>NC_138772.1:544148145-544343145 GCF_965119305.1 Pelophylax lessonae
AAAAGTTGACCCAACATAGGATTTTTTGGATAATGTGGGACTTTTCATGTAATTATGTAACACCAACAAACATTTTAAAGTACAATCTTTTACTATTACAACAGTAAAAAAACATTTTAACTGTTGTAATAAAAAAATGGACATTTATATATTTTTTTGTTTTATATACTGTATGTGCCAAAAAAATGCCACCAAGGTGTTAACTTGTCCAATTATAAGTTACATTTAAGGTTCAAAATTAGGAATAGTGGTAAAAGTAGGGTGAGAGGTTAGAGGTTACAGATAGGGTTAGCGTCAATTAATTATTGTATTGTAAGTGCCACAGAAGAATCATACAGTTTGTTGGTGTTGAAATGTTATGCTCTTAAGAACTTTTCTCTGATGGTCAAGCAGCACATAAAAAAATAAAAACAATATACTGGAACACATGGAGGCCAGGAGCAGATAGAGCAATATTATCAAGGCAGAGGAGCATTTGGTTATGTCCCATGGATGGGGTTGGGTGTCACTGTGGGGGAATGGGGGTTTTGGAAGGAGTTATAGGAGGATGCAGCAGATTTGGTGACCCTGTAGGGGATGAGGTTCCTGGAGGGAGCTATGGACAATTATGTGGGATGAAGTCTTTCCAGGAGGCTGAGGGCTTTGCAGCGGCACTGTGGGAGACTATATGGCCCTTCTATAGCTGAGGTTGGGACACTATGGGGGTACTTCTTGGGGGCTCTGCAACAACTAGTGGGCACTGCAAGGTGCTGGGTGGCAATGCGAGATTTTGGGGAGTACTTTGGGCCATACCTCCCAACCGTCGAAAAATGGTCCGTGTCCTGGAGTCCCGTTGAATAAGGGCTGAGTCCTGGAATGCCCGCAGCGGTGCAGGGCGGCTTGGTTTTCCTGTACACAGAGGAGGAGGTGGGGAGTAGCACACCACTCTGCCACAATGTGGCTCATCTGAGGTCTGTGATTTTTACTACTGCACTATCTTGCAGAGGAGGGAAGCATGGGGAAGAGGAATGGGGGGGGGGGGGTGGATGCAGCTGGGTTGGGTGTTTGGGATGGAGTGAGCTGGGGTGGGTATTTCGGGTGGATGGAGCTGGGATGGTGTGGGGGATGGATGCAGCTGGGATGGGTGTGGGATGGATGGAGATGGGATGGGTGTGGGGGATGGATGGAGCTGGAATGGGTGTTTGGGATGGATGGAGCTGGGATGGGTGTGGGAGAGGGATGGAGCAGGAATGGGTGTTTGGGATGGATCGAACTGGGATGGGAGGTTGGGATGGATGAAGCTGGGATGGGTGTGGGGGGTGGATGAAGCTGGGATGGGTTTTGGGGTTGGATGGAGCTGGGATGCGTGTTTGGGATGGATAGAGCTGGGATGAGTGTAGGGGATAGATGGAGCTGGGATGGGTGTTTGGGATGGATAGAGCTGGGATGGGTGCTTGGGATGGATAGAGCTGGGATGAGTGTGGTGGATGGATGGTGCTGATATGGGATTAGGGGGAAGGATGGAGCAGGGATGGAGCTGGTATGCGTGTGGGGGATGGATGGAGCTGGTACGGGATCAGAGGGGAGGATGGAGCCAGGATGGGATTGGGGGAATGATGGAGCCGGGATGGGTTTAGTGGAGGAAGGATGGAGCCGGGATAGGAATGGGGAATGAATGGAGCCAGAATAGGATCGTGGGATGGATGGAGGCGGGATGGGATTGGGGGACGGATGGAGCTAGGACAAGATCGGGGAACAAATAGAGTTGGGATGGTATCGGGGGATGGATGGAGCCGGGATTGGATTGGGGTGGTGGATGGAGGCGGAATGGGATCTGGGTGGTGGATGGAGCCAGGATGGGATTGGAGGGAATGGATGGAGCCATCCCCTGAATTCTGTACATTACATACTCCTGCCCCCTGCATTCTGTACATTACATACTGCTACACTGTATACACAATACCGTACATTATATACTTCTCACCAAAGTCTTCATTGTCTCAACAGTTCCTGGTTGCTATGCAGTCTCTGACTATATTAATGAGGTCCTTCTTTAAGGTAGGCTTAGACAAAGCAATCAAAGGAAATTTTATGGGTACAAAGAAGCCTGGGTTTTGTTTACCCACGTGCCTTAAGCCCCTCCCACTGCTAAGCGATTGGGCACGTCCATATATTACTGCATTGCAGGTTTTGTCCCTCTTCCAGTATCCCTCATTCCGAAGTTCAAATGTTGGGAGGTATGTTTTGGGCACTGGGGGCTCTCAGGGGTTCTGGGGGTACTGTGGGCCAGAATGGTAGTTTGAAAAGCACTATGGGAACTGGAAAGCTCTGTGGGACATTAGGGGATCTGCAGCTTGCTGGAGGCCCAGAAGAAGTGAGACTAAGGACTGGTGGTTGAGAAACCACATGTCTAGAAGACAAATACCTTGTGACTCTTTAGCATCATCTGGAAGGCTGGAAGCTAGTTCACTGCCCTGTTTGCTGATATTCTCCAGAGCGACTCCCAGTTTCTCCAGCTCAGCTTGAACTTGAGAGTTTTCTTGAAGCTGTTCCCGAATCCGAGAGGGTTCCCCTCGTACAGATGTAGTGATCTGCATCCGGTCCCTGAGCCGCTCTAAGCTCTCAGACATCATATCTATCCTCTCGCTGATCTGTAGGGAAGGGTACAAAACTTGGTTGGTTACTCTATGACTATGGGGAACATGATAACCACACATACGATGGATAAGACCCAAGTTAGACAAACCAGACACTTATAGAAAGAATTCGATTTTTTTGTTGGTAGATTATTACAGAAAATTAAGAAAACTGCACATACAACTAACCTGGCTGTATCGGGGAACGGTATCCTCAAGGACGGCAGCTGCTTGGCGTACGGCCTCCCGAATGGCACAATACCGCTTCTCTGCACTCTCAAATCGCTGCTGGAATATAGAACTCTCCTCCACACACAACTCAGACAGCTTACAGGCGACTCGGTGTAGTTTGGTGACAAGTGGCTTATGTTCAGCAACCACCTCCCGTAGAGCCTGGAACAATGACCAACAAAGAGAAGTAAATAGCTCTATATTTAGGAAGTATCTAGTCTATAAACCAAAGGCTCTGGACAGATAGTTGGACGAATGGGTCTATATTTAGGATGTATCCGGTCTATAAACCATAGGCTCTGGATGGACAGTTGAATAAATGGTTCTATATTTAGGATATATCCAGTCTATAAATCAAAGGCTCTGGATGGACAGTTGGCTAAATGGTTTATATTTAGGATGTATCTGGTCTATAAACCAGAGGCTCTGCGTGGACAAGTAGATACATGGTTCTATAATTACCATGCATCTGGTCTTTAAACCAGAGGCTCTAGATGGACAGCCGGATAAATGGCTCTATATTTAGGATGTATCTGGTCTATAAATCAGAGGTTCTGGACAGACCGCTGGACAAATGGCTCTATATTCAGGATGTATCTGGTCTATAAATCAGAGGTTCTGGACAGACAGCTGGACAAATGGCTCTATATTTAGGATGTATCTGGTCTATAAATCAGAGGTTCTGGACAGACAGCTGGACAAATGGCTCTATATTCAGGA
Source organism: Pelophylax lessonae (assembly GCF_965119305.1). Taxonomy (NCBI): domain Eukaryota; kingdom Metazoa; phylum Chordata; class Amphibia; order Anura; family Ranidae; genus Pelophylax; species Pelophylax lessonae. Next base: position 544,151,712 of record NC_138772.1, read on the forward strand.
TGTATCTGGTCTATTAACCTGAGGCTCTAGATGGACAGCTGGATAAATGGCTGTATATTTAGTCATGTACAGTATCTGGTCTATAAACAAGTGGCTCTGGTAAAACAGTTCTATATTTCGGATGTATCTGGTCTAAAAACCAGAAGCTCCAGATGGACAATTGGATAAATGGTTCTATATTTAGGATGTATCCGGTCTATAAATCAGAGGCTCTGGATGGACAGTTAGATAAATGGCTCTTTATTTAGAATGTATCTGGTCTATAAACCAGAGGCTCTAGATGGACAGTTGGATAAATGGCTTTATATTTAGGATGTATCTGGTCTTCAAACTGGAGGCTCTGAATTGACAGTTGGATAAATGGTTCTATATTTAGGATGTATCTGGTCTATAAACCAGAGGCTCTGGATGTGCAGTTGGAAAAATTGCTCTATATTTTAGGATGTATCTGGTCTGTAAACCAAAAGCTTTGGATGGACAGTTGGATAAACATCTCTATATTTAGGATGTATCTGGTCTTCAAACTGGAGGCTCTGCATTGACAGTTGGATAAATGGTTCTATATTTTGGATGTATCTGGTCTATAAACCAGATGCTCTGGATAGATAGTTGAAAAAATTGCTCTATATTTAAGATGTATCTTGTCTATATACCAGAGGCTCTGGATGGACAGTTGGATTAATGGTTATATATTTAGGATGTACCTGGTCAATAAACAAGAGGCCCTGGATGGACAGTTGGATAAATGGTTCTATATTTAGGATGTATCCAGTCTAAAAACCAGAGGCTCTGGATGGACCGTTAAATAAATGGCTCTATATTTAGGATGTATCTGGTCTATAAACCAGAGGCTCTGGATAGACAGTTGGATAACTGGTTCTATATTTAGGATGTATTTGTCTATAAAGAGAGGCCATGGATGGACAGTTGGATAAATGGTTCTATATTTAGGATGTATCTGGTCTATAAACCAGCATCTCTAGTTGACAGTGGTTACTAGAACACGTAGAGGGCAGAGACACAGACAGCAAACACCATAAAAAGAAAAAAAAAGTTGTGGCATTAAATGCCCTTTAGGGGCAGATTGTGGTAAGTTATGCTTCCATGGAAGTGACAGATTGTATATTGCATGTGTTGTCCTTCCAGGAAAGGGGGAGATTGCAGACTGTATGGGTTCTCCTTATATTAAGGGGGGAGATTGTATAACGTACAGCTTATCCTCTTTGAATGGGGCAGGTTGTATATTGTACAGGTTATCCTCTCAGGAAGGGGCAAGTTGTAGAACGTATATTGCATCCATGTTCCCCATCCCATATCCCTCCCATACATCAGGGGTCTCCCACTCACCTGCAGTCTCTCTTGCTGCTCCCTGAAATCTCCAGAGAGGCCTGAGTTTGAAGATCTTTGAGGAAGGTCGGACTCTGTCTCTTCTATCCAGGGAAGCAGCTCCTCCTCAGCTTCTGAAAACTGGGCGAGCATGGCGAGGGTGTGCTCCAGGGCAGCGGGCGAGGAGGTCACCTGGGCAGCTATCTGGGGACACTTCTCCTTCAAGGACTCCAGAGACACCTGCAGGGGGGGAAACAAATAAGACTAGGTTTATTAAGTGTTATTCTCATCCAAATAAAGCACACATTCCAGAAAACATCCTCTTGTGAACAACACTTTGATTTGAGGTGTCGAGAGAGTTGGCAGATGATGTAATGATTTCTTCCTCAACCAATCAGAGGAAACCTTGTATTCATTCATAAAAATACAAGGCCCCTTTTTTACAAACAAAGCAGCTGGAAATTTTATTCATCTATACCAGACCCTTATCCTAGACCCCCGCTTGACCCGTAACTGGCCACATGCCCTCAACATAGTTGGGAAGGGGATAGGTACCTTGCTAAGAGGGGAACCCCCTGGCACAGCACTCTGTCCCCATGTTGATGAGGACAAAGGTCTCTTCCCAACAACCCTGGCCCAGTGCTTTAGGGGGTCTGCCTGTGGGGGGGTCGGAATCTGGAAGCCTCTTTTAATAACAAGGGCCCCCCTAGATGCTGCCCCCTTCAATATGTAAATGAGTATAGGGTACATAGTACCTCTACTTATTCACAAAAAAAATGTAAAGTGTAAATAAAGACAGAGGCAGTTTTTGACAAATCCTTTAACCTCCCTGGCGGTATGATTCTTTCGGATTTTAGGTGCTGAAATCGGTACCATTATTTTGCATGAAATTCTTAAGAATGAGCAGCCCAAACCAACTACTATTTACATATGTTTTTTTTTACTGTGCGTTCTTCTTTATAACATCTCGGGTATGATAAAGTTTGAAACACAAAATCATAAATTATAATATAATAAAAAACTATAAATAAGTTAAAGTATGTATGTATGTATACATATATATATATATATATATATATATATATATATATATATACATAAAAAGTACAGTAAAACTGCAGGAAAGGGCACTGGGGGGGCAAACTAATGTGATTTATTTCAGTGTGTTTGGTGTGTTTTACATTTGAATTTGCCGCCAGTTCCACCCCCCTGCGAACGTCACGTCGCAGGAGATGGAAGCCGGGGCACACAGAGGATCGGGAGGAAGATCCGCCACCAGACACCGCCGGGATACATCGCTGGATCCCCGTGACAAGGTAAGTAACCCCGCTTTCAGGATCTTCCTAGCGGTACCCTGAGTGTGGCTCGGGGTTACCGCTTTTGGCACTGAAATTTAACCCCGAGCCACACTCGGGAATACCGCTAGGAAGGTTAAAGTAGAATTTGAGTCAAATACTAAAAATACCTAAACCAGCTCCCATCGGTGTTGGTGGGAGGAACAGGGCCCTGCAGTTGGTGTCACTGGGAGGAATAGTGTCCAATTATGAGTGTCAGTGGGAAGAATAGTGCCCCATTGTTGAGTAGAGTGGTAGGAATATTCCCCTGTTGGTATCAGTGACAGAAATTATGCCCCATTGTTGGTGTAGAAGGAACAGTGCCTTGTGTCAGTGGGAGGAATAGTGTCCCAGGGACTGATAAAGGCAAGCAAAGGGCCACACCCGGCCCCCAGGCCGCACTTTGGAGACCACTGCTTTAGAACATTGCTGTGCCAGTCTATGCCACAAGAGAGAGAAAAGATGGGGATAGGAGTTGGCCTTAGACATTGTCCTTCCAAACAACACCTTCATCTTAGCGGAGAAGACCAGATGAAATGAAGGCATGAAGAATGGAGGTTTTTGAGTATTTACACCCTCACCTGCAGCCGCTCCTGGGTGGCCCTTGGGCACAGGGTCAGAAGAATGTCAGCGATACCCAGCAGCCTTTCGGTAATGCCACAGTGTTGTAGAACGTCCACCGCCAGCAGCTGTAAAAGGGAGAGGAAAAGCCAGAGCTTTAGTTTAAGTGTGTACATAGAAGATAATCTGTAAAAACTCATCCCAGGCCTGCCCACCCTCCTCACCTTATGATCCCTCATCTGTGCCTGTAGGGTCTCCACATCCAGCGTGACTCGGCTCAGCTCCTCCAGACGTCTCTCAGCATCTCGAAGATGAGACAACTGAGTCAGAACAACCTGATCCAGCTAAAACCAAGATGGACAAAGTCAGGACAGTCGTACCCGGAAGGTGATTCCACATACTGGTTAATAGTCACCCACCTTTTCCCTGTCGCTGGGGCTCAGCGTGCTGCGTTCCCCATCACCTTCCCCAGTCACAGAAGACGCCACCTTCTCCATACGGCCCAGCCACAAGGAAATGTCCTCCTGGGAGGGGTCCAGGTGTTCTGTGGCTTGTAGCGTTTGTTCCGTTCTCTGAAGCATATCACCAGCGCTCTGAGCTACGATAATATACCGGACCCGCAGAGCGTCCATCTTTTCTTGGCAAAGCTGAGATTCTTCTCCTAAAAGATGGAAATATCTTATGGATATCTTACATGGAAGATATGAGATCCCACCACTCAATGATATCACACACTGTGCAAACAACAGCAACCTGCACACTCCTAAATTGCAGATTGCACCCCTCTAACACAGAGCAGCTTCCCGGTCATTTTCCTTGCTTGCCGGAGCCATCGGTAGTGGCGAAAATGATCCAATCCTTTTGCCTGATGGGAAGGAAGTCAAGTGAGAGCAAGATGGCCCCCAATCCCCCCCCCACCCCACTTACATACTCTACGCCCTTGGAGGACTGGAGCAACGTCAAACGTCACTTCCACCCAACGGCAGATCTGTTGTTGGGCACACAGGTAACCCCTTGATTGCCCCTAGATGTTAACCCCTTCCCAGCCAGTGTCATTAGTGTCAGTGTACAGTATTATCATTGATCACTGTATTAGTGTTACTAGCAGTGGCGGCCGGTGTGTTGGGGGCGCAGGGGTGCCGCCCCCCCATCCATGCGTCCGGCCCCCTAATCTGCATGCGGGGTGCTGGACATATGGAGTTTAATGGGGGGTTTTTTTTCTGAAGCATGTGATTAGAGCCAGAGGCTCTAATAGGCTTCAGTAAAGGGTGGACCCAGGGCGCAGAGCAGTGCGCCCCGGGCCCACCCATTGTGTGACAATAGCGAATGAACATTCGCTATTGTCACACAGATCCTCCTCCGTTCCTGATTGGCCGAAAGGCAAAACTTTGCCATTGGCCGAGGAGAAGGAGGACAAGGACGGGAGACGCGGGGAGACTGAGCAGAAGCCGCCGCTGGATCAGGTAAGTGAACTGGTCTATCTCTGCACGCTGTGGCACTCTGCATTGCTGGGGCCACGCTGTGGCACTCTGCATTGATTGGGGGCACGCTGTGGCACTCTGCATTAATTGGGGGCACGCTGTGTCACTCTGCATTTATGGGGGGCACGCTGTGGCACTCTGCATTGATGGGGGCACGCTGTGGCACTCTGCATTGATTGGGGGCACGCTGTGGCACTCTGCATTGATGGGGGGCATGCTGTGGCACTCTGCATTGATGGGGGTGCACGCTGTGGTCACTCTGCATTGATGGGGGGCACACTGTGGCACTCTGCATTGATGGGGGGGCAGGCTGTGGCACTTTGCATTGAAGGGGGCATGCTGTGGCACTCTGCATTGATGGGGGGCATGCTGTGGCACCCTGCATTGATGGGGGGCACGCTGTGGCACTCTGCATTGATTGGGGGCACGCTGTAGCACTCTGCATTAATTGGGGGCACGCTGTGGCACTCTGCATTTATGGGGGGCAAGCTGTGGCACTCTGCATTGATGGGGGCACTCTGCATTGATTGGGGGCATGCTGTGGCACTCTGCATTGATGGGGGGCACGCTGTGGCACTCTGCATTGATGGGGGTGCACGCTGTGGTCACTCTGCATTGATGGGGGGCACGCTGTGGCACTCTGCATTGATGGGGGGCAGGCTGTGGCACTTTGCATTGAAGGGGGGCACGCTGTGGCACTCTGCATTGATGGGGGGCATGCTGTGGCACTCTGCATTGATGGGGGGCACACTGTGGTCACTCTGCTTTGAAGGGGGCACGCTGGTCACTCATTTTTCTGTTTGCGCCCCCCCCAAAATTTTTGAGCACCAGCCGCCACTGGTTACTAGTGATGTCAGTGTCAGTAAATGACCCTCCCTGGTAGTGTCTGTTAGTGCCAGATTACCTGCCACACCATGTGTTCTGCTTATTTCTATTACAAGGGATGTTTACATTCCTTGTAATAGGAATAAATATGATCAAAATATTTTTTTCAAGGGACAGTGTAAAAATAAAAATAAAAAGTCAAATAAATAAGAAAAAATAAAAATGTAAAGCTCCCCGTCCCTCTGAGCTTGTGCGCAAAAGCGAACTCGTACGCAAGTCACACCCACATTTGTAAATGGTGTTCAAGTCACACATGTGAGGTATTGCCACAATCGTTAAAGCGAGAGCAATAATTCTAGCCCTAGACCTTCTCTCTAACTCTAAATTGGTAACCTGTAGAAATTTTTAAAGCCTCGCCTATGGAGATTTTCAAGTCCCAAAGTTTGTCGCCATTCCACGAGCGTGCGCAATTTTGAAGCACGACATGTTAGGTATCAATTTACTCAGCGTAACATTATCTTTCACATTACAGAAAAAAATTGGGCTAACTTTACTGTTTTCTTATTTTTTAATTCAAAAAGGTGTTTTTTTTTTTTTCAAAAAAAATTGTGTATGTAAGACTGCTGTGCAAATATCCTGTGACATAAAGTATTGCAATGATCTCCATTTTATTCCAGCAAAAATACTGATTTTACCTTGTAAGCAACAAGTGTCAGAAAAAGGCCTGGTACTTAAGTGGTTATTTACACTTACTGGGGTTTCTTTTATTTTTACCAAAGACATGTAGCAGCATACATTTTGGCCTACATTTATGAAGAAATTTGATTTTATTGGATATGTTTCATAACAGAAAGTAGAAAAATATTTTTAAAATTTTCATTTTTTTTTTGTTTATATAATAAAAAAATAAAACCCAGTGGTGATCAAATACCACCAAAAGAAAACCTTTTGTGTAAAAAAAAATTATATAAATTTAATATGGGTAAAGAGTTGCATGACCGAGCAATTACCTTTTAAATTAGCGCAGTGCTGAATAACAAAAAATAACCTGGTCAAGGAGGGGGTAAAACTTTCCGGACATCAAGTGGTTAATTATTATTATTTAATTCAAATTTGCTAAACCGGACAAAACCTGAAGAAAGAATCTTCCACAAAGTTGTCATTTTTTTTTTTTTTTTCTGAATGTTGCTACTTTTTTGCCATTTTGTCTATCTTTCAGTAACCTTTTTTTCTCTTCATTGGGACATCACCGCTTTCCATGTAGAACCTTATTCTGGTTCTGTTGTCCAGTATCACTGGAATTCCCTTGGACATCGCCTGCTCCAATCATTGTCCCTCTATATATAACATTATAACTGTTTATAACTCTGTAAACGGTATCTCACAAAAGTGAGTACACCCCTTACATTTTTGTAAATATTTTATTATATCTTTCCATGTGACAACACTGAAGAAATGACACTTTACTACAATGTTAAGTAGTGAGTGTACAGCTTGTATAACAGTGTAAATTTGCTGTCCCCTCAAAATAACTCAACACACAGCCATTAATGTCTAAACCGCTGGCAACAAAAGTGAGTACACCCCTAAGTGAAAATGTCTAAATTAAGTCCAATTAGCCATTTTCCCTCCCCAGTCTCGTGTGACTCGTTAGGTTTACAAAGTCTCAGGTGTGAATGGGGAGCATGTGTGTTAAATTTGGTGTTATCGCTCTCACTCTCTCATACTGGTCACATGGCACCTCATGGAAAAGAACTCTCTGAAGATCTGAAAAAAAGAATTGTTGCTCTACATAAAGATGGCCTAGGCTATAAGAAGATTGCTAAGGTCCTGAAACTGAGCTGCAGCACGGTGGCCAAGACCATACAGCGGTTTAACAGGACAGGTTCCACTCAGAATAGGCCTTGCCATGGTCAACCAAATAAGTTGAGTGCACGTGCTCAGCGTCATATCCAGAGGTTGTCTTTGGGAAATAGACTTATGAGTGCTGAAGGGGTGGGGGGTCAACCTGTCAGTGCTCAGACCATACGCCGCACACTGCATCATATTGGTCTGCATGGCTGTCATGCCAAAATGAAGCCTCTTCTAAAGATGATGCACAAGAAAGCCCGCAAACAGTTTGCTGAAGACAAGCAGACTAAGGACATAGATTACTGGAACCATGTCCTGTGATCTGATGAGACCAAGATAAACGTATTTGGTTCAGATGGTGTCAAGTGTGTGTGGCGACAACCAGGTGAGGAGTACATAGACAAGTGTGTCTTGCCTACAGCCAAGCATGGTGGTGGGAGTGTCATGGTCGGGGGCTGCATGAGTGCTGCCGGCACTGGGGAGCTACAGTTCATTGAGGGAACCATGAATGCCAACATGTACTGTGACATACTGAAGCAGAGCATGATCCTCTCCCTTCGGAGACTGGGCCGCAAGGCAGTATTCCAACATGATAACGACCCCAAACACACCTCCAAGATGACCACTGCCTTGCTAAAGAAGCTGAGGGTTAAGGAGATGGACTGGCTATGCATGTCTCCAGACCTAAACCCTATTGAGCATCTGTGGGGCATCCTCAAATGGAAGATGGAGGAGCGCAAGGTTTCTAAACATCCACCAGCTCCGTGATGTCGTCATGGAGGAGTGGAAGAGGACTCCAGTGGCAACCTGTGAGGCTCTGGTGAACTCAATGACCAAGAGGGTTAAGGCAGTGCTGGAAAATAATGGTGGCCACACAAAATATTGACACTTTGGGCCCAATTTGTACATTATCACTTAGGGGTGTACTCACTTTTGTTGCCAGCGGTTTAGACATTAATGGCTGTGTGTTGAGTTATTTTGAGGGGACAGCAAATTTACACTGTTATACAAGCTGTACACTCACTACTTTACATTGTAGCAAAGTGTCATTTCTTCAGTGTTGTCACATGAAAAGATAGAATAAAATATTTACATAAATGTGAGGGGTGTACTCACTTTTGTGAGATACTGTATAATACTTGCTGTGAGTTCTATCATGTCAAAACTCTACTGATGATTACAGGATGAACCCCTGACTTCTTACTGAATCTTCTGCCTGGAAAAGACAGCTAGCCACCCACCAGCCAATCAAAATTCCTCCCAGCAACCATTTAAAATTTTCCCAACAGTCAAAATTCCTCTCATATGCCTCTCAGCTTTCTCACAGGTCTACCTTTCCACCCAGTCAGTCCATTTACCTGATATCAGTTCCAGGATCACTTGACCCTTCTCTAGAACCTTCTCCAGATCCCCCGGCTTGCTCTGGATTTCCCTGCACAGATCCTGAAAGGAGGAAATGATTAGTAAATATGGCATGACAGTTATCAGTTGGGGGGGGGGGGGGGGGATTCAATGCCAGAAACTTCAGAATACAGATATACAGTCAAGTCCATAAATGTTGGGACATCGACACAATTCTAATCTTTTTGGCTCTATACACCCCCACAATGGATTTGAAATGAAATAAACAAGATGTGCTTTACCTGCAGACTTTCAGCTTTAATTTGAGGGGATTTACATCCAAATCAGGTGAACGGTGTAGGAATTACAACAGTTTGTATATGTGCCTCCCACTTTTTAAGGGACCAAAAGTAATGGGACAATTGGCTGCTCAGCTGTTCCATGGCCAGGTGTGTGTTATTCCCCAGAGTGAATACAGAGGGTTCACCACAAGATGTAAACCATTGGTGAGCCTCAAAAACAGGAAGGCCAGATTAGAGTTTGCCAAACAACACCTAAAACAGCCTTCACAGTTCTGGAACAACATCCTATGGACAGAGGAGACCCACTGCTGTATTTAGGCCTAGGCCGACAAGGCCTAGGCCTAGGGCGGCACTTTGTGGGGGGCGGAAAAAAAGCCGCCCCCCGCATGTAAAAATCCCCCCGATGTGCCGATAAAACCTAAAAAAAAAAAAAAAAATGGCCGCGGCCAGCCAGACATGTGCACTACGCGTGCGCCGCTGCCGTTCGGGAATACCCGTACAAGCTCGGCAATTCCCGGGCAGGCGGCGCGCGCGCGGTGACGTAATGGCGCCGGGCGGCGCCATTTTTAAATGGAAGGAGCCTCAAGGTAAGCGAAACTCCTCGGCAGCAGATGCAGGTGCTGCGGGCATAGTACAGGAGATTCTCCTGTACCATGCCCGCAGCACTGCATCTCCTGTACCATGCTGCCCACATGTACTTGTAAAGACGAAAACCAGTGTGAGATTAATTTGCCAAATGACTGGGTTCTGGCCTGCATATAAGGAATGCACTCCTGTAAAACTAGTGCAAGGTGGAAAATGTACTCCCGGTTCAAGGCACACCGTGGACTACAGCTGTACAGACCAGGCTGTTACTGACAGAGTGACACATGCTGCAGTCACTCAGACACTTGCCATTGCTACAGCTGTTATTCCCCTCTTTGCCTGTCAGTAAGGAGGGAAGGGGAGAGAGGGACAAATGACTGAACATTTCCAGGGCTATGTGCATCCACAGAGATGGCTAGAGGAAAACCCCACCCACCACCAGGGAGAGAAGAAGAAGCTGTAATGTAAAACTTTGAAGTCTGGGAAAAGAAAAAAAAACTGCTTTGAGGAGCAAGGACTTGTGGAGGACATAGTCCCCAAAGAAACTGAGCTTCTGTTGCTCTTGATATACAGATATCAGCAGATCCAGAGCTCTGCAGAAGAGGAACTGTTCCTGGGCTTGTGGCAGGGAAGTTGTTGTAGAGTAGAGTACAGATCATGTAGCTGGCTGCGGATGAGACAATTTGCTGATATTTTCTGGTCCATAGTAAAGCCACTTTCAAATATGGTGTCACTGCCTAGCTGTGGGGAGGATGTCACTGCAGCTGGTATCGCTAAACCCCAGATCAGTGGCGTAGCGTGGGGGGTGCAGGGGGGGCCGGCCGCACCGGGCGCAACATCTGGGGGGGGGCGCATCCGCAGTGTCACTCTGTCTGTCTGACTCTGACATACACAGTTCACACACTGTCTGCGGCTCCCTCCATCTTTAGGCTGGGAGATGTCCAGCGCAGCCGCCCTATGGCTGAAAATGGCGGGTCGGGGCGGGGCTGGACTGTGCCTCACCTGTCCATTGGTGTAGGGTGGGGTGGTGTTGCAAGCCAAGCCCCGCCTATGCAGCCTCTCTTCACTGCTCAGTCAGTTTAGCAGCGAGTGAGTCAGCAGCCTGGCGCTGTCACAGAGTGGGGTTTTTTTTTCTAATCACCTGATTAGAGCCAGAGGCTCTAATAGGCTTCAAAAAAGGGTGGACCCGGGGCACAGAGCAGTGCGCCATGAGCCCACCCATTGTGTGACAATAGCAAATGAAAATTTGCTATTGTCACATGGATCCTCCTCCTAGCCAATCAGGAAGCGGGTCCCAGACCTGCTTCCTGATTGGCCGAAAGGCGATCGCATGCCATTGGCCGAGGAGGAGGCGGGAGGACTCGGAGACGCGGGGAACTGAGGAAAAGCCGCCGCTGCAGGTAAGTCTCTCTGGTCTGTTTGCATTGAAAGGGGGCACGATGATCTCTCTGCATTGAAGGGGGGCACACTGGTAATTCTGCATTGAAAGGGGGCACGCTGGTTTCTCTGCATTGAAAGGGGGCACGCTGGTCATTCTGCATTGAAAGAGGGCATGCTGGTCATTCTGCATTGAAAGGGGGCATGCTGGTCATTCTGCATTGAAAGGGGGCACACTGGTCTCTCTGCATTGAAAGGGGGCACACTGGTCATTCTGCATTGAAAGGGGGCACACTAGTCTCTCTGCATTGAAAGGGGGCACACTGGTCTCTCTGCATTGAATGGGGGCACGCTGGTCATTCTGCATTGAAAGGGGGCACGCTGGTCTCTCTCCATTGAAAGGGGGCACGCTGGTCTCTCTGCATTGAATGGGGGCACGCTGGTCATTCTGCATTGAAAGGGGGTATGCTGGTCTCTCTGCATTGAAAGGGGGCACACTGGTCATTCTGCATTGAAAGGGGGAACACTGGTCATTCAAACTTGTATTTAGATGCATTTTACTTTAATTACATCAGTATTTTCATAAGAAACAATGCATGTGCTTAGGGGGTAAGGGTTTCTTTACCTAATCTAGTGGAAGAGACTTGAGTGCTAAAATCCCACGGGTTAGAGGGCGCAAATTACTTGCCTTGCCCCGGGTGCTGACAACCCATGCTACGCCACTGCCCCAGATAGAGAGCAGAGACATGTTATCATCCTATGTGACCGTGAAAGGCCGCTGGCCATACCCTCTTCTCACTACTTAAAGAAACTATATTGGCTTATGACACCAATTAGGTGCCTACACCTGGATTTCTGGGACTCTAACGCCAGATTTGAGCCCCAACTCACTGACCAGTGGGATGGGGTTTTAAAGAGGCTATCAGACTACTATTTTTACATTTCCTCTTAGTCAGGACCCCTTATAGGGATTAGGGGTCAGTCATTGGTCCCTTGTTAATTACTAAAGCCAGCCAGCCACCCAGTCCCACAGGCTTACCAGTCAGCCAGCCAGCCTGACTGACTGTACCTGCCAGCCACCCACTGGCCCTGGGCCTGTATCTGCCATCTACCAACCACACAGGGGGCCAGCCAGCCAGCAAAGGGGGCCAGCCAGCCAGCAAAGGGTGCTAGCCAGCCACCAAAGGGTGCCAGCCAACTACCCACCACAGGGTGCCGGCCAGCCACCAAAGGGTGCCACACCACCCACCCACCAAGGGGTGCCAGCCAGCCACCCACTAAAGGGTGCCAGCCAGCCACCAAAGGGTGCCAGCCACCCACCACAGGGTGCCAGCCAGACATCCACCCACCACAGGGTGCCAGCCATCCACCCACCTCAGGGTGCCAGCCAGCCACCCACCTCAGGGTGCCAGCCACCCACCCACCACAGGGTGCCAGCCAGCCAGTCAGCCACCACAGGTTGCCAGCCAGCCACCAAAGGGTGACAGCCAGCCAGCCAACTATCACAGGGTGCCAGCCACCTACCCACCACAGGGTGCCAGATGGACATTGATAGACTGTGGTTGTGGTCTGTGGTTTACAGATGACAGTGCGGGTCATAAACAGTAAGGGGTGTGGCCTTTACAGGAAGGGGTGGGATATATTTAAATTAGGGGGCGCACAAGTTTAGTCAGGCCTAGGGCAGCACAAGACCTAAATACACCACTGAGGAGACCAAGATCAACTTGTACCAGAGTGATGGGAAGAGAAGAGTATGGAGAAGGAAAGGAACTGCTCATGACCCAAAGCATACCACCTCATCAGTGAAGCATGGTGGTGGTAGTGTCATGGCGTGGGCATGTATGGCTGCCACTGGTTCTCTTCTATTTATTGATGATGTGACTGCTGACAAAAGCAGCAGGATGAATTCTGAAGTGTTTCGGGCAATATTATCTGCTCATATTCTGCCAAATGCTTCAGAACTCATTGGACGGCGCTTCACAGTGCAGATGGACAATGACCCGAAGCATACTGCGAAAGCAACCAAAGAGTTTAAGGGAAAGAAGTGGAATGTTATGCAATGGCCAAGTCAATCACCTGACCTGAATCCGATTGAGCATGCATTTCACTTGCTGAAGACAAAACTGAAGGGAAAATGCCCCAAGAACAAGCAGGAACTGAAGACAGTTGCAGTAGAGGCCTGGCAGAGCATCACCAGGGATGAAACCCAGCGTCTGGTGATGTCTATGCGTCCCACACTTCAGGTTGTAATTGACTGCAAATGATTTGCAACCAAGTATTAAAAAGTGAAAGTTTGATTTATGATTGTTAATCTGTCCCATTACTTTTGGTCCCTTAAAAAGTGGGGGGCACATATACAAACTGTTGTAATTCCTACACCGTTCCCCTGATTTAGATGTAAATACCCTCAAATTAAAGCTGAAAGTCTGCAGTTAGCACATCTTGTTTGTTTCATTTCAAATCCATTGTGGTGGTGTATAGAGCCAAAACGATTAGAATTGTGTTGATGTCCCAATATTTATGGACCTGACTGTAAATTACAGAATATACAGTAGGCCTTCCCTTCAGTCTTGCACAAGTGTACCGGCTCCTCTCCTGTACTAAGATGGCTTCCTCTGGTTTTTCACAATGTGCATTAGAAGCTTCAGCAAGTCAGATAGAGCCCACCTCATTTCCTGGCTGGAGGACATCCAGCGTCATCTATTATTTTCTAGCCCTTTTCTCCCCAACCTGCCTGTCCATGGCCTGTAGCCTGCCCCTTCTATTGGATTTTTAGCTTTTTCAATCATGGAGGCTCATTATCCATGTGGGCATTACTTAGGGTGCTTTGCGTGCAAATGAAGACTGCCTAAGAAAAGCCCACTCTTCCAGACGGACACCCCCCCCCATCAAGGCATTTTGATTATTGCATAACTCCTACCAAGAGCCAGCCCACTGCTTGCATTAGAGCGGAGGGCTCCTGAGTGGAGTACTGAGGCCGGGTGCTGTGATGATTCAGGAAACTATGTACAGCGCCCTGCTGGCCCCTCCCACCAGCCATGATCTGCCTCTGCATTGCATAGTGAAGCACAAAGACCCAGTGATGACATCACAGAGAAGCACAAAGACCCAGTGATGACATCATAGAGAAGCACAGAGACTCGGTGATGACATCACCAGATTTAAAATAACATAGGTAATGAAAATGGAAAGGTTGTATTTAATCATGTTTATGTGGGGGGGGAGGGCGGAGCCAGTTGAAGTGGTTTCCCATGGTCCGTCGGCTATCGGGGGTTCCTGGTTGTTGAGTTGTGGATTTTGTCTTTGGAGAAGCGGGAAGTACCTGGACTTCTAGATGGGCGTCTTTTATTTGGTTCATGGACCTGTTGGTTCTCCAGAGCTCCGCCAGTCGCCTCTCGGTGGCGCTCAGCCAATCATAGAAGGCGTCCAGAGATTCCTGGAAGTTCTGGGCAGCAGGGGTGATCCTCTCTAACTGGCGGTGCCTGTGAAGACAGAGGACAACCATAATCACTACAGATACTGAGAATTACACCCAGCATACAGGACAAGAGAAGTGGTGCTGTGCAGAGTCCATACAGGTCCTGACAATTCCCTGTAGGGGAGGTCTGGGCCCTGATGGATCACTATGAGCCCCTCACCCACCTCTCCTCAGCTTTATGGATCAGGTTGTCCCACCGATGCTGCAGATCCAGGAGGGGCGCTCTGTGCTCGGCCCGCTCGGCGCCCTCTATGGGAAGAGGCTGAGACGGCGATCTTCTGCCCTGCAGTACTCGCTCTATCCGAGGCCTCCTTTCCTGCAAGAGGCGCTGCAGAAGCTGCAAAGAAGAAAAGAAGATGAAGTCACCAAGACAGCAGGAGGGAAGCAATTCCTGATCATGGTCACAAAAGGGGGAATTTACTAAAACTGGAGAGTGCAAGATCTGGTGCAGCTCTGCAGGGAAATCAATCAGCTTCCAGGTTTTTCTCTTTTTTTTTTTGTCAAAGCCTAATTGTTGAAGCTAAAGTTAGAATCTGATTGGTCAAGTTGAATGCTGAGTGCTCCAGTTTTTGTAAATCTCTCCCCAAAGTGTCATTATGCCAATTCATGCCATCAGGGGGCGCTGTGCCAATACGTATTATAAGGATGCCTGGGTGTAAAGTGTCAGATGGAAGCTGCCATGCCTAGGCTCCAGGGTTGAACAGAATCCAGAGCAGTGATGTTGGTAACAGAAAAGCTTTCCTTGGTAACACAGCGGCCTTAGATTGTCAGTTTCTATATGAGTTTTTATCACATGTGAGTATCTTCTACATCAGTGGCGGCCAACTGGCTGGAGACAGGAGGCCTCTGCTGTGGCCCCTGATGTCACCAAGGGGTATATACTAATGCTACAATAGACTGTCAGAGACTGCGGTCATACTACAGGAGACGGTCAGAGACTGCAGACATGATACAAGAGATGGTCAGAGACTGCAGACATGATACAAGAGATGGTCAGAGACTGCAGACATACTACAGGAGATGGTCAGAGACTGCAGACATGATACAGGAGATGGTTAGAGACTGCAAACATGATACAGGAGATGGTCAGAGACTGCACACATGATACAGGAGATGGTCATAAACTGCAGAAATACTAGAAGCCATGGTTGGAGACTGCAGACGTACTACAGGAGATGGTCAGAGACTGCAGACATACTACAGGAGATGGTCAGAGACTGCAGACATGATACAAAAGATGGTCAGACCCTGCAGACGCGATACAGGAGATGGTCAGAGACTGTAGACATACTACAGGAGATTGTCAGAGACTGCAGACATGCTACAAAAGATGGTCAGACACTGCATATGTGATACAGGAGATGGTCAGAGACTGCAGACATACTACAGGAGATGGTCAGAGACTGCAAACATGATACAAGAGAGAGTCAGAGACTGCAGACATACTACAGGAGATGGTCAGAGACTGCAGGCATACTAAAGGAAATGGTCAGAGCCTGCAGACATGGTGCAGAACATGGTCAGAGACTGCAGACATACTACAGGAGATGGTCAGAGGCTGCAGATTTGCTACAGGAGATGGTCAGAGACTGAAGACATGATACAAGAAATGGTCAGAGACTGCAGAGATACTACTGGAAATGGTCAGAGACTGCAGATATAATACAGGAGATGGCTAGAGACTGCAGACATACTACAGGAGAAGGTCAGGAACTGAAGACATGATACAAGAGATGGTCAGAGATTGCAGACATACTACAGGAGATGGTCAGAGGATGCAGACATAGTACAGGAGATGGTCAGAGGCTGCAGATTTGCTACAAGAGATGGTCAGAGACTGCAGACATGATACAGGAGACAGTCAGAGACTGCTGATATACAACAGGAGATGATCATAGACCACAGATATCCTACAGGTGTGGTTGAAGACGTGCTGTAGTAGACTGTCAGAGATTAGAAACATGTTATATGAGACTGCTAGAAACCACTGTCATTACAGTCCCTTTACAAATCAATGCTCCTTCTGTGCTGACCTTACACAATCTTAAGTGGCTAGATGTGGCTCTTGAGCCATAGGTAGGGCACCACACCATTGTCCTCTTACCTTCTGCTCTTGGAGCTGGGCCTTCACCACCTTGGCCTCGGACGATGGAGGTTTCTGGGCGTCTGTCAGCTCTTCCATCTCCAGCACCCAGCCCTGTATGGTGTCCAGGGTCTCTGGAAGCTCAGGCAGAGCAAGTGTATGCTGGGGAAAAAAAACACAGAGGTCATCATGGCGTAAGGAGGTGATATGTGCTGGGGTAACTTTCCTTCAATGGCAGACCAATGTACTTTGTGTCTGGAACACATGCTCTGGGAATATCATTCTTATTTGTTTGGGAAGGGTCTCCTTATTCCAATAATAAACACCTGACTCCATATACCTAATATATATAGAGAGAGCTGTATACACTGATCCCACAGCCATAGAGAATAGTGTAAAGCAGACAGAATCAGACCAACAGCGCCACCCTAGGGGTGTGTAGAAGA
The DNA here is from genome assembly GCF_965119305.1 of Pelophylax lessonae. Lineage (NCBI taxonomy): Eukaryota > Metazoa > Chordata > Amphibia > Anura > Ranidae > Pelophylax > Pelophylax lessonae. The sequence continues at coordinate 544,168,702 of NC_138772.1, forward strand.
AAATGCAGCCAGACATGAATCAGGGGTTCTTTATTGTATTGTTGGGAGGCTTATAAAGGTCACCAAAATGTATTAAATTGATTTTGAATACAAATTAATTACTTTGCGGTCTGTTTATAAAACCATTTGTTGCACAAATGTCAGAAACGTTAATACGAACTAAACAAAGTTTCACAGTAATTTTTGTATGAGATTCGTTTCTGTATCATTAGTGCCATCTAGTGGCCAAAATGCAGGACAGTTTTCTCATTGAGGTCTTTCAGAAAGTTTTACCACATTTTGGCCACTAGATGGAGGTAGGTACAGGAATCACAGCAATATTTTGTTCAGCTTGCACGCATTCTACTGACATTCGTGCAATGAATGTTTTATCAATAGATAGCTTTGTTTCTTCTCTCACTTTGTCTTTTTTTGCTGCTAACTTTTACCCAGAAATGATATAGATCTTTGCAGTATGGCGGAACGAAGCCAAGGCTGCAAACAACAAAACACCACACCATGAGAACAAAGTTCCCTCCCCCAGCTTTCCTGCTGTGAGAATAACAGGTTGGGTTTAGGGTGAAGTGATTAGCTAAAAAAGAATGGGGAAATTTTAGACAATAGAATAAATCTTTATGGATTATCTCCACAGGAGTGGAAATATGGGGGCGGTAACAAGCCTCCGTCTGATGTATGTCATCGATGCTACGTATCATTGTATGTTTCATTACATACCGTCTTGCTGAAGGTTTCCCATTGCCCCACCCGGTTGTACACGTCCGTCTGAGCCGCCTGGCTGTTGGGCACCTAAAAAAGGAATGGCACAATGGTCACACATATGGGATTAGGGGATTTTTGTGTAAGGCAGAGGGTATATTGGAGGATATGTGATTAGGAAATGATTGTGAAGAGTGGAAGAAATATTAGAGGTTCTGGGATTACAAGAATATTGTGGAAGGTGTGGGATGGAAGATATATTAGAGGTTCTAGGATTAGGAGATTATTGAGAATTGTGTAGGGTAGAAGATGTATTATAGGTTCTAGGATTAGAAGATTATTGGGAATGGTGTAGGGTAAAAAATATATTAGAGATTCTAGGATTAGGAGATTATTGGGAATGGTGTAGGGTGGAAGATATATTAAAAGTTCTAGGGTTATTGTGGAGGGTGAAAGATATATTAGAGGTTCTAAGATTAGGAAATTATTGTAGAAACGTTAGGGTGGAAGATATATTGGAGGTTCTAGGATAAGCAGATTATTGTGGAGAGTGTAGGGTGGAAGATATATTAGAGGTTCTAGTATTAGGAGATTATTTGGAATGGTTTAGGGTGAAAGATATATTAGAGGTTCTAGGTTTAGGAGATTATTGGGAATGGTGTAGGGTAGAATCTATAATAGAGGTTCTAGGATTCTGAGATTATTGGGAATGGTGTAGGGTGGAAGATGTATTAGAGGTTCTAGGATTAGGAGATTATTGTGGAGGCTGTAGGGTGTAAAATGTATTAGAGGTTCTAGGATTAGGAGATTATTGTGGAAGGTGTGGTCTGGAAGATATATTAGTGGTTCTAGGATTAGAAGATGATTGTGGTGGGTGTAGGATGAAAAATATATTAGAGGTTCTGGGATTAGGATAATATTGTAGGAACCGTAGGGTGGAAGATATATTAGAGGTTTTAGGATTAGGGGATTATTATGGAGGGTGGGGAGCAGTGTTCCCTTTAAGGTGCGCGCGTGCGCGGTCGCGCAGTGGAAATTACGTCCCGCGCAAGCACCTAGTTAGACGGCGCAGCCGCAGACGGAGCGGCCAGGGAGCAGAGCGTGCACCCCGAGAGCACGCCCATCGTGTGACAATAGCGAATGAAAATTCGCTATTGTCATACGGATCCTCCTCCTGGCCAATCAGGGAGCGGGTCCTCCCGCTTCCTGATTGGCCGAAAGGCCAACTTCATGCCATTGGCCGAGGAGGAGGCGCCGGGACTCGGGAGGATGGAGACGCGGGAAGCTGGAAGCCGGGGACTGAAGACAGAGTGCCGTGACCGTCCGTGAGGTAAGTGCACGGGGTCGCGGGGGGGCATTGCTGTGGCACTCTGCAGTTTATTGGGGGCATTGCTGTGGCACTCTGCATTTTATTGGGGGCATTGCTGTGGCACTCTGCATTTTATTGGGGGCATTGCTGTGGCACTCTGCATTTTATTGGGGGCATTGCTGTGGCACTCTGCATTTTATTGGGGGCATTGCTGTGGCACTCTGCATTTTATTGGGGGCATTGCTGTGGCACTCTGCATTTTATTGGGGGCATTGCTGTGGCACTCTGCATTTTATTGGGGGCATTGCTGTGGCACTCTGCATTTTATTGGGGGCAATGCTGTGGCACTCTGCATTTTATTGGGGGCAATGCTGTGGCACTCTGCATTTTATTGGGGGCAATGCTGTGGCACTCTGCATTTTATTGGGGGCAATGCTGTGGCACTCTGCAGTTTATTGGGGGCAATGCTGTGGCACTCTGCAGTTTATTGGGGGCAATGCTGTGGCACTCTGCAGTTTATTGGGGGCAATGCTGTGGCACTCTGCAGTTTATTGGGGGCAATGCTGTGGCACTCTGCAGTTTATTGGGGGCATTGCTGTGGCACTCTGCAATTTATTGGGGGCATTGCTGTGGCACTCTGCAATTTATTGGGGGCAATGCTGTGGCACTCTGCAATTTATTGGGGGCAATGCTGTGGCACTCTGCAATTTATTGGGGGCATTGCTGTGGCACTCTGCATTTTATTGGGGGCATTGCTGTGGCACTCTGCATTTTATTGGGGGCATTGCTGTGGCACTCTGCATTTTATTGGGGGCATTGCTGTGGCACTCTGCATTTTATTGGGGGCATTGCTGTGGCACTCTGCATTTTATTGGGGGCATTGCTGTGGCACTCTGCATTTTATTGGGGGCATTGCTGTGGCACTCTGCATTTTATTGGGGGCATTGCTGTGGCACTCTGCATTTTATTGGGGGCAATGCTGTGGCACTCTGCATTTTATTGGGGGCAATGCTGTGGCACTCTGCATTTTATTGGGGGCAATGCTGTGGCACTCTGCATTTTATTGGGGGCAATGCTGTGGCACTCTGCAGTTTATTGGGGGCAATGCTGTGGCACTCTGCAGTTTATTGGGGGCAATGCTGTGGCACTCTGCAGTTTATTGGGGGCAATGCTGTGGCACTCTGCAGTTTATTGGGGGCAATGCTGTGGCACTCTGCAGTTTATTGGGGGCATTGCTGTGGCACTCTGCAATTTATTGGGGGCATTGCTGTGGCACTCTGCAATTTATTGGGGGCAATGCTGTGGCACTCTGCAATTTATTGGGGGCAATGCTGTGGCACTCTGCAATTTATTGGGGGCATTGCTGTGGCACTCTGCATTTTATTGGGGGCATTGCTGTGGCACTCTGCATTTTATTGGGGGCAATGCTGTGGCACTCTGCATTTTATTGGGGGCAATGCTGTGGCACTCTGCATTTTATTGGGGGCAATGCTGTGGCACTCTGCATTTTATTGGGGGCAATGCTGTGGCACTCTGCAGTTTATTGGGGGCAATGCTGTGGCACTCTGCAGTTTATTGGGGGCAATGCTGTGGCACTCTGCAGTTTATTGGGGGCAATGCTGTGGCACTCTGCAGTTTATTGGGGGCAATGCTGTGGCACTCTGCAGTTTATTGGGGGCATTGCTGTGGCACTCTGCAATTTATTGGGGGCATTGCTGTGGCACTCTGCAATTTATTGGGGGCAATGCTGTGGCACTCTGCAATTTATTGGGGGCAATGCTGTGGCACTCTGCAATTTATTGGGGGCATTGCTGTGGCACTCTGCATTTTATTGGGGGCATTGCTGTGGCACTCTGCATTTTATTGGGGGCATTGCTGTGGCACTCTGCATTTTATTGGGGGCATTGCTGTGGCACTCTGCATTTTATTGGGGGCATTGCTGTGGCACTCTGCATTTTATTGGGGGCATTGCTGTGGCACTCTGCATTTTATTGGGGGCATTGCTGTGGCACTCTGCATTTTATTGGGGGCATTGCTGTGGCACTCTGCATTTTATTGGGGGCAATGCTGTGGCACTCTGCATTTTATTGGGGGCAATGCTGTGGCACTCTGCATTTTATTGGGGGCAATGCTGTGGCACTCTGCATTTTATTGGGGGCAATGCTGTGGCACTCTGCAGTTTATTGGGGGCAATGCTGTGGCACTCTGCAGTTTATTGGGGGCAATGCTGTGGCACTCTGCAGTTTATTGGGGGCAATGCTGTGGCACTCTGCAGTTTATTGGGGGCAATGCTGTGGCACTCTGCAGTTTATTGGGGGCATTGCTGTGGCACTCTGCAATTTATTGGGGGCATTGCTGTGGCACTCTGCAATTTATTGGGGGCAATGCTGTGGCACTCTGCAATTTATTGGGGGCAATGCTGTGGCACTCTGCAATTTATTGGGGGCATTGCTGTGGCACTCTGCATTTTATTGGGGGCATTGCTGTGGCACTCTGCATTTTATTGGGGGCATTGCTGTGGCACTCTGCATTTTATTGGGGGCATTGCTGTGGCACTCTGCATTTTATTGGGGGCAATGCTGTGGCACTCTGCAGTTTATTGGGGGCAATGCTGTGGCACTCTGCAGTTTATTGGGGGCAATGCTGTGGCACTCTGCAGTTTATTGGGGGCAATGCTGTGGCACTCTGCAGTTTATTGGGGGCAATGCTGTGGCACTCTGCAGTTTATTGGGGGCAATGCTGTGGCACTCTGCAGTTTATTGGGGGCAATGCTGTGGCACTCTGCAGTTTATTGGGGGCAATGCTGTGGCACTCTGCAGTTTATTGGGGGCAATGCTGTGGCACTCTGCAGTTTATTGGGGGCATTGCTGTGGCACTCTGCAGTTTATTGGGGGCAATGCTGTGGCACTCTGCAATGTATTGGGGGCATTGCTGTGGCACTCTGCAATGTATTGGGGGCATTGCTGTGGCACTCTGCAATGTATTGGGGGCATTGCTGTGGCACTCTGCAATGTATTGGGGGCATTGCTGTGGCACTCTGCAGTTTATTGGGGGCATTGCTGTGGCACTCTGCAATGTATTGGGGGCATTGCTGTGGCACTCTGCAATGTATTGGGGGCATTGCTGTGACACTCTGCAATGTATTGGGGGCATTGCTGTGACACTCTGCAATGTATTGGGGGCATTGCTGTGACACTCTGCAATTTATTGGGGGCATTGCTGTGGCACTCTGCAGTTTATTGGGGGCATTGCTGTGGCACTCTGCAGTTTATTGGGGGCATTGCTGTGGCACTCTGCAGTTGATTGGGGCAAGCTGGTCACTCTGCATTGACGTCCCCCCCCCCCCCCCCCATTGCTCAATCTAAAGGTTTGCGCTCAGAAATTTTTTTATTTGCTCAGCTCAGTAAAAAATTAGAGGGAACATTGGTGGGGAGTGTAAAATATGAGAGGTTCTAAGATTAGGAGATTATTGTGGAAGGTGTGGGCTTGAAGATATATTAGTAGTTTTAGGATTAGAAGATTATTGTGGTGGGTGTAGAATGGAAGATATATTAGAGGTTCTGGGATTAGGATAATATTGTAGGAACCGTAGGGTGGAAGATATATTAGAGGTTTAGGATTAGGGGATTATTATGGAGGGTGGGGAGTGTAAAATATGAGAGGTTCTAAGATTAGGAGATTATTGTGGAAGGTGTGGGCTTGAAGATATATTAGTAGTTTTAGGATTAGAAGATTATTGTGGTGGGTGTAGAATGGAAGATATATTAGAGGTTCTGGGATTAGAAGATTATTGTAAAAACTGTAATGTGGAAAATATATTAGAAGTTATAGGATTAGGGGATTAATGTGGCGGGAGTAAAATATATGAGAGATTCTAGGATTAGGAGATTATTGTAGGAACTTTAAAGTGGAAGATATATTAGAGGTTCTGGGATTAGGGGATTTTTCTGGAAGGTGTAGGGTGAAACATATATTAGTGGTTCTAGGATTAGGAGATTAATGTGGTGGGTGAAGGATATATTACACATTTTATGATTAGGAGATTATTGTGTAGAACAGAAGATATTTAGGGTTCTGAGATCAGAAGATTATTGTGGAAGGTGTACAGCCATGGCCAAAAGTTTTGAGAATGACACAAATATTAATTTTCCCAAAGTCTGCTGCCTCAGTTTTTATGATGCCAATTTGCATATTCTCCAGAATATTATGAAGAGTAATCAGATGAATTGAAATTGATGGCAATGCCCCTCTTTGCCATGAAAATGAATTTAATCCCATAATAAAACGTTTCCACTGCATTTGTGAAGAGGGCTTCAGGGAACCCAAGAAAGTCCATCAAGCGTCAGGAGCGTCCCCTATAGTTGATTCAGCTGCGGGATCGGGGGCACCACCAGTGCAGTGCTTGCTCAGGAATGGCAGCAGGCAGGTGTGAGTCCGTCTGCAAGCACAGTGAGGGGAAGACTTTTGGAGGATGGCCTGGTGTCAAGAAGGGTAGCAAAGACGCTACTTCTCTCCAGGAAAAACATCAGGGACAGACTGATATTCTGCAAAAGGTACATGGATTGGACTGCTGAGGACTTGGGTAAAGTGGTTTTCTCTGATGAATCCCCTTTCCGATTGTTTGGGGCATCTGGAAAAAACCTTGTCCGGAGAGAAAAAGGTGAGCACTACCATCAGTCCTGTGTCATGCCAACAGTAAAGCATCCTGAGACCATTCATGTGTGGGGTTGCTTCTCAGTCAAGGCAGTGGGCTCACTCACAATTTGGCCATAAAAAAAGAATGGTAGAGAAACATCGTCCGAGAGCAACTTCTCCCAACCATCCAAGAACATTTTGGTTACGAACAATGCCTTTTCCAGCATAACAGAGCACCTTGCCATAAGCAAAAGTGATAACTAAGTGGCTTGGGGAACAAAACAACAAAATTTTGGGTATATGGCCAGAAAACTCCCCAGACCTTAATCCCATTGGGAACTCGTGGTCAATCATTAAGAGGCGGGTGAACAAAAAAAGAACCCTAGAAATTCTGACAAACTGCAAGCATTGATTATGCAAGAGTGGGCTGCCATCAGTCAGGATGTGGCCCAGATTTGATTGGCAGCATGCCAGGGCGAATTGCAGAGGTCTTGAAAAAGAAGGGTCAGCACTGCAAATACTGATACTTTGCATACATTTAATGTATTTGTTAATAAAAGTCCTTGACACTTATGAAATGCTTGTAATTATACTTCAGTATACAATTGTACCATCTGACAAAAAGATTTAAAAACACTGAAGCAGCAGAATTTGTAAAAATTTATATTTGTGTATATCTCCAAACTTTTGGCTAGGGCTGTAGGGTGGAGGATATATTAGAAATTCTAGAATCAGGGTGTTATTGTGCAGGATGGAAGATATATTAGAGGTACTACCATTGGTGTATTTAGGTTTTGTGTTGCCCTAGGCCTGACTAAGTTTGTGCACCCCCTAATTTAAATATGATCCACCCCTTTCTGTAAAGGCCACACCCCTTCCTGTTTATGACCCGCCCTGTCATCTGTACACCACAGGCCACAACCACAGTCTATCTATGCCCATCAGCATAGCCTTATCAGTTCCCATAAGTTCATCCTCATCAGTGCCCATCAGTGCTGCCTCATCAGTGCAGCATATCAGTATGGCCTCATCAGTGGCCATCAGTGCAGCCTATCATACCGACAGGTAGCAGTGTGACTGCTTTATGGGGGTGCCAGACTGATTTGCCTCCTGGACCCTACCCTCTGGCCCAATTTGCCCCATAATAGTGGCACTAAACTAAAAGTGTAGCGCAACCCGGCGGGGAACTTTTTAGTGCGGGAACCAGGAGGAGGCTGGTTTTGTTCATGTGGTGTGCAGCTTTTTTGCTGCCCCCCTGTAAAGTGCTGCCCTAGGCCTGGGCCTTGTCGGCCTAGGCCAAGATACAGCACTGGGTACTACTAGGATCTGGAGGTTATTGTGGCAGGTGCATGATATAATAGAGATTCTGGGATTAGAAGATTATTATTAAGGGTATAGTCAGTGCTGTATTCTGGCCTAGGCCAACAAGGCCCAGGCCTAGGGCGGCACTTTGCTGGGGGGCAGCAAAAAAATATTTAATTATTTGTATAATGACTATGGGCTTCCTATTTAATATACAAATAAGTGAAATAATCCTATAATTACAAACAGTGGCAGCAAACACAAGTCCAAATATCTTAAAAGAGTAATCTTACTAATCCCGTGTCATAAGGCTGTACTAATGGGCACTGATAAGACTGCACTGGTGGCCACTGATGGGGCTGCACTGGTGACCACTGATGAGGCCACACTGATATGCTGCATTGATGGGCAGTAAACAGGTGGCACTGATAAGGCTGCACTGATGAAGCTGAACTTATGGGAACTAATGAAGCTACACTGATGGGCACTGATAGACTGTGGTTATGGTCTATGGTTTACAGATGACAGGGTGGGTCATAATCAGGAAGGGGTGTGGCCTTTACAGGAAGGGGTGGGTCATATTTAAATTAGGGGGTGCACAAGTTTAGTCAGGCCTAGGGCAACATAAAACCAAAATACACCACTGGGTGTAGTATTTATTAGAGGTTTTTGGATAAGGAGATTTTTGTCGAAGATATAGTAGAGGTTCTGGGATTAGGAGAATATTGAACACAGAAGAGGATATATTAGAGGTTCTAAAATTAGGAGATTACTGTTAAGGGTAGGGGATAAACAGCATTAGAGGTTCTGGTATTAGGAGATTATTGTGAAGGGTAGAGATATATTAAAGGTACTGGGACAAAGAGAATACATTAGGGAATTCTTGGATAAGGAGAAGATGGTGGAGGATATATTAGAGGTTCTGGGATAAGGAGAATATTGTAGAGGACATATTAGTAGTTGTGGGGTGGAAGTTGTTCACATAAAACACTGCAAAACCTCTTTGATTTATTATGTGCGAAGGATCACAGCCTGAAGGCCATGCATTGGAAATTAAAACATGGAAGCGGTTGAGCCTTATCCCCAATCAACTTGCTGAAACACATCAATGTTTTAATAGGTCAGTCCACTCCAAAGCTAACATTTTACTTAAAGGAAGAAATGAGTGTGTTGAGCCTTCGGCTCATTACAATGATCAGATTTTCTGGGTCTCTTCCCACCATCTAGTTGTTTGGTGAGGACTCTTTTCTTAGGATGTTCAAGCCTAATTTAAGGTCTTTGGACTCCTGTTGCATTCTCAAAACATACAATAAATCCAGAAGAAAGAAAGGAACCTGCTGATAACAATACCCCCCAATGTGCAGACCTTCTCCCCACCAAGGTCTCCAAGAGATAGAAGTAACCATGAGGTCAGTGAACTCTCCATAATCCACTAAATGCTTTGATTTAAGGTTTAGGTGACTGTTGACCTCTCAACTTTCCAGTGTTGTGTTCCCTACTTTGTTCTTTGCAGGTTGAACCATGCTCAGCTGCTTACCACCCTACTGGGTGCATACACGAAGGACAGACAGAAGAATAACGAACACCCAACTACCTTCTACAATGCCTGTCTTTGTAGTGTATGGAAACCCATCAGAGATTAATTCTTAGAGCATTCGATCCTGAGAAATGTTTAGTACAGAGAAAATCAAGAACCTTTCTTGGTCCACGGTTCTCAGATATAGTTCTATAGACAAACCATGGAGGTGTACAGTAGAGATACTGTATAGGGTTATAGCCCAATGTATGAACAACGCGGTCCTCAAGGCTAAATGTAACAGTCAATCCAGAAAGAGTCGGGGTCTTGTACTTACCTCTAGGGCCACAATGCCAAGTACACTGTTTTGTTTTTAGAAAACAAGAAAGGTCTATAAGATATTAATAAAGGAAAGTTACTTTTCTGTACTTCTAGTGCCATTTTGGGGGTTAGCCAAATGTTAAGAATTAGGATAAGTTCGGGTCGGATCTAAACCCAAAAAAAAGAAAAACATGTAATATATTGCAGCTCACTAGTACTTAGATGTGGTGACTGCGTTTGTTTTCTTTTTTTGGGCTATGTACACTTTCAACAAATGCCTGTTGATCCTGCCAGAAATGTAGTGTCCTCTTCACTTCCTGTGAGCTGAATCGAAAGCACAAAAATGTTATCCCCCTTCTGTAAACTGGTAGTACCTCCACCCCCCCACCCATGTAATAGAGATGAAGAGAGAAAGACCTTTGTTTGAAGTCCAGCCTGGGTGACAATAATGACTCCCTCCACAGATACAGCAGAGGGAGGGCAGCCGCTCAGACACAGGAAATACGTTTATTGCAAGATCAGCAGGTAAAAATAAAGGAAAAAAACCCTGAAAATAAAGAAAACGAATGCAGACACCACATCTAACGACTGGTAAACTGTTATCTACTAGGTTTTTCTACTTGGACTTAGATACACTTTAAATAGTAGGTTTAGCTTTGGGGCCTTGCCACGCTGGGGATTCTGACATTGGCGACATCTCCTCATTGGCCAAAACAAGTTTAATTGCTGCTTCACCTAATGGACTCAGTCCAACTCCAACCCAAGATTCTGCAACGTTTCGCCCAGCAACAAAGTAGCATCTTGCAGGTTTGGCTAATAAGTGAGCGAACTCTAATTCTGTTATCTGGAGACAATAGTAGCAGTACGTTGCTGTATTTATTCTATAAACAAGCAAAACCTGAACATGTATTTCTAAAGCTGGTGCAGCTATGAACCAAGCGACATGCATATTAAAAAAGAATAGCGCACACATGCAAAAGAAATGACTATCAAATATGAAGACAATCCATAAATAAAAATGGGGATTTGGTCCCACCATATGGCCATATCGTGCTCAAGCCCACCACTACGTCAAAGTACCCCATTGTCAGTGGGTCCTACACTATCCATAAAAAATTATGAATCCACCCTCTCTAACCCTTGGAGACAACACTCCTTGCTGGGAGAGATGTGCTAATGCACTACAAGGGACTCCTCCTATATCTACTTGATAGTGGACACTGATAGAGTACAGGTGTGTGTGTGGGGGGGGGGGGGGGGGTGCTCAACCTCAGATGGTGGGACCAAATCCCCATATTTATTTATGGATTGTCTTCATATTTGATAGTCATTTATTTTGCATGTGTGCGCTATTCTTTTTAACCACTTGCCGACCGCCGCACGACTATCTACGTGGGCGGTCAGCCCCTCACAGGCAAAGTGACGTAGGTCTACGTCGCTCGCCTGTGAGGGTTTAGGGAGCGAGCGCGCGCCGCCGGAGGCGCGCTCCCGCTCCCGCGTGGTCACGGACCCCCCCGCGCGCGTGACCGGCGGACCCGATCGCCGCCGGCCACTCTGCGATCGGCGGGGGAGAGGGAGATAGTCAGGCAGCTTGTGTAAACAAGCTGCCTGTCATTCTCCTCTCTGTATGAGAGCTGATCACATGGATCTACTATGTAGATCCATTGATCACTCTGCATACAGTTGAAGCCACAGCCAATCACAGTTAGAATCACGCCCCTAGGGACACACACAGCCCCTCCCTCTCAAATAAAGTTAACCCCTTCACTACCAGTGCATTTTTACAGTAACAGTGCATATGTATAGCACTGATTACTGTAGAAATGTCACTGGTAACCCCAAAAGTGTCAAAAATGTCAGTCAAGGGTCCGATCTGTCCGCCGCAATGTCGCAGTACCGCAAAAAAAATCGCAGATCGCCGCCATTACGCGTTAAAAAAAAAAACAACAAAAATGACAAAAATCTTTCCCTTTGTTAGTAAACGCAATAACTTTTGCGCAAACCAATCAAAATACGCTTTTTGCGATTTTTTTTACCAAACATAGGTAGCATAAAACAAATTGGCCGAAAATATTAAAAAATTTTGATTTTTACATTTTTTTTTGGGGGAATTTCATATAAAAAAAAGGGAAAAATATTGCTATTTTTGCAAAATTTACGCTCTTTTTTTGTTTATAGCGCGTGATCAAAAAATCGCACAGGTGATCAAATACCACCAAAAGAAAGCTCTGTTTGTGGGAAAAAAAGGACGCCAAATTCGTTTCGGTACAGCGTCGCACGACCGCGCAATTGTCCGTTAAAGTCACGCAGTGCCGAATCGCAAAATGCCCTCTGGTCGTTTAGCAGCCAAATCCTCCGGGGCTTAAGTGGTTAATATGTATTTATTCTATGTAGATCATAAATAAAGAAATATAAAAGATGACTTGCTTTGCCATCACTGTGTTTTAATCTGGCACAGCCTCAAATGAAACTTTATTTAAACCCCAAAGGAGGTAGATTGATCCACCATCCCCTTAAGCCATGGCGCCAAGTCTACAAAATAGCTATGAGAATTGTCATCGAGTTCTCTAAACTTCAGTCTACCAGACTGTATATCTGGACAAGGAACACATCGTGCTAACCTAAACTTTTCTAATAGTTATTGTGTATGGCATATAGGTCCTGTCAACTCCACAGCAAATAAGAATTTCTAAAGTAGGATAAGGCAATATTCTTAGTTTGCTGACAACATCCATGTACAGGGTTCTTACTGATGGTAAGAAGTTGTTGTTGGGAGGCCCATACTAAATCAGAGAGTAAGGCCCATGGCTAAGAAATGGATATATTAACCTCAGTGAGCTCCCCGCCATAGTCCGTCAGCACTTTCACCGTCCTAGTGATGATGGGCTCCCCGCCCTTCTCTCCTGATGGGAACTGAGTCACCTCCACTATCTCAGTGACAACGGTCTCTGTGACTTCAGTGACTTCTGTCACCTCCCTGGAGGCAAGTGGTTTCCAGGACCAGCTTCCCCCAGAAGCCCTCTGCAGGGTCCCTCTCTGAGGAGTCCACACATTCCCCACATGATCAGGTGTGGACCTAGGAGTTCCAACCATAATGGCTGTCTTGGGCACATTGGCATCTGCATTGTTTTGCTTGGGCAGAGGCTCGTGGCTTCTGCTGGAGGTCAGAGTGACGTTTAGTTCCTTCTCATACACCTCATTGGGTTTCTTGTCGGGTGGAGTGACGCTGGGCTCCACATTGTTCCTCACACTCTGGAAGTCTACCACAGACTCCTTCTTCATACAACATTCCTTGAGAAAGCGCTCGGATTTCTTGCCCCTCTCCCCCAGGCAGCTGGGCCTGCTGACGGAATTACCCATGGCACAGGGCAAGAGAGCCGCAAGAAGGGGTCAGACATCAGGAAGGACGGGCCAAACCTGGAAAATAACAAGTAAAGTACATTAGTGTCTAGGAAAACAGATACAGCTACCCCATTAGCAAGGGGATTTCTTTATCTGACTTAATTAGGAATGCATAACGTGATTTCGCTTAAAATCGATTTTGCAGCCAAATTACTAAATCAGTGGAGAGGTTATTAAATAGTGCTTGCAAATCCACCACGTGGACTTCTGAGGTGAAATTGGTTTAACAAACGCAAAGCCATGTAAATATAATGAAGCGTATATTGAAATGACCACAACCTAATAACATTGATCAGTGGTCTCCAAACTGCAGCCCTTTGTCTACCTTTATCTTGCCCTTGGGGCACTTTTCTTCCCACTGACACCAACAATGGGGCATAATTCCTGTTACTGACATCAACAACAGGGCACCAATGATGGGGCACTATTTATTCACTGACACCAACAATTGGGCACTGTTTCACCCACTGACACCAATGATGGGGCACTAGTCCTCCCCCTAATGCCACTGAAAGCAGGACAATTTCTACCCCCCCCAATGGCCACAGTCCAGCCCCCCCTAAAGTCTGAAGGACAGTAAACTGGCCCCCTTTTTTAGAAGCTTTGGAGACCCCTGACATAGATAATAGTACAGAGAAAAAAAGATGATTATTATGTGCCAGAACACATTTACAAAATAATAAAAAAAAATAAAAATTTTTATTACAGTAGTCAAAAAAATGTAAAAACAAAATTAAAACTGTATACAATATCTATTACAGTAATCCCCCGCTCCATCGCGGTTCAGTTTTTGCGGTCCCGGTAATTCGCGTTTTTTTTTGTAATGTTATTTTACTATATAAATCATTAAAAATGAAATATTTTTGTGTTTTCCATAGCTCTTGCTCTGTCTCTCAGTATCTTTTATGTGTTTAAATGAGTTTCTATTGTTTTAAAAGTGTGTTTAAAGACCTTAAAATGCTTTTACACGTACAGTGACAGTAAAATAAACATGCCTACAATGCATTTTAATAGGGTTTTTCTATTTCGCGGAATTTCACTTTTCGCGGCTGGGTCCGGAACGTAATCCCCGCAATGGAGGGGGGTTTACTGTATTTCACAACGCCTCCCTTAGTTAAGTATCCACAGGTATATAGACCCCCAAATACTAGGCAGTGTCAAGTTGTAATGGGTCAGATGACTTTTAATATTGCTACGGGTATCGTCAACGTTGGTAAAACGCCTCAACACGTTTTGCGGGGGACCCCTCTTCTTTAGGAGGTGAAGGGAGCTCTAGTAACAAACTGGAATTCACAAAAGAAAAAAATTACGCATACATGTAAACCGCCGTAATTATCAAATCATAATACAAATACAAAAACCCACCAAAAATCTGGAGGTCCACAAACTTGGCAGGGGAGCGGTCACGACCAAAATATGCAATGTTTCCCCCCCCCCCCCCCCCCGAGGCAGAGATATTGGGGTATTACTGCATTACCATAGCATACTTATATACACTATATTGGCAAAAAGTATTGGGAATAGAGAGAAGAGGTAATCAGCGCAAATTTGTGTTACTCCCAAAGTAGCTAAATGTGAAAAAGTGCTAGTGTGCAAATTAAATATAATTAATAAATAATAAATATGTGAATAGTGTATGATATAATCTTGTGAATTGTATATGATATATATATATATATATATATATATATGATCAAATATTATATGGAATCTAACATAAAACTACCAAAGTAAAAAATCGAAAGTGCACAAGTGCCTCAAAAATGATGAATTGCTAAAAGTATGATAGGAGACCGATATCCAAAAAAGTGCAATAAATCACTATATAAAAATTTTTAAAATATTACATCAAACTGATAAAAAGTTTGATAAATAAATTATTCCACAAAAAATTTAAAAATAAATAAATAAATAGTCCATCAAAAAAGTCCCAAGTGAGAGAAAGTGCCAAATGTGAAAATCATTTAGTGGAGGGGGGATTATGGTGTGAGATTGTTTTTCAGGGGTTGGGCTTGGTCCCTTAGTTCCAGTGAAGGGAACCCTTAAGGCATCAGCATACCAAGACATTTGGACAATTTCATGCTCCTAACTTTGTGGGAACAGTTTGGGGACGGCCCCTCCCTGTTCAGGGGAGGACTGGGAAGGGGGGCAAGGGGGAAATCGCCCCCCAGGCCACTCTGATGCTGGTTAAAAAGGCCACACTCAGAGCTGGAATAATGTAGGGGCCAGACACTGTATACAGGTACTGGTCGCTGCTACACAATATTATATTTGCAGAGCTGCAGCGGAGCAGTATGAGTATGCTCCTGCACCCGGCCAGCACAATACTAACACAGTCCCTTCACTGTCATGCAGAGTGATCTCTGCCTGACAGGAGCTTCCTAGGCCCCGCCTGGCGTGATGTCATGTACGTTTGTTAAACCTCCTTTGTTGCTATTAACATTAAATTATGTTACCACATTGCATCGTGTTTGTCTTGCTTCATAACATCAATATCCATTATAAATCCAGGTGGGCATGGATGGTGAGCTGATTCGATGGTTCAATGGGCCACTTGACTGGACTTGCCCCCCAGGCCTAAGGCTGCCAGCCCTCCTCTGTCCCTGTTCAAACAGAACTGCGCACCAGTGCACAAAGCAAGGTCCATTAAGACATGGATGAGCGAGTTTGGGGTGGAGGAACTTGACTGGCCTGCACAGAGTCCTGACCTCAACCTGATAGAAGGCCTTCGGGATGAATTATAGTGGAGACTGCGAGCCAGGCCTTTTCTTCCAACATTAGTGCCTGACCTCACAAATGCGCTTCTGGAAGAATGGTCAAACGTTCCCATAGACACTCCTAAACCTTGTGGACAGCCTTCCCAGAAGAGTTGAAGCTGTTATAGCTGCAAAGGGTGGGCCAACTCAATATTTAACCCTACAGACTAAGACTGGGATGCCAATAAAGTCCATGTGTGTGTTAAGTCAGGTGTACCAATACTTTTGACAACATAGTGTATATTCTATATTACTACACTCCACAGTATTTAAGTCACCACTTAATTCCGCTCAAACATCTGCCCCAGTGGGAGTCATTGCATCTTTTGGTTGTGAAGCTTCCCTGCCGAGTTTGTGGACCTCCAGATGGTCTGGTGGGCTTTTCTATTTGTATTATAATTTGACAACGATAGTGTTTTACATGTACGTGTCATTTTTTTCTTTTGTGAATTCCAGTTTAATCTCAACGCTCCCCTACACCTCCTGAAGAATTGGGGTTTTACCACTAAACGCATTGAAGATACCCCAAGCAATCTTAGAAGCCATCTGACTCAATACAACTTGATACCTAGTATTCGGGGGTCTATATACCTTCGGGTACTAGGGAAGGGAACTAAGGGAAGCATTGTGAAACAGTAGATATTGTATACAGTTTTAACTTTGTTTTTACCTTTTTGACTATTGTAATAATCAGAGATGTATAGTAACTAAGTAGAACTACTTCACTACTGTACTTAAGTACCGAAAGGCGGTATCTGTACTTTCCTAGAGTAGAATTTTTTTCTCCTACTTCCACTTTTACTTCACTACATTTTTTCAATGATTTCAATACTTCTACTCTGATATTTTTTTTTTGTGCTGCATAGTTACTCGTTACTATTATAAAAATTACCACTGCCAGAACAGTAGATGGCAGGTTTCATGAAGCTCAAAACATGTGTATTATCAGCGCATACGAAAATAAAAGCTACTGTATGTATAAATAAAAGCTGCATTTGAAATAATAAAAAACAATATGATGTTCAAACTTTTGACTTCTTTAATAACTACATAACACAGTACTTGTACTTTTTCTTTCAGTACTTGAGTAGCAACATTTTTTAAAAAACTACTTGCAATACTTAAGTACAAAAAATGTTGAATACTTTAGTACTTCTACTCAAGTCACTTTTTGATCGAGCACTTGTACTTTTACTCAAGTATAGGTTTCGAGTACTTTATACAACTCTGGAAAGTGTATATTTTTAAAATTATATATGATTGTGTTCTGGCATCTAAAAATTCCATCTTTTTTTTCTCTGTTCTACTATCCATGTAATTACAATGCCCACTCTGACATGGTGATCGGCGACTGCCTTGATAAACAAAGCCAACTTCCATGGGCGTAGGAACCGGGGGGAACGGGGGGGACACATACCCCCAGCAAATAATGCAGGGGGGGGACAGGTATGGTGAAATCCCCCCAGTTTAGTTGGGTTTACGACCCAGAAAGGTGCCGATTGGCTGCCTTCTGGGGGCGTAACCTGGGCGCAGGAAAGAGCGCTTGGCCACCCCCACCTTCGTGATGTCCTGGCTGTGATTGGTCCAGTCTCCAGCCTGGACCAATCATCATCCAGGACATCCGATCGCTGACGTCGCAATGGGGGCGGTGCCGGTGCGTGCGTCAGTCACTCACCGTCACCGCCGCTCACCTTCCCGCCGGTTCCCGCTGCAGAGAAGAGGAGAGGCCGTCCGCCGGTTCCCGCCGCAGAAGAGGACGAGGGAGAAGCCGCTTACCTTCCCGCCGCCGCCGATAGCCGAGCCGCCGCCGCCGCCAGGTAAGTGCATTGGGTTGAAGGGAGCACGCACGCTGGTCTCTGCATTGATTGGGGGACAATGCTTTGGCACTCTGCAATCATTGGGGTACAATGCTGACTGTGGCACTCTGCAATCATTGGGGTACAATGCTGTGGGCACTCTGCAATCATTGGGGTACAATGCTGTGGGCACTCTGCAATCATTGGGGTACAATGCTGTGGGCACTCTGCAATCATTGGGGTACAATGCTGTGGGCACTCTGCAATCATTGGGGTACAATGCTGTGGGCACTCTGCAATCATTGGGGTACAATGCTGTGGGTACTCTGCAGTGATTGGGGACAATGCTGTGGCGCTCTGCAGTGGATGGGGACAATGCTGTGGCGCTCTGCAGTGATTGGGGACAATGCTGTGGTGCTCTGCAGTGATTGGGGACAATGCTGTGGCGCTCCGCATTGAAAGGGGCTCGCGCGCTGAACTCTGCATTGATGGGGGCACGGAAAAGCATATACCTGGTGAGTAAAAATGCTGTCCCCCCCCCGAGATTTGTGTGGGTTCCTACACCCTTGCCAACGTCATGGCCCTGACGCTAATCCTACCACAAGCCCTAATGCTAGTCCTAACTCTAAACCCAACATTACCATTTTTTTTTATAAGCAAAATCACAAGATTGCTCTATCAGTGCTGACATGGCAATCACATGACTTTGTTTAGGGTTTGTGTCAACAGGCTTTGGGATTTTGGGTCAATGAGCAAATATAGCTTGCTTTCGACATCAGTTTGTGATGTTTCATTGACCCATGGTTGACCTGATTCTGAGCTTTATGGAGGCAGAAGCAGTTCAGACACGAAAGCCTGCCAACACTGGCTAGGGTTACCGTTTGACATAGGGGGCTAGCGTTAGAGCTTGAGTTTTGGGTTCCTCTGTCCCACAATATCTAATCTCATGTTCCCAACTAACAAGGGGTTTCACAAGAACAGGTCCAGGATGGAGGAATGGAGATTTCGTAACCCCAAGAGCAGGGGAGGACTGGGCCAGGGGGCAGGGGGGCAATCGCCCCCTGAGCCACTCTGATGCCCCGTAAAAAGGCTGCACCACTTCTGCCACAGACATGCCTTAAGGCATTTCTGGTGAAGAGAAGTAAAAAGTCCCTGCCGCTGACCCTACTAAGTGCGGATTGAAGACAAGGACAGAGCGCAGACCCCCACCCATTGCTGGTGTAAACTGTGTCTGAGCAGAGGCCGTTTCCATGCCCCATTGGAGACTCTTCTCCTCCTGGCCAGCCCCAATGGAGCTGTTCTAGCTTCCCCCAAGCGCCCCCTGTTGGCCAGGTTGGGAAACCCAATTTAAACGGTGAGTAGAAAGTACTTGGAGCGGAGCTTCAGCCTGGAATGGGGGTCAGGAGGAGGCAAGGAAGAGGTAGAGTGGGAGGGGGGCCAAGTTTTCTCCACCATGGGCCTCTGGTTTGTACTTTCCCCCTGGGCCGAAAGTTGCCAGTCAGCCCCTGCCCAAGAGCTATTTAGACCCCGTTCAGACAGGGGCGACACGACTTGCTGGGGCGACCTCGGCGCGACTTGCACAGACTTCATATGATTGAAGTCAATGCAAGTCGCCTCCAGGTCGCTTCAAAGTAGTACAGGACCCCTTTTCTAAGTCGGAGCGACTTGCGTCGCTCCTATTAGAACGGGTCCTGTGCTAATCAATGGCAGGCGACCCACCGCGACTTGTCAGGCGACCAAGTCGCCTGACAAGTCGCGCTAGTGCGAATGGGGTCTAAAAGTCTATTTCTGCCTTTAAAAAAAAAAACCAAAACCTTCAATTGAAATGGAAAATTTCCTTCTTTTTACCAAAATTTTACCCATAATTTTTGCTCAACCCTAATGTGTGTTTTAGTAACACAATCACCATGCCATCATGCAACATCAACATCAGACCATACACAGCAAAGGCAAGCATACAGGTCCACTTTATGAAGATGACGTTTAACAGCTAGAAAATATTTATAACTTTGTTACAATAAAAAGTGTTGTAGATCATTTTTTTTTTTTTTAATCATTGGGTTTACATCAGTCCACAGGTTAAAGTAATAAACACTGTGGTGTTGGGGCAGGACCTTCTTCCTGCAGCAGACCCCACATGCGCCTGTCGGTCTGTGCCAGGACGTCTCAATCAGATCCTGCTGGGATTGGAGAGCTGTCAAGATGGGGACTGTTTTGTCTGCCGGATTAAACGGTCAATAGGTCTGCGGATTAAAGCCTGGCAGGAGTCTGATGATAGAGGACGGAGGAAAGGAGTGCAGACGGAGGCACACCTGCTCTATAAGGGAACAAGGCCGCCTTATCCGCCGAGGCCGAGGGCCAAATTAACTCCATTCATCTAATCACAGCGCATTCATAGATAATAAACTTCCTTCACAATTCAGAATTATTTATTAAAAAACCCAGCCTGTGGGGAAACTTTTTTTTCTTTTTTTGTAAGATAATCTTTTCGTTGGCAAGTTAGATCCGGTTTTTGTGTTTTTTTTTTATAGTCTTGTAATTTTTAGATCACTTTTTTGAGTGGAAACCTCTAAAACGCAGATTTATTTACCTGTATAATAAAGAAGTCCTCCAGTGCATCCGGAAAGTATTCACAGCAATTTTTCCACATTTTGTTATGTTACAACCTTATTCCAAAATGGATTACAGTAAACCCCCCTCCATTGCGGGGGTTACGTTCCGGACCCAGCCGCGAAAAGTGAAAATCCGCGAAATAGAAAAACCCTATTAAAATGCATTGTAAGCATGTTTTTTTTTTACTGTCACTGTACGTGTAGAAGCATTTTAAGGTCTTTAAACACACTTTTAAAACAATAGAAACTCATTTAAACACATAAAAGATACTGAGAGACATAGCAAGAGCTATGGAAAACACAAAAATATTTCATTATTAATGATTTATATAGTAAAATAACATTACAAAAAAAAACCGCAATATACCGGGACTGCAAAAACTGAACCGCGATGGAGCGGGGGTTTACTGTAAATTCATTATTTTCCCCAAAATTCTACAAACAATAACCCATAATGACAACTTGAAAGATGTTTATTTGAAATCTGTGCAAATGTATTAACCACTTAAGCCCCGGAAGATTTTACCCCCTTCCTGACCAGGGCCTATTTTGCGATTCGGCACTGCGTGACTTTAACGGACAATTGCGCGGTCGTGCGACTCTGTACCCAAATGAAATTGACGTCCTTTTTTTCCCACAAGCAGAGCTTTCTTTTGGTGGTATTTGATCACCTGTGCGATTTTTTGATCATGCGCTATAAACAAAAAAAGAGCTGACAATTTTGCAAAAATAACAATAATTTTCTCATTTTTTTTATGAAATTCCCCCCAAAAAATATGTAAAAATCTAAATTTTTTAACATTTTAGGCCAATTTGTTTTCTGCTACATATGTTTGTTAAAAAAAATTGCAAAAAGCGTATTTTGATTGGTTTGCGCAAAAGTTATTGCGTTTACTAACTAAGGGAAAGATTTTTGTCATTTTTATTGTTTTTTTTTTTAACCACTTTACCACCGGAGGATTTTGCTGTCTTACGTCTGGGCCACTTTTTGTGATTCGGCACTGTGCGAATTTAACGGACAATTGCGCGGTCGTGCGATGCTGTACCAAACGAATTTGACGTCCTTTTTTTCCCACAAGCAGAGCTTTCTTTTGGTGGTATTTGATCACCTGTGCGATTTTTTGATCATGCGCTATAAACAAAAAAAGAGCGACAATTTTGCAAAAATAACAATATTTTTCACATTTTTTTATATGAAATTCCCCCCCCAAAAAAATGTAAAAATCTAAATTTTTTAACATTTTAGGCCAATTTGTTTTTTGCTACATATGTTTGGTAAAAAAAAATGGAAAAGCGTATTTTGATTGGTTTGCGCAAAAATTATTGCGTTTACTAACCAGGGGAAAGATTTTTGTCATTTGTATTGTTTTTTTTTAACGAGTAATGGCGGCGATCTGCGATTTTTTTTGCGGGACTGCGACATTGCGGCGGACAGATCGGACCCTCGACTGACATTTTTGACACTTTTGGGGGTACCAGTGACATTACTACAGTAATCAGTGCTATACATATGCACTGTTACCGTAAAAATAACACTGGCAGGGAAGGGTTTAACTTTATTTGGAAGGAGGGGTTAAGTGTCTCCCTAGGGGCGTGCTTCTAACTGTGATTGGATGTGGCTTGTGATGTAACAGCAGAGATCTACGGTCCTACATAGCAGGACCGTATGATCTCTGCTGTTACACAGGGGAGAATGACAGGCGGCTTTGTTTACATTAGCCGCCTGCCTTTCTCCCGGTGTAACGGACGATAGCGATCCGGCGGTGCGCGCTCGCTCCCTAGAGCCTCACAGGCTAGCGACGTAGACCTACGTTGCTTTGCCTGTGAGGGGCTGACTGCCGACGTAAATAGTCGTTAGGCAGTCGGCAAGTGGTTAAAAATAAAAAACAAATCACATGTACATAAGTGTTCACAGCCTTTGCCATGGCAATCAAAATTGAGCTCAGGTGCATCCTGTTTCAACTGATCATCCTTGAGATGTTTCTACAACTTGATCGAGTCCACCTGTGGTAAATTCAGTTGATTGGACATGATTTGGAAAGGCTGTCTATATAAGGTCCCACAGTAACAGTGAATGTCAGAGCACAAACCAAGCCATGAAGTTCAAAGAATTGTCTGTAGACCTCTGAGACAGGATTGTATGGAGGCACAGATCTGGGGAAGGGTACAGAAAGATTTCCCCCAATGACTCAATGACGCACAGGCGCCTATGCCATTATTATTGAAAATGCAAACCTCATTATTGGAGCAGGATTAATGGCATCCAACTAGTCGCCACCTTTAACTGAATTATCACTTTTATGTGGAGCTTCCCTTTCAAAAGTTACTACAGGGGATAATTTACTAAGAATGCTGCTCTAGAGCAGTTCTACATGAGTGCTAAGACCAGAAAGATTGAGGATCCTGCCAAACATTTGTAGGTGGAATCTTCAAACAGATATTATATATTTCATTTTACAAATAGACAATGAATACATAACAGAAAGGACTTGGGGGGTCATCTAAAGACACAGCACTTGTCTCCTTTCAAGCAATTCCCATTCCCAATGAGCACAGTGGCCTCCATCATCCGTAAATGGAAGAAGTTTGGAACCACCAGGACTCTTCCTAGAGCGGGCTGCCAAGCCAAGCTGAGCAATCGGGGGTAAAGGGCCTTAGTCAGGGAGGTGACCAAGAACCTGATGGTCACTCTGACAGAGCTCCAGCGTTTCTCTGTGGAGAGAGGAGAACCTTCCAGAAGAACAACCATCTCTGCAGCACTCCACCAATCAGGCCTGTATGGTAGAGTGGTCAGACGGAAGCCACTCCTTAGTAAAAGGCACATGGCAGCCCACCTGGAGGCACCTAAAGGGACTCTCAGACCACGAGTAACAAAATTCTCTGGTCTGTTGAAACAAAGATTGAACTTTTTTGCCTAAATGGCAAGCATTATGTCATGAGGAATCCAGGCACCGCTCATCACCAGGCCAATACCATCCCTACAGTGAAGCATGCTGGTGGAGGCATCATGCTGTTGGGATGTTTTTCAGCGGCAGGAATTAGGAGACTAGTCAGGATCGAGGGAAAGATGAATGCAGCAATGTACAGAGACATCCTTGATGAAAACCTGCTCCAGAGCGCTCTGGACCTCAGACTGGGGCAAAGGTTCATCTTCCAACAGGATAATGACCCTAAACACAGCCAAGAAAATAAAGGAGTGGCTACAGAACAACTCTGTGAATGTCCTTGAGTGGCCCACCCAGAGCCCAGACTTGAACCCAATTGAACATCTCTGGAGAGATCTGGAAAATGGCTGTGCACCGACGCTCCCCATCCAACCTGATGGAGACTGAGAGTTCCTGCAAAGAAGAATGGGAGAAACTGCCCAAAAATGTGTGTGCCAAGCTTGTAGCATCATACTCAGAAATATTTGAGGCTGTAATTGGTGCCAAAGGAGCTTCAACAAAGTATTTAAGGCTGTGAATACTTCTGGGATTCTTTTCCTTTTTTATTTTTAACCGATTTACGACTGCCCGCCGCAGATGTACTGCGGCAGGCAGCCGCTCCCAGGCAAATTGCCGTAAGTGTAGGGCGCTCTCTCGAAGGAAGGCTAGGGGGCGAGCGCGCTCCCGCTCGTCAGCGGGGAAGCTGATGCAGTGGGCGAACGGCTCCGATTGCCGCCTGACACCCACGATCGTTCCTCCACTGAGAGAGAAGAACAGTCAGCTTTTGTAAACACAGTTGACCGTTCTTCTCCCTGGAATGATCATAGAGCTCATGTGATCCTTCTATATAAGATCACAGGTCTCTATGGTCATTTCAGAAGCCACGCCCCCCACAGTTAGAATCAATCCCCTAGGCTTACATTTAACCCCTTGATCACCCACAGGGTTAACCCCTTCCCTGCCAATGGCATTATTACAGTAACAGTGCTTATTTTTAGCACTGATTACTGTAGTAATGTCACTGGTCCCCCCAAAAGTGTCAAAAATCTCAGTTAGGGGTCCGATCTGTCCACCGCCATGTCGCAGTCCCGCAAAAAATCGCAGATCGCCGCCATTACTAGTAAAAAAAAAAAAACAATAAAAATTACTTAAATCTTTTCCGTAGTTAGAAGATGCAATGACTTTTGCACAAACGAATCAAAATACGCTTATTGCGATTTTTTTTTTTTTTTACCAAAAATATGTAGCAGAAAACAAATTGACCTAAAATGTTAAAAAAATTTGATTTTGAATTTTTTTTTTGGGGGAATGTTATATAGCAGAATGTGAAAAATATTGTTTTTTTTTTTTTTTTTTTTAAATTGTCGCTTTTTTTGTTTATAGTGCAAAAAATAAAAATCGCAGAGGCGATCAAATACCACCAAAAGAAAGCTCTGTTTGTGGGGAAAAAAAGGACATGAATTTTATTTAGGTACAGCGTCAGACGACGGCGCACTTGTCTGTTAACATAACGCAGTGCCGAATCGCAAATATGGCCTGGTCAGGAAGGGGGCAAATCCTTCCGGTCTTAAAGTGGTTCAAAAATTTGCAAAGATGTTAAACAAACTACTTTCACATTGTCATTATGGGGTATTATTTGTAGAATAATACCCCAATTTATTCCATTTTGAAATAAGGCTGTAACATAACAAAATATGGAAAAAGTGAAGCGCTGTGAATACTTTCCAGATGTACTGTAATTAGGTCTATACTCTGTTAGGCGCCTCTTGGTCAGATACAGATAGATATACTGAAAGAACAGCAAATATACAGCAGGAATTGTTTTCTACTGGGGCTCTGGTAATAGATAATCTGCATTAAAAATGATTAAAGCAAAACTCTAGGCAAAATAAAAAATGACATAGCTGATATGACAGGTTTTTGTTTTTCTAAGCCCCCATAACATAGTTTGATAACCTGTTGATCGCCAGTAGATCAATTTTTTTTCTACTATTGGTGATAGCACTGTTCATTCTACAATGAAATTGCATACTGGTAAGTATCTTTGCGACTGGTGAGTATCCTTGCGACTGGTGAGTATCTTTGCGACTGGTGAGTATCTTTGCGACTGGTGAGTATCCTTGCGACTGGTGAGTATCTTTGCGACTGGTGAGTATCCTTGCGACTGGTGAGTATCCTTGCGACTGGTGAGTATCTTTGCGACTGGTGAGTATCTTGCGACTGGTGAGTATCTTGCGACTGGTGAGTATCTTGCGACTGGTGAGTATCTTTGCGACTGGTGAGTATCTTTGCGACTGGTGAGTATCTTTGCGACTGGTGAGTATCCTTGCGACTGGTGAGTATCTAGTGACTGGTGAGGGCATTAGCGACTGGTGGGTACCCCAGGTTTAGTACCAGGGAAGTTAGAGGTAGTGTAGGTAAGGAAGAGCAGGTCGTTAATATTATCCCCATAGAGTAGTGGGTAATAATGTCCGACAGGATTGGGGATGCCACTCAGTGCACTTCTTGCGGCATGTATGCGTTCCTTGATGAAACAATCAAGGACGAATACTGCTGTGCAAGATGTGAGCGACTTGTTGCTCTGGAAGCCCACATCGTGGATCTAGAGAGCACAGTGACAAGACTGCGTGGCATCTACAACCTGGAAAGGAGCTTGGACTTTACCCATCAGGCGCTGGCAGGGGTCAGCATAGAGGAGGAAGGAATAGAGGAGACGCAAGCAGCAGAGGTACGCAGCTGGGTGACTGTTAGGAATGTTAGGGGCAGTGTTGCCAACCCCCCGGAGGGAAATTTACTGGCAGAATGTCCAAAATTTACGGACGGCACAAATTTTTTACTGGCACTGCAAAAATGTACATAAACAGGCTGTTTTCAGTGCTAAACCGTGCAAATATCAATACTTAAACTATAAACATGTAGATAGTGCTATTAGCAATGTGTTTAGGTTAAACAAAAGTCAAAAACCATATTTCTCCATTTACATGAAGATCAGATTATTATAACCCAGCCAGCACAGCGTTCCCCTATATATCAGAGTGTGCAGGATTTCCCTTACAGTGTAACTCTGACATAAAGAGGAATGCTGCAGATCTTGATTTAAGGGGGAACTCTGATTTAAGAGGGGGCTCTGGTGACCAGAAACCGCCTTATATCAGAGTCCACTGCATTCCCCTTTACATCAGAGTTCCCTTTTACATCAGAGTCCGCAGAGTTCCCCCTTTGCACTGTAAGGGGAGAATCCTGCAGACTCTGATGTAGAGAGGAATATCAGGAACTCTGATGGGGGGGGGGGGGGGACTCTGGTGACCAGAGACCACCTTCCACAGATTAATTACACTAAGGTAAGGGGGGGATTCCCTGCTATAAGGGGGAAACCTTTATATCAGTTCCCCCTTACATTATTGTATTCACCCAGCCCTTGCATCAGTGACCCCCCCTTAGCCTGGCCTGGCAGTGCTGTCACTTACCTGAGGGTGGTCAGAGGCTGCGGAAATGATACGGGAGGTGGTCAGATGCTGTGGACATCATACAGGAGGTGGTTAGAGGCTGCGAACATGATACCGGAGGAGGTCAGAGACTGCGAACGTTCTACAGGAGATGGTCAGAGGCTGCGCGGACATGGTACAGGAGGTATTTAGAGGCTGCAGACACCCCCCATTCCCCCCCCAACAGTAGTGTCCTAATCTGCTCCACTTCACCCTCCACATCAGTGTCCACCTCTGCCACCTTTTACATCACCCTCCCACAGCAGAGTCCTCCTCTGCCCACCTTCATATACCCTCTACAGCACTGTCCTTCTGTGCCCCCTTCAGCCCCCATAGTACTGTCCTTCTGTGTCCCCTTCAGCCCCCATAGTACTGTCCTGTGTCCCCTTCAGCCCCCATAGTACTGTCCTTCTGTGCCCCCTTCAGACCAAATAGTACTGTCCTTCTGTGTCCCCTTCAGCCCCCATAGTACTGTCCTTCTGTGCCCTCTTCAGACCAAATAGTACTGTCCTTCTGTGTCCCCTTCAGACCCCATAGTACTGTCCTTCTGTGCCCCCTTCAGCCCCCATAGTACTGTCCTTCTGTGTCCCCTTCAGCCCCCATAGTACTGTCCTTCTGTGCCCCCTTCAGCCCCCATAGTACTGTCCTTCTGTGCCCCCTTCAGCCCCCATAGTACTGTCCTTCTGTGCCCCCTTCAGACCAAATAGTACTGTCCTTCTGTGTCCCCTTCAGACCCCATAGTACTGTCCTTCTGTGCCCCCTTCAGCCCCCATAGTACTGTCCTTCTGTGTCCCCTTCAGCCCCCATAGTACTGTCCTTCTGTGTCCCCTTCAGCCCCCATAGTACTGTCCTTCTGTGCCCCCTTCAGTCCCCATAGTACTGTCCTTCTGTGCCCCCTTCAGCCCCCATAGTACTGTCCTTCTGTGCCCCCTTCAGCCCCCATAGTATTGTCCTTCTGTGCCCCCTTCAGCCCCCATAGTACTGTCCTTCTGTGCCCCCTTCAGACCAAATAGTACTGTCCTTCTGTGTCCCCTTCAGACCCCATAGTACTGTCCTTCTGTGCCCCCTTCAGCCCCCATAGTACTGTCCTTCTGTGTCCCCTTCAGCCCCCATAGTACTGTCCTTCTGTGCCCCCTTCAGCCCCCATAGTACTGTCCTTCTGTGTCCCCTTCAGCCCCCATAGTACTGTCCTTCTGTGCCCCCTTCAGACCCCATAGTACTGTCCTTCTGTGT
The DNA here is from genome assembly GCF_965119305.1 of Pelophylax lessonae. Lineage (NCBI taxonomy): Eukaryota > Metazoa > Chordata > Amphibia > Anura > Ranidae > Pelophylax > Pelophylax lessonae. The sequence goes on from NC_138772.1 coordinate 544,196,689, forward strand.
CCCCTTCAGACCCCATAGTACTGTCCTTCTGTGCCCCCTTCAGACCCCATAGTACTGTCCTTCTGTGTCCCCTTCAGAATCAGCCCCCACAGCACTGTCATTCCCTGTCCCCTTCAGCCCCCACAGGCACTGTCATTCCCTGTCCCCTTCAGCCCCCACAGGCACTGTCATTCCCTGTCCCCTTCAGCCCCCACAGGCACTGTCATTCCCTGTCCCCTTTAGTCCCCACAGGCACTTTCATTCCCTGTCCCCTTTAGTCCCCACAGGCACTGTCATTCCCAATTTCCCTGTCCCCTTTAGTCCCCACAGGCACTGTCATTCCCAATTGCCCTGTCCCCTTTAGTCCCCACAGGCACTGTCATTCCCAATTTCCCTGTCCCCTTTAGTCCCCACAGGCACTGTCATTCCCTGTCCCCTTTAGTCCCCACAGGCACTGTCATTCCCTGTCCCCTTTAGTCCCCACAGGCACTGTCATTCCCTGTCCCCTTTAGTCCCCACAGGCACTGTCATTCCCAATTTCCCTGTCCCCTTTAGTCCCCACAGGCACTGTCATTCCCAATTTCCCTGTCCCCTTTAGTCCCCACAGGCACTGTCATTCCCAATTTCCCTGTCCCCTTTAGTCCCCATAGGCACTGTCATTCCCTGTCCCCTTTAGTCCCCACAGGCACTGTCATTCCCTGTCCCCTTTAGTCCCCACAGGCACTCTCATTCCTCCCTGTCCCCTTTAGTCCCCACAGGCACTGTCCTTCTCTGGCTCTGCCGGGTCTGCCCCCTTCTCACAAGTTCCATGAGTGTCCTCGGCTCCTGAGTCCTGACTGTGTGCTCCTCTTCTCTAGCCACAGCTACTCTCACCGTGGATCCGACAGGCTCAGGCTGCTGGGGGAGGTAGCGGCCGCGGCGGCAGTGGCGGGAACATTCTGGGCGGGCCATGGGCAGGGCACAGGCAGAGGCGGTCAGGCGGGGGAGGAGGAGATGATGACGAGACTCACTGACTGTTAGAGTGTCCGGCGATGGGACCGAGGCGCAGGCCGCGCATGCGCAGTCAGATTGTCTCGCCGAAGCCATTGTTTTAACGGGCACTTTTCTCCTGCTACGGGCATTTACGGGCAGGAGAAAAGTGCCCCGAATTTACGGACTGTCCGTGAAAAAACGGACGGTTGGCAACACTGGTTAGGGGGAGGAGAGTCAGGGAGGCCAGTCCTGAGTTGGTACACCCTAACATGTTTGCCGAGTTGCAGGTTGAGGGGGATATCAACTCAGGGGTGGCAGAGCTGGAGCATGCACCCTCCCCCAGCTGCCAGGGGAGGGACGGCTCCAGGAAGAAGGGGGGCCGTAACTCAGGAAAGGTTAGAAAGGTTGTGGTAGTTGGGGACTCAATTATCAAGAGGACAGAGAGGGCAATCTGTAAAAAAGATCTCGTGAACCGAACAGTTTGTTGTTTACCGGGCGCCCGAGTTCGGCACATCGCAGATCTGGCAGACAGATTGATGGGGGGGGGCTGGGGATGACCCAGCGGTCATGGTGTATGTGGGCACTAATGACAAAGTTAAAGGTAGGTGGAGGATCCTTAAGAACGATTTCAGGGACTTAGGTAATAGATTGAGGAAAAGGACCTCCAAGGTGGTTTTCTCTGAAATACTGCCTGTACCTCGAGCCACACAGGAGAGGCAGAAGGAGATTAGGGAAGTTAACAAGTGGCTGAGGAATTGGTGTAGGAAGGAGGGGTTTGGGTTCCTGGAGAACTGGGCTGACTTCTCAGTCGGCTACCGGCTCTTTAGTAAGGATGGGCTGCACCTTAATGGGGACGGTACAGCTCTTTTGGGGAGAAAGATGGCCACCATATTGGAGGGGCTTTTAAACTAGGAGACAGGGGGGGGGAGAGCCCTCAGAAGTAGAGTCAGTCAGGAGGGAGCAAAGGACAGAAGGTACATTAGGGTCAGCAGCGACAGTAGATCCGAAACGTCAATTGGGGGGGTCTGTGTGGGCAAACCTCAGACCAAACAAAAATAAACATAACCGCCAATCACGTTTAACTTCCGTAAAACTAAGAGGGGTATATGCTAATGCCAGGAGCCTAGCTAATAAGATGGATGAGTTGGAAATGTTAGTACATGAGGAGGACATAGACCTTGTGGGAATAACAGAAACTTGGTTCGACCCCTCACATGACTGGCTGGCAAATATCCAAGGGTATTCTGTGTACCGGAAGGACAGGGTAGGAAAAAGAGGGGGAGGGGTATGTCTCTATGTCAAGAACAATATAAAGGTGCTAGAAAGGAGTGACATTACGGATGGGATGAGCATGGATTTAGAATCTGTGTGGGTTGAACTCGATAGGGAAGAAGATAAGGGAAAAGTAATTGTGGGGGTTTGCTATAGGCCACCTAACCAAGGGGAGGAGGTAGAGCTGGAATTTTTAGCACTAATAGGTAAAGCGGCAAAACTGGGATCAGTCATCATATTGGGGGACTTCAATTATCCCGACATTGACTGGGAAGAGGGGACTGCACACTCGCATAAGGCCCGTCTATTCACGGAAACCTTACAGGATAACTACATGTCACAGTTGGTGGATTCCCCTACTAGAGAGAATGCTATCCTGGATCTATTGATCACTAATGACCCAGACATAATCTCGGAGGTAGGAGTCCAGGACAATCTGGGCTCTAGCGATCACAGGATGATCACATTTAGTATAAATAACAATATAAAAAGGCAAGTGGGGAACATAAGAACCCTAAACTTCAGAAGGGCAGACTTTCCAAAATTGTACTCAATGATGGAAAGGGTAAACTGGGACCAAACCCTGGGATCCCTGACCACTGAGGAAAAATGGGAATGCTTTAGGAACATATTAAGCAAAGGCATCTTGCAGTGCATTCCTATGGGGAATAAATTTAGAAGAGACAAAGCCAAACCTGGCTGGCTAAACCGTAGCGTTAAAAAACTTATTAGGGGAAAAAAATTGGCCTTCAAGAAATATAAATCAGAGGGCACAGTATCGGCCTTCCAGCAATACAAGGAGGAAAATAAGAAGTGTAAACACTAAATCAAGATGGCTAAAATCAACTTTGAGAGACAAATAGCGGAGGATAGTAAAAAAACCCAAAGAAATTCTTTAAATATATCAACAGCAAAAAAACTAGGGCAGAGCATATTGCACACATAATTAACGATGATGGGAGGATGGTTACAGAGGACACTGAAAAAGCAACCGTGCTGAATGCTTTTTTCTCGTCAGTCTTTACGCAGGAAAAGGAGGGGTACACTGACCATGACTGTATGGTTAGTAGTAATACACAGGACTTGCCACTATGGCTAACAGAGGGGGAAATCAGGGAAAGACTGGATAAACTTAACACAAACAAATCACCAGGCCCGGATGGCGTACATCCGAGGGTGCTCAAGGAACTCAGTATGGTTATATCTAGACCACTGTTCCTAATCTTTGCTGACAGTATTAGGACAGGAGATGTACCAGGGGATTGGAGGAAGGCTAACGTGATTCCGATATTCAAAAAGGGCCAGAGACATATCCCGGGAAATTATAGGCCTGTCAGTTTGACATCAATAGTATGTAAACTTCTGGAGGGGATGATAAGGGACTATATCGTAGAGTATGCTAAAGACAACAACATTATCAGTAGTAACCAACACGGGTTTACAAATGGGCGTTCTTGTCAAACCAATCTCTTAGCATTCTACGAGGAAGTGAGCTGTGAGCTAGATAGGGGCAGACCAGTGGATGTGGTGTACTTGGATTTCGCTAAGGCGTTTGATACAGTTTCCCACAAGCGCTTAATTTATAAAATAAGGTCTGCAGGTATCGACAGCAGGGTTTGCTCTTGGATACGGAACTGGCTAAAAGGCCGTGTCCAAAGGGTGGTAATAAACAGCGCATACTCAGACTGGGCTGAGGTAGTAAGCGGGGTGCCCCAGGGCTCAGTCCTGGGACCAACCTTGTTCAATTTATTCATAAACAGCATTGAGGACGGGATCAGTAGTTCGTTATCAATTTTTGCAGATGACACAAAATTGGCCAGGGCAATAACTGCACAGCATGAAGCAGATATCCTACAGAATGACCTGGACAAAATTACGGAGTGGGCAACGACATGGCAAATGAGGTTTAATGTGGAGAAGTGTAAGGTTTTGCACTTGGGGACCAAAAACATAAAAACACAATACATGTTAGGAGGGGAACCCTTGGGGGACTCAAAAATGGAGAAAGATCTGGGAGTCTTGGTTGATGATAGATTAGGCAACAGCATGCAATGCCAAGCGGCAGCTTCCAAAGCCAACAGAATATTAGCATGCATAAAGAAAGGGATGTATTCCAGAGATAAGACTATAATCCTTCCACTTTATAAAACTCTGGTCCGACCGCATCTGGAGTATTCTGTCCAGTTCTGGTCGCCAGTCCTCAGGAGGGATGTGTTGGAGCTGGAGAGAGTCCAGAGAAGGGCAACTAAACTAATTAGGGGATTGGAGGACCTTACCTATGAAGAGCGGCTGCAATCGCTCGATTTATTTTCCCTGGAGAAGAGACGTCTGAGAGGGGACATGATAGCAATTTATAAATATCTTAATGGGGATCTCAGCTTAGAAAAAAAGCTGTTCATTCGAAGGAATTGCATGAGGACTCGAGGACATACAATGCGATTAGAGGAGAAGCGTTTTAACCTCAGGCAACGTGGGGGGTTCTTTACTGTTAGGGCTACAAGATTGTGGAATTGCCTACCACAAGAGGTGGTTTCTGCGGGTAGTATGGTGACTTTCAAAAGACTCTTAGACTTACATCTCAAGGATCAGGAGATAAAGGGCTATGTTAGATGATTACAGTCACACACACCTACACAGGTTGAACTGGATGGACTATTGTCTTTATTCAACCTCACCTACTATGTAACTATAAGTTGTTGTCTTCTTGTAGACAGGGTAGTCTTAAGCTGGCCATACATGGATCGAAATTCAGCTGGTTCAGCAAGGACCAGCAGAGTTTCAATCCATCTATGGGCAGGCTGATTGTACTCAAGTTGATCCATCGAATGACTTGTGGATGTAGCACCCTACAAGGTAGGTGCTAGGTAAAAGTATAGTGGGCCTTGGCTTCCTAACAGCAGGGCCATGATTTTCAGCTGGGCTGTCATGTCTCCCAGGTGTGGCTGCTGAGAGGGGAGTCTCCCCACTGGTGAGAGGATTCTCGTTGGGCAGTGGAGGAAACCCAATCAGAGACACATTCAGGCCTGTATCTACCCCAGAAGGCAGATTCTGCCGCAGAGGATTCTGGGAGTGGGTATAAGTTTCGGGGGAGCACATGACGCAGTGTTTTTGGGGGGGGGAAGCAGAGTCCCAGGAGGGAGAGTATGGCTGTCTCTCCTCCTGTCAGAAGGATTGGGTGTCTCAGGTGGCTGCCTGAGAGTACAGAGAGAGCTGAGCTGCAGAGAGGATCCGGTGTGCTGAGGAGCAGCGGAGGAAGAGGGGTTCAGTTCCAGGAAAGCATTCCAAGTTTGTGACTACTGTGAACTAGCCCTGGGGGTCTGCCTAATGTAGAGGGGACCACTTCGGTGAAGGTCCCAGGGATCCAGGAGCCAGCTAGTGTAAAGGGGGTGCCTAGTCAGAGGACCCTGAAGTGTTAGAGGGGGTGCCTAGTCAGAGGACCCTGAAGTGTAAAGGGGGCGCCAGTGCTTGGGCCCTGAAGAGTTAGGTGTACAGCGTGCAGTGTGCAGTGTACAGAGTTAAGAGTTGCAGCAGCAGTTACAAGGAGCTAACTCAGTCAGTGAAGGGCTGGAGGGAGCTGTTCACCGCACTTTTGAGCAAAACAGAGCGTCAGGAGTCAAGTGTATTACCGTCCTGGATCTTCTGAGTTAACCAGAGCGTTAAAGTCGAAGTTCTAGCACAGTTCAGTGAAACAGTATCTTCAAGCGCCAGGAAGCGTTGGCGTCAGGACAGCGCCAACAGGCATTTTTCTGCAAAGTGTCCCAGTTAAACCTAGTTTAGGCAGAGGAGTATCCTACTCATTCCCTTCTCCCATCCCCATTACAAAATAAACAAAACAAACCAAAGAGGCCGGAATGGTCCTTGTCTCAGCTCTCACACTTGGGTTTTCAACTTAAAAGTATTGGAAGTGTTACCGGTAACAATGGCAGACACATATCAGGCCAGATGCCTGGAAATATTGCTACATGTACAACCAGCTTGTCAGATTTTTTGCAATCAATTACTGCCAGCGGCCACAGCTGCTAGGAGTAGCTATTGTGTTTTGCCAGCCGGGAAGGTTCCCCTGTGCTCCCCCCCCCAGCAGCAGAACATAGTAGTGCTACATGAGGCATTCTCTCATCAACAATGACTGTGTTGTGGGGGAATCAAACGATTTTCTTTCCACCCGTGTCGGAAGGAAAGAAAATGTAGTTATCTATGGGCTGCATTAGAGGGACATGTACTTGTAAATGGACTTTAAACAATGCTAGGTCCAGACCTTTCGCACGCCAAAATCACACACTTTCCTGGTGCGCAGAGAAATGCACTGCCCTTTATGCACAGTGGTTCCACTAATGGTTAATGGCACCCCCACGCATCTGCAAACGCATGCATTTTTGTACTTGGCAAACCGCATGGTGCTGCAGCACTGTGCGGTTTGTTGCAAGAGAAAAGAGACAGAAGCTTCTTTTCTATGTTTCTCACATGTAGGGCAGGTCATTAAAACGAATGGGCTGCCCTACACGCAATGCGTGAGACTGCATTTGGGCAAGATTATAAACCAATTTTTTTCTTTTTTAGTCAGGATAAAATAAATATTAAGTATTCTTCTATTTAGGCAGTAGGTCGAGTTCTCTGTTCCTTTTCATAGCCTCTGTTGTCTACTAACCCCCTGCACTACAAGACCAGTCATTATAAAGCTCAATAGCTCAAGCTAGAATGAGCACAGACAAGTGTTAACCCGCCCCTTTTAGAAAATTGTCTCCTCCCCTTCATAGCAGTGACCATGCCCCCTCCCTCCTTACAGCTTCTTCTGAGGTTTTAATCAGAGAGAGATTGCCCGAAAGGAGACAAGTGCTGTGTCTTTAGATGATCCCCAAGTCTTTTCTATCATGTATTCATTGTCTATTTGTAAAATGAATTATATAATATCTGTTAGAAGATTCCACCTACAAATGTTGGGCAGGATCCTCAATCATTCTCGTCTTAGCACTCGTGTAGAACTGCTCTAGAGCAGCATTCTTAGTAAATAACCCTCTGTAGTCACTTTTTGAAAGGGAAGCTCCGCATACTGTAAAAGTGATACTTCAGTTAAAGGTGGACTACAGGGGCGTAACTACAGGGGTTGCAGGGGTTGCAATCGCTACCAGGCCCCATGCTCCAGGGGGCCCGGTAGCAAACCAGTGGGTGAACTTCTAGGATCTCAAAGGTCACACTTGCGACCGGGCCCTGGCATTTCACCACTGTGGGGAGGCCCCAAGATTGCAGGAAGGGGGCCCACTGCAGAACTTGTGAAAGGATCCTGATGCGGGAGCGTAATAAAAGGCCATGCAATGAGATTAAAGAGCCCCAGGATTAGTGGGAAGAGCCCCGGGCTTGAAGGGAAGGGCCCCGGCCAGGGGTCTGGGGGGCCCTTCATGGTTTCTTGCATCAGGGCCCTGAAGGTTCTAGTTACGCCTCTGGGTGGACACTAGTTGTGTGTAAGGAGAAAAAGCCGCACTCCGAGTTGAAGATGAAGATGAATAAATATACACCACTATACACAAGTTCAGATGTTTTGCCTGCCTCCAAAGAACCCAAAAAAATCCCCAAAAAAACGCTAGCGTCAAAAAAAAAAAAAAAAAACGCCCAGGTGTGTTGTTGCAGGCATTTTTTGGGGGTTTTTGGAGGCAGGCAAAACATCTGAACTTGTGTACACACACATACTTATATGTATTTTACACTTAGACAGATATAGGGGTTATAGGAACGTAACTATATTAGTGTAAATGATTTCATTAGCGCAAGCATATATTTCTGCTACTATCACACCTATATATGTCTAGGTGTATATATACATATAAGTATGTGTGTATATATACCCGTATACACAAGTTCAGATGTTTAGCCTGCCTCCAAAAACCCCAAAAAAATGCCTGCAACAACACACCTGGGCGTTTTTTTTTTTGTTTTTTTTTTTGACGCTAGCGTTTTTTTGGGCATTTTTTTGGGTTCTTTGGACGCAGGCAAAACGTCTGAACTTGTGTATAGTGGTATATATACCACTAAACACAAGTTCAGATGTTTTTCGTGACTCCAAAGAACCCAAAAAATGCCCAAAAAAACGCTTGCTACTAAACCGGCAAGGTGTGAAAAGCGAGAAGCCAACAACCTGTGTTCTAAGTGACAAAATACAAACAATCTTTTTTTTATGGTTCTGGACATGCTACAGAGCTGAAACTTCACAGGTACACTTTTTAGACCCCCCAGATACTAAATCCAAAGAATTTTTTTTTTTCAATAATTGGCTCTCTATCAAAAATCTATCAAAAATGACAATTTTTAAGAACTTTTTTTTGTGTGATCTTGTGTCTGGGGGGTCTAAAAAGTGTACCTGTGAAGTTTCAGCTCTGTAGCATGTCCAGAACCAGGAAAAAAAGATCATATAGGTGTAAAAGGAGGGCCCCACCATCCCTTCTCTACTGAAAAAGTATATTTTTTCTGGTTCTGGACATGCTACAGAGCTGAAACTTCGCAGGTACACTTTTTAGACCCCCCAGATACTAAATCCAAAGAATTTTTTTTTTTTTTTTCAATAATTGGCTCTCTATCAAAAATGACAATTTTTAAGAACTTTTTTGTGTGATTTTGTGTCTGGGGGGTCTAAAAGGTGTACCTGTGAAGTTTCAGCTCTGTAGCATGTCCAGAACCAGAAAAAAAAAGATAATTTGCATTAGTGCAATTATAGAACAGGTTGTTGGCTTCTCGCTTTTCACACCTTGCCAGTTTAGTAGCAGGCGTTTTTTTGGGCATTTTTTTGGGTTCTTTAGAGGCAGGCAAAACATCTGAACTTGTGTATAGTGGTATATATACCCGTATACACAAGTTCAGATGTTTTGCCTGCCTCCAAAAACCCCAAAAAAATGCCTGCAACAACACACCTGGGCGTTTTGTTTTTTTTGACGCTAGAGTTTTTTTGGGCATTTTTTTGGGTTCTTTGGAGGCAGGCAAAACATCTGAACTTGTGTATAGTGGTGTATATACACACATACTTATATGTATATACACACCTAGACATATATAGGTGTGATAGGAGCGTAAGTATATTGGTGTTAATTATTTCATTAGCGCAAGTAGTTTTTTCTGCTCCTTTCACACCTATATATGTCTAGGTGTATATATACATACATGGGTGTGTATATATACCCCCTATACACATAGGGGGTATATATACATGTCATGTCATGTATATATACAGGGTATACAGGGTATATATACATGGGATGTCATGTCTGACTCCAAACATGTGCTCAAAAAAATCACTAGCAACGCCTGCAGCCAAAAAGAATGCTGACGGCGGCGAAGCCATATTACTGCAGCGAAAGTGACACAAGAGAAAATAGCTTTTCTCTATAGCGGTCACCCTGATATGGAAGGGTTTTGTCACCCTGCCATAGCAGTCACTGTCAGTTTACCCTACACTACACTACAGTCCCCTGACACTTCACACTTTCCCTACAGAAACTAAATTTTTGAAGCTAACTAAAGTGTAAAAGAGCACTCTAACTACACTAGATATCCCTTTCCTCACACTAATAAATGCTAAATGACACTTTTAAAGTAAAATTAACAGAACTGCTTCCACTCTCTTCCATGTCCTGTATAACAATGCTAGGAATTTGGCGGGGGCTATCTTATATACTGGGGGGGCGTATTCACTAATGATTGGCCTAGGGACCCCCTAGTCACTCCAATCACATTCCTAGCATTCTCCTGCCCCCTCAATTGGCTTTTGCTAATGGTTCTGGTCCAATCACAAGCTTTTAAAGCCTATTTCCTGAACCATTGCATTTTGGTCGGTTCTGGTTGCCGAATTCCGAACTTTTTGGGCAAAAAGTTCTAAATTCGGCCGAACCTCGAACACCCAATATTCGGGCCGAACCAATGGTCGACCCTAACCGTTCGATCATCCCTAATCCTGAGGTGCCTTGGTAAAATGCTTAACAAATGATCAAAAATTGATACAAGCCAGCAGATGGATGAAGCCTGCCTTTTAGTTCCACAAAGCCACAGGTTTTCATTGTGCACCATTACAACTTTCTAGACACTGACATCCTAACAACCAATAATGCCATCAGTTGATAAGGAGGATGTCTGTTGACTCCACAGCATCCTTGTTTGACCCTCCTGTGCCCCTCTCCCTCAGCACTGGGGTCAAATTAGCTGACTGATAGAGAGAAATGAAGGAAGAAGAGAAACATTGGAATACTAGTCAGTACCAGTTTGCAAAAGTGTATTTGATTTGGAAGGAAAAAATCACCTCTAACGTTGGGTGTCCTACATTTGGATGTTGCTGCCTTATGTAAAACTATTAAAATAAATTTTTACATTTTAGAATGGGGTGCCTTGAGTCTGTCCATAATTTTAAAGGGTACCTTGAGATTGTCTATAATTTTTAAGGGTGCCTTGACTGAAAAAAGGTTGAGAAACACTGCCCTAGACTGTGTAATTGAAGCTGGCATAAATAGACTGGTGCTTGCGGTGGTGGGCAGTCTCTGTACTTTTAGGGAAGAACCAGTAAATACCAGCGGCCCCTATGGGGGTACAGCTGCACCTAGAAAATGGACATTGCAATCTAAGAAGTATAATTTTTCCCAAACGAAAACCACAAATCACAGTTAGAATTTTGCTCATTCAAGATATATTTATCCATCATCCTGTATCCTGTTTAAATTTTCATGTCGCTACATTCTAAATCAGGGGTCCCCAAACCGTGGCCCACAGGCCAGATGAGGTCCTTTGCTCACCTTTATCCGGCCCCTGGGGCACCATTCCTCCCACTGATATGAGGCACTATTCCTCCTACTGACACTAACTATGAGGCACCATGCCCTAAATTGTAGAGCCTAATTCTTCCCACTCCCACTATTCAATGGTAGGGCATTATTCCTTCCACTGACAACAATAGGGCTTCATTTCTCCCGGTGACTTTAACGATGGTACACTATTTTTCCTTTTTCTGTCAGGACATTTTCTACTCCCACTGGCCATATTTCGGTCCCCTAAAGTCTAAGGCTACATTCACACCTGAGCGTAGCGTTTTCGCACGTTTTTTACCGCGAGTTTACCGCGATTTTTACCACGATTTTTACCGTGATTTACAGGCGTTTTTACAGGCGTTTTTGTGCAGGCGTTTTTAGATTGAATAGAGACCAATGGAAAACGCCTGTAATCTGCCCAAAAAGAAGCTCATGTAGTTTTTTGAGCGTTGGGCGTTTTGCTCACAGCGTCAAAACTCTCAGATGTGAACAGGGGCCATTGAAATGAATAGGATTTGTCTTGTTGGGCGTTTTGAGAGCTGATCCTAGAGCAGAACAACTCCCCAAAAACGCCCCAAAACGCCTACATGTGAACGGAGCCTAAAGGGCAATGAACTGATCCTTAAGGCTCCGTTCACATATAGGCATTTTGGGGCGTTTTTGGGGAGTTTTTCTGCTCTAGGATCAGCTCTCAAAACGCCCAACAAGACAAATCCTATTCATTTCAATGGCCCCTGTTCACATCTGAGCGTTTTGACGCTGTGAGCAAAACGTCCAACGCTCAAAAAAGTACTTGAGCTTATTTTTGGGCAGATTACAGGCGTTTTCCATTGGTCTCTATTCAATATAAAAATGCCTGCACAAAAAACGCCTGTAAAAACACCTGTAAAACGCGGTAAAAACGCGGTAAAAATCGCGGTAAAAAACGCGTGAAACCGCTGCGCTCAGGTGTGAATGTAGCCTTATTTAGAAAGTTTGGAGACCCCAGTTCTAAAGCAATCCTCAATTTGAGCCAACTAACCATTGGAAAATCAAACATAATTCTACTAGTGCATGGTCAGAACATATTTTTGGTTTGCAGGGAATACAAAATATTCACTCATTAATTTTATGATCTGCTGAATATCTACAAATTATTTTTGCCACCATAAACAACTCCCCACCCCATTAGATTGTAAGCTCTTCTGAGCAGGGCCCTCTAAATCCTCTTGTATTTTATTGTATTGTATATCTACTGTCTCCCTCTAATATTGTAAAGCGCTGCATAAATTGCTGGCGCGATAGAAATCCTTAATAATAACTCAAAATCAAGTACTTTCAGCTGGAGAAGGGACTTTTCTCAAAGGGGTATCATTTTTCTCCACTACTTTTTTGCCGATCCTTTCACCAATCTTTAGAAATTAGCCAGAAGATGTCCAAACTTGTTATCGGTGCTCGTTTCTGACGAAAATATGTTCGTATTTGGACATTGAGTCTTCTAACCATAAGAAGACGCAGATGTCCTTGGAAAAATGTCTTTTTGAAAAAGGTGGAGTCACTGTGCATCTAACTCATTAACACCCTCCGAGAATGTGAGGGGCAGACGAGAACCTCCAAGAATGGCAGCTGCTCTCTTTGTCACTGAGTTTTGCTTCGTTAGTTAACTTCCATTAAAGCAGAGGAAAAAGAGAGAGGAGCCATCTGTCAGGACAATGTGGGACAGCCCATGGCGGGCATGTGATGGGCACATCAGCATCTGGGCAAAACTGGCACTGAGCAGAACGCCAGGAGTCACATAAATCTAAAGTGCTGTAATTCAGAGAAAAGAGGGAGCATCCCAAACCACAACCCAGGTGGCTGATGGGAAAATTTAGAAAACAAATTGTGATAACCTGGCCCTTTCCCAGACATGGTGAACAACAAGATGCTAATTATCACAATTATCAGAGAGAGAGATTTCTTCCTGAGAAGCTGAATATCACCTTTATAGCATAAATGAGGTATCTGGGTTACCTTTTTAGAGAACCCTTACATTCTATGACCAAAAGTATCACAATACTTGAACTTTACACCTACCTCCATGGCCAAACCAAACCTCAAAATGATGGAGTTCAGGTCTCTCCAGTGAAGAGCAGGGCTTTTTTTCAGGGGGAACGTGGGGGAACGCAGTTCCGGCACCTCCAACACAATTTACCGCTGCTCACTAGAGCTCTACTGCGGCAAAGTGGTTTGATAACGTCTGGCGACGTAGACCTACGTCGCCAGACATTCCCATCTCTTGGCGGCGCGCGCGCGCCACCAGAGGCTCGCTCCCGCTGTATTCAGTCACAGCGGGAGTCGGGCCAGGGGAGGAGCAGCGGCGATCGCCGCTGCTCTTCCCCAATCGTCGTTGAAATGAGTCTGTAAACACAGCGGGCGGATCTCCTAAGTGACAGACAGTGACAGATTGCAGGGTTCAGCATAGCTGAACATGCGATCTGTCCCTGTGTCACTCAGTCACCTCCCCCCACACATGTCAGTAAGCACCAGGCATACATTAACCCCTCCCTCTCCAATAAAATTAACCCTTTCCCTGCCAGTGTCATTTTTACAGTAACAGTGCATATGTATAGCGCTGATTACTGTAGTAATGTCACTGGTACTCCCAAAAGTGTCAAAAATGTCAGTCAAGGGTCCGATCTGTCCGCTGCAATGTCGCAGTCCAGCAAAAAAAAAAATCGCAGATCGCCGCCATTGCTAGTTTAAAAAAAAAACCACCAAAAACAACAGAAATCTTTCCCTTAGTTAGTAAACGCAATAACTTTTGCGCAAACCAATCAAAATACGCTTATTGCAATTTTTTTTACCAAAAATATGTAGCAGAAAACAAATTGGCCTAAAATGATAAAAAATTTTGATTTTTACATTTTTTTGGGGGGAATTTCATATAAAAAAATTTGAAAAATATTGTTATTTTTTCAAAATTGTCGCTCTTTTTTTGTTTATAGCGCAAAAAGTAAAAATCACACAGGTGATCAAATACCACCAAAAGAAAGCTCTGTTTATGGGGAAAAAAGGACGTAAATTTTGTTTGGGTACGGCGTTGCATGACCGCGCAATTGTCAGTTAAAGACGCACAGTGCCGAATCACAAAAAGTGGCCCAGACGTAAGACAACAAAATCCTCCGGTGGTAAAGTGGTTAAGTGCAAGGGGTGCTGGGGTGTGCTGGGCGGAGACAAGAGACGACTCAGAAGGGGGGGAGTTCCTGCACCTACCCTCTGAGAAAAAAAGCCCTGGTGAAGAGTACTGTTAATGCTACAACACACAAAGACATTGTAGGCAATTGTGCTCTTCTGTTCTAGCAATGACTGTGCCCCTGTGTGCAAAACCATCTCCATAAAGATAGGGTTTGACAGTTTGCTGTGGAGGAACCCAAGCATCCGGCACAAAGTCTTGACCTCAACCTTATTGTTTCGTTATTTTTATCGAAGAGGTATTTTACAAGTAAATGCAGCAGATTTACAAACAGGTAAACAATATGTTTCCCAAAGAAATGTAAATGGTAAAGTCAGAGCATATCTCCATCAAAGTTCATGCATTGTAAATGTTACAAGGGGAACACGTGGGTTATATTCAGGTGCTAAAGGCACTAGGATAATAGATTGAGGTATAAGAAGTTGTAACAGAACAAAACAAATGATACAGTAAAAATAACAATAAAAACAGTATGTCGGTATCAGAGTTTGATCTAACCAGGTTATCGTACCAAAAGTTCATTGAACTACGTGCGTGACATTTCTAGTTGATATATCACCTGGACAACGTAACGGTTTTTGATCCACAGTTTCCATAAGTCCCAGTGATTATCTAAGAGTTGTTTACTTCCATGTTTATGTGCCAGGAGGTTTTCATATGCAAAGTTTTGCTTTACCGTGTCGATCACCTCAGACACATTAGGTGCTTGATTGGATTTCCATTTTCTGGTAATAAGCGTTCTGGCAGCTAGAGTCCCCAGGAAGACGTCATCTATGACGAAACACGTCGGGAAGGCGTGCTGACGTCACCACGTGATACCCGGAAGTCGGGCGGCTGTGTGTTTTTTGGATCCTGCCAATACAAGCGCTGTTCGCTTTTATACATGTGAGTGTTTTACCATTACAATAAATGTCCATTTTTGCATACTTCACTATGGTGGCTATTATTCTTTCATGACCATTGCTGGATTGTGGACTGCCCGGGTTCGCTATGTTGCGGTGTCTATCATCTTGCTGGTCTGAGTGGAGTTGCCAAGGGTCCTGGTTGAGCTGGTTGGATATACTTTCATGAGCCATATATGCCTGATTACAGCTTTCATCTGGTAAGCGCATTAGCGTGATTTGCTCCTCAACACGGTGGAAAGAATATTATTTAGTGGTGGAGGATTCTGTCCTTGAGCACTATTATACACACCTTTGGACTTCTCATTCTCTAATGGACTTTGTGTTCTGCTGAATTTAATTGTAATTAATTTGGAGTCACCTTTATTTATTTGTTTGATTGCACGATCACTTGATTAGTCTCTAGCTTGATAGCTCAATGCTATCTCTTTGAGATATAACTTATTATATTTGTTTTATTATATGTATCATTTAGCGCAGCTTTACCCTTTTTATTAGCTAGGAATATATGAGTAACGACTCTTTGACATTCGGGGGGAAAGTGTTCTATGCCAAAGTTGAGGATCGCCAGAGCTGGGAAGGGAGGAGTAATGATCCCAGTGATCTCAGAATTTGTGTGGAATAGTTAATACCAAAAACTAGTTAAGTGTCTACAAGACCAGAAAATACTGTATGTATAAGGCATCCCACTTCCCTGTAACCTCTCCAGCATAATGGGGATTGAGACAGAAGAAATTTGGAAACTCTATATGAAGTGAGGTACCACTGAAGAGATATTTTTTGCGTTAGTTCCCAATGATTGACACTTTTGGAGGCCTGGAATATGGATTTAAGAGCAGATTGCCATTGGTTGGTGGTAAAGGTTTCACCTAGGTCTTTTTCCCACTTTAGATATGGGGAGGTTTTACGGAACATACGTTTGTTTTGCAGGAGGTTGTAAAATAAGGAGGTACCTTTTATTATAGGTGAGGAGTTTTGGAATTATTGCTAACCTTGTTTATGGATGTAAATCTCAGGGGAGGTCAGGGAGTTTAGGAAATGGGACACTTGAAGATAGAGGTAGTGGTCGGTGGATGGGATTTGGAATTCTTTTTGGAGTTGTGCAAATGACTTAAAGAGGAAGTAATCCCTCCTCTGTAACTTGTACCTATAGGTAAGTCTATGATAAGGCTTACCTATAGGTACTGTAAATATCTCCTAAACTTGTACCGTTTAGGAGATATTTACCTTACATGCAACCAGTGACGTCACTGGCGCATGCGCTCTAAAGGAAAGGCCGCTCGTGCCATTCCTTCAGAGCTCCGTGCCGTGACCGTCGGCTCCCGCGCGCGTGCGCAGGAGTGACGTCACCGCGGCTCCGGCCAATCAGATGGCCGGATGCCGCGATCCCAGAAGACGGGCGACTGGACATGTCGCCCGTCGTACAGGTAAGCGGACGGCACGGCGGGGCTCGTTCTAAGGTAAGTATTTCATAAGGAGCTAATATGCGATGCATACTAGCTCATTATGTGTTTCTCTTGCAGGTTGCAAAAAGAAAAAAACATTTTTTTTTGGGGTTTACAACCTCTTTAAGAGTATGATCATTGAACAAATGTTTAGAAGTTGATACTCCTTTGTCAATCCATTTTTGGAGAGACATATGAGGGATAAGTAGTTCCAATACTTTTAATGGGATAGGTGATGATGTTTTATGAATGTTTGAAGGGGTCAAACTCAAAGAGTAGAAGGTTCTCCATGCCATCAGTGAAGCTTGAGTAGTAAGGGGCAGATTTTTTTAGGGGGTAGAGTGTCCATATATCAGCTATTAGAAAGTTGCTAATTGGAGAGGTAGGGCTAGTGGACACCTCAATATCAATCCAGCGTTTGTCATTAGAGGAGGAAAACCAGTATTTAAGCTGCGATAATTGTGCTGCAACAAGATAGTTGTGGAGATCAACCATACCCATACCAGGCATACTTATGTTTAAGAAGTTGGGCCTGAGAGCTGCGGGGTTTCATAGTCTTCCATACACATTTTTTGAGTAGTGAGCTCAAGGTGTCCTTTTTTAACAGGGATAAGGAGGGTTCTGAAAAGGTATAATATTTGGGGCAACAACATAATTTTAAAGGAAGCGAGGCGACCAGTCCAGGACAGCTCAAATTTAGATATTTGTTGTGCTTCTGTGGTTAATTTGTTGATAAGGGGGAGATAGCATCCACTAGCTGTGAGACATCAGGTACTAGATGGATGCCCAGGTAGGGAATACCTTCATTGCTCCAAGTATATGGGTAAGAGATCTGGAGTTTGTTTTTAAGGGTAGGGTCAATGCTTAGGTCAAGGAGCAAGGATTTTGTAAAATTGACTTCGTAATAAGAGAGGCCGCTGAAAAGTGTGAGAATGTCATGAGTTGCAGCTAGGAAAGTTTTTGGGTTTGTTAGAAAGATAATTATATCGTCAGCGAATAAGTTTATGGTATGGTAGGTCTGCTGGAATTTGAAACCAGTGATCTTTGGGGACGATCATGTAGCCTCTGAAAGGGGCTCGATTAGTAAGTTAAAGATGGAGAAAGAGGGCATCCCTGCCTGGTGACATTAGACATCAGGAAGGGGTGGGAGAGCATGTTGGAGGTATACACTCTAGCAGAAGGTACTGAATACAGGGCTAGTATTGATGACAAGATAGGTTCTACAAAGCCAAATTTCAGAAGAGTTTTATGCATACTCTGCCAATAGATGCGGTTGAATGCCTTCTCCGCATCCAAGGTTAATAGCAGAGAAGGCACCCGAGCGGACCAAGCATGTTGAATTATGTCAATGACTCTTCTGGTAGCATCTGATGCCTGTTGTCCGGGGATAAAGCAAGTTTGGTCCAGTTTAATCAGGGCAGGTAAGATGGGAGTTAATCTATGGGCTAATATTCTTGCGTATAGTTTGACAATGTCCAATAAGAAGATTGGTCTGTAATTGGTTGGGTCTTTTCCAGGTTTTGGTATCATTACTATATATGCCTGTAGCATTTCAGGTGGGAATGGGAAAGAGGACATTGCAGCCGCAAACACTGAGGAGAGGTTTGGGCAAAGGACTGATTGGAATTGTTTGCAGTAGTCGTTTGATAGGCCGTCTGGTCCTGGTGATTTAACCAATTGGAGAGATTGGATAGCTTTGGTGATCTCTTGAGGAGTAAAAGGTGCATTGAGGGCCTGCATTTGAGTGTTTGTGAGAATAGGTAGTTGTAGGGAGGCAAGAAAAGAGTCAATGCATGTATCTTGAGGTTGGGGAGTGTTGGGGTCATTCTTTAAGTTATAGAGTTTAGTTTGCGAATCCAGTAGGTGTGTAGTCTGAGTTTTCCTATTTTTGAGCCAATTTGCCAAACATTTGCCCGCCATGTTCCCAGAAGAATAATGCATTACCTTAAGGGCTTTAAGGTGTTTGTGGTATTGCTCTACGAATAAAAGTCGAAGATCACTATGTAGCTTGGAAATGGCTTGGCAGGAGGAAAGGGTGGGACTAGACTTGTGCATGAGGAAGGCAGCGCATGAACCACACCGGGATGCAATGGATAAGGAAGTCAGGTGAACATCCAGTATAGGAAGGGTTAACAGTTTATTGGTATTGATAACCGAAAAACAAAGTACATAAAATGCTTACATCCCCCTGGGCTGGAGTAGACAAGGGCACCTGGCAGCAAGCAACACGAGTGCGAGGAGGTCAGTCTCCCAGGACTGCTGACTGCATCCCGGTGTGGTTCATGCGGTGCCTTCCTCATGCACTTTTGTCCATATCAGCACCCTTCCTATGCTTGTTGGCTAGCAGCAGAAAAACCGCTGGGGAGCCTCACAGGCTTACTTCTATCCCTCCACCCTAAAGGCACCCCAGGAGCGCCAGATTTGTGATTATTGCTTTGACTTCTGGACTGGATTTTTTCCTATGGCCGCCCTGGGTGCGAACCTCTTCACTGAGCCATTAGTTGGCTAACAGCAGAACAACTGCTGGGGAGCCTCACAGGCTTACTTCTATCCCTCCACCCTACAGACATCCCAGGAGCGCCTGGTTTGTGATTATTGCTTTGGGACTGGACTTGTTGCTAGTCTCTAAAGTGAGAATATCTCCCAGTAATTTGTCAAAATGCAATCCCCTCTGCTACTTTATACGAGAACATATTTGAAAAATGCCTCTTATGAAGGCCTTATGGGCACACCACAGTGTAAACAGATTCAGTTGAAGGAGGTGTTTGGTAATGTCAGCTACATATTGGGGTGAGTTGAACACCTTAGAGTTAACTCTCCAGATATAGGTAGGATTAGGTGCATGCTCCTCCACTATTGATATGGAGATAGGGGCGTGGTCTAACCACGAGATATTGGGAATAGTGGAGGAGGATACAGCCTAGAGCAAAATCTTCTCTACCCAAATCATATCAATTCTTGAATAAGAGTTATATCAAGACGAATGGAAGATATAATCACGTTCTTCTGCGGGTAGACACCTTCATGTGTCATAGACCTCTTCTTTGTGAAACAGTGGTTGAAGTGCCGAAGGTAGCCATTTGAGTGTAGAGGATAGGTCCAGATGAGGGTCTGCTGTAAGATTAAAGATTAAAGTCGTGTAGCGTAAAAGATACTGACTTTTTGACCGCAATGAGGACTTCTTCCTGTTTTTGCTGTGCGGACGCAGTATAGATGTGTGGGAAGCTTTTATGACTTAGGGAAAGGAAGTGCGAATGCCTGGAAGTGCGTTTCTTGGACTCAAATTAAATCACCTCCTAGTTTTAGGGACTTTTTCCATTGGGGTGCTCTTTTTGCGGAGTGGTTCAGCCCCTGCATATTGAAGGAAGTCACTTTGAGCACCATTGAGAATAAAATATTTGAGAAGCTTTTGCTACCTTAAGGCATTCATTGAGAGGACGATGTTTGCAGGATGTAGCATATTTCGGATCAATTGTTGAATGTTGCATAGCAGTATACCATCTGCGTGCTTAGTATATGATCACCAGAAAGGTCAGACCTGGAACCGACAAGATGGAAGAAATAAAGCAGGAACTAAAAAAAAAATACAAAAAGAGAAAAAAACAGTTAATAAAAAAGAAAGCGGTTCCAACTGGAATCTGATTGCAGTAGTACTGCACATTGCTCGTGGGGGTAATTTTGCAGGCAATGTACTCCATCTGACCAGGAAAGTCAGGTAGTATAATTATTTCGAGCTGGTATTAAGAGGCGATCAGATTGCATGGGATTTCTGCTTACGTTTGTGGGAGACAACTTGCCAATCATCTTGGGCATTCACTCTGTTAGGAGATGGTTGGGGTGTGGATTCTTGGTCCGGGAGGACATCCCATGATATGTGTAGTGTAAGGCCCTCAGTGAGCGATGTTATCACTGATGTGATGTCATTATGAGTAACGGCAGAGCTTCATTGGGTAGCCCCAGCAATAGGTAATATTGTGATTACGTAATGCGTTTGTAATTGGCAAAAGTGCCTTCCTTTCCTGTAGCGTGTACTGAGACCAATCTGCATACATTTGAAGGCGACAGTATTGCTCAGGTATTTGGAATCCTATGCGGAAGTTGGGCGTGAGCTGGTCTTTTACGTGATAGAAGTGTTCTCTCGTGATGACATCGCGAGGGCACAAGGGATCATCATATCAGGAAGATGAGAGGGTTTTGGCAGATGGTGAATCCTGTCAATCACTATCTCAGAAGCTGAAATAGACGGTAGAACAGTGCGGATCAGGTCACAAGCAAAATGGGTTTAAGTGGGCATTTTGGACAGACTCAGGGATGCCTCCGAGTTTAACATTGTTCCATCTTGAGCGGTCTTCTATGTCTGCCACTTTAGCTTTAAGCTTTTCTAATACCCTGATTATGTGCATCAATGAGGGTATTGTGGGAAGATGCGAATTCGCTAATTTTATGCTCAATATGGTCCACCCTGCCTCCTAATTCTTGAACTTCAGCACTGAAGTTTTGCACACACTCCATTACGTCTGTGTGCAGAGAGGCCCGCAGGGATACCAACATATCCTTCAGGGTGGTATCAGATATGGGCTGATTAGTGGTGGGGAAGGAATTTATGGTATCAGCCATTTCTCTAGTTGCATTGCAAGAGTTACTGCCACTGCTTACCTCAAAGAGAGAGAATTCCCTGCTACCAGCCGAGGTTTGCTTTTGGCTGGGCTCTGTGACAGAGGAGTTGATGCTGTTGGAGATCATGGCTGTGTTGCTTTTGAGGCTCTGGTCTGCACAGAGCTCTGTGCGGTGTGAGAGGAGCTGCTGGAGGAGGCCAGGGAGCCACCGCTGGCGCCATCTTGGACACGCGGCTGTTCTGAAGGGAGAAAGAAATGCTGTAGCTTTTGTGCTGGGAAGTGTCCTTCTTTTTACGGGTCATCTCCAGTATGTAGGGACGCTTCGTAAGCAGCTGGAGGTGTGTAAGCACGGCAGATCGCCTCTTAGCTGTGAGTTTCCCCATCAGTCTGGAGGAGCTGCTCGGTCAAGCTTCCATCCAGAGGCGTGGTAGCCACGCCCCCTGACCTCAACCTTATTGATCACCTTTGGGAAGAATCCGTAAGAGCAGTAAGGATGTGAAATTCTCTTCCACAAGCAGTCGTATCAGCAGGGAGCATCCATAGTTTCAAAAAACTATTAGATGGGCACCTTAAAGACCACAACATACAGGGGTATACAATGTACGGTTAACAGCAAACACACACACACATCATAGGTTGAACTGGATGGACTGATGTCTTTTTCAACCTCACTAACTATGTAATTGGAGTGAGCCAGTTTTTCTCATCCAGCTTCTCCATAAAGACATAGTGTAACCAGCTTTGTGTGGAGGAACTGGAGTGTCCTGCACAGAGCCCCTGACTTCAGCCCTACTGAACACATTTGCGTTGAATTGGAATGACGAGCCATATCTTCTCATCCAACATCAGTACCTAACCTCCCAAATGCTATCTTGGCTAAATGGGCACATATCCTCACAGACACGCATTAAAATCTTCTCAAAAGCCTTCCCAGAAGAGTGAAGGCTGTTAGAGCCACAAATAAGATGGACAACTCCGTAGTTGTGTTAGAATGGGATGTCAAAGAAGCTCACATAGATGTGATGGTCAGGCATTCACAAATACATAGGGGTCTACTTGTAAAACATTTGTAGGACGAATATCAAACACTTTTGTGCATACTGCACCAATTCTGACTTTAATTCCTGTAATAGATAAATCCCTAGATCGCTCCATCTAGTGGCCAAAATGTGTTGTGTTTTCTGAATGAGGTTTTTCAGAAAACTGTACTGTGTTTTGGCCACTAGATGGAGTTGACAATCATAGGGATTATAGAAAATACGACCCAAATTTGTGAAGCATGCATGAAAGTGTGTGACATTCATCCAACCAATGTTTTAGAAATAGACCCCATAGTGTATTTTAAATATATCTTCGTGTATGTCATTGGAGAACCACACTAGAAAAACACAATTTTAAGACACGGCCACTTTAAAGTTCAATTGAAGTCCCACTCTTTTTTATCTCTTCATATTCCTAAACCCTTTACCCCTTAAATGCCCTTTCTCCCAGTGAAAAGGCTGATTTAGGCCCTTACCTTTCAGTGCTCTGTACTTGCAGAGCTAAGTAATAGCCACACCCCTCATCACAAGTGTCCTCATACAGACTGAATTGCTGAGCACATTGCGGGTTACTGAGTACTGGGACCTACTCTGGCTCCTATTGCTGCACCATCATATGCAGACAACAGGAAAGTGGAATTAAAGTATGAAAACAGAGGCCATTAGCAGGGCTTTTTTTCTCAGAGAATAGGTGCAGGTACTCCCCCTTTCTGAGTCACCCTAGTCTCCACCACCACACACCTCCGAGCACCTTCCCTTGGTTCCACCCTTTACCTAGAGATTACAGAAAAGTATAATTTTTTCTTGCAAAGTAGTTTTGTATTGAATTTGCTAATGAAAGGCAGTAAAACAGGTCCCCTGCAGCCAACATCAATAGAACCCTCACAGCAAAAATAGAACCCCAGCAACAATAAATCTCCCCACCAACAATGGATCACCCACAAAAAATACCCCCCGCAAAAAAAGATCTCCCAGTATCCAGCAGCAATAGACTCTCCAGCAGCCAGCACCAATAGACCCCTTCCTCAATGGTAGATCTCTCCCATCAACAATTGACCCCCCAGCAACAATAGAGTTCCCAGCAGCCAACATCAAAAGATCCCCCAGCACACTTGGCATATACATTCATTGCTGGGAGGTGCCGAAACTGCGTTCCACTGTGTTCCCGCCCTGGCTATTAGTACAATGCCTGTCTCCCAGGCTATATATCTAGTTTTCTCACTGGGCTTCAAAGAGGACTTTTACTGAACCTGCAGATATGGAAGACAGTTCATGCCTATGAAGAACCAGTGAGTGGATTAGAAAGCCTTATCCAATCTTTATTGCTTTGCCTGATAAGCCAACACCAGGGAGTTTGCATGCACCTGCTGCTACCCGCTACTCAGGATAAATATAAAAAATAAGCAGGTAATTACTGAGGCTGGTTGATGATGGGGACCAGGGGACAATGGCCTCTCTGCTTGCAAAATCCAGAAGAGTTAAGTAAGAAAAGTTTGTATTTAACCACTTTACCACCTGCTTTACGTCCAGGCCACTTTTTGCAACTTGGCACTGTGCGACTTTAACTGACAATTGCGCGGTCATGCAACGCCATACCCAAACAAAATTTACGTCCTTTTTTCCCCACAAACAGAGCTTTCTTTTGGTGGTATTTGATTACCTCTGCGCTTTTCATTTTTTGCAATAATAATAAAAAATAGCGACAATTTAGCGAAAAAATTGACATTTTCTACTTTGACAGTTAAAAAAATGTATTTAGCTACATGTCATTGACAAAAAAATTCTCAATGAGCGTATTTTTAACCGCTTTAAGACCGGAAGATTCTACCCCATTCCTGACCAGGCTATATTTTGCGATTCGGCACTGCGTTACTTGCGCGGTCATGCGACGCTGTACCCAAATTAAATTTATGTCCTTTTTTCCCCCCACAAACAGAGATTTCTTTTGGTGGTATTTGATCACCTGTGCGATTTTTACTTTTTGCGCTATAAACAAAAAAAGAGCGACAATTTTGAAAAAATAACAATATTTTTCAAATTTTTTATATGAAATTCCACCAAAAAAATGTAAAAATCAAAATTTTTTAACATTTTAGGCCAATTTGTTTTCTGCTACATATGTTTGGTAAAAAAATCACAATAAGCGTATTTTGATTGGTTTGTGCAAAAGTTATCGCAGCTACTAACTACGGGAAAGATTTATGTCATTTTTATTGTTTGTTTTTTTTACTAGTAATGGCGGCGATCTGCGATTTTTTTTTTTTTTGCGGGACTGCGACATTGCGGCGGACAGATCAAACCCCTAACTGACATTTTTGACACTTTTGGGGGTACCAGTGACATCAGAGGCGTAACTAGAACCTTCAGGGCCCTGATGCAAGAAACCATGAAGGGCCCCCCAGACCCCTGGCCGGGGCCCTTACCTTCAAGCCCAGGGCTCTTCCCACTAATCCTGGGGCTCTTTACACTCGTTGCATGGCCTTTTATTACGGTCCCACAGCAGGATTCTTTCACAAGTTCTGCAGTGGGCCCCCTTCCTGCAATCTTGTGGGCCCCCTTCCTGCAATCTTGGGGCCTCCCCACAGTGGTGCAATGCCAGGGTCCGGTCGCAAGTGTGACCTTTGCGATCCTGGAAGTTCACCCACTGGTTTGCTACCGGGCCCCCTGGAGCATGGGGCCCGGTAGCGATTGCAACCCCTGCAACCCCTGTAGTTACGCCCCTGAGTGACATTACTACAGTAATCAGTGCTCTAAATATGCACTGTCACTGTAATAATGACACTGGCAAGGAAGGGGTTAACTTTATTTGTGATCAAGGGGTTAAATGTATGCCTCATGCTTACTGACGTGTGTGGGGGGAGGGGATTGTGTGACACAGGCACAGATCGCAGGTTCAGCTATGCTGAATCCTGTAATCTGTCACTGTTTGTCACATAGGAGATCCGCCCGCTTTGTTTACATAAGCGGGCGGATTTCCTCACTCGATCCCCGATGATCGGGGAGGAGCGGCGGTGATCACCGCCTCTCCTCCCCTGGCCCGACTCCCGCTGTGTCTGAATACAGCGGGAGCGAGCCTCCGACGGCACGTGCGCGCCGCCGAGAAGGGGAGGAGTACAGCGACGTAGGTCTACGTCGCTGGACGTTAACGAGCCACTTTGCCGCAGTACCAGCTCAGTGAGCGGTCGGCCAGTGGTTAAATTCAGAAAATTTTAACATTTGGAACCCGAGTCCCCTCTAGCCATATGACCTGTGCCACAGCATTAGCTTTGTAATCTCTGACAAAGGGAAGAGTCACTATATTGATAGAGCTATTGAATAGTAAGGTCCACCATAACATACCCCTAAACCTCTCCTCCAAAGACCATGCAGACCACAGCAGTCAGCGGTTCCACTAAACAGAGCTCTTCCCCTATGATAGACACTGAGGGACCACTACAGGCTGGAAGTAAGACCTAAGTGGACTAAAGAATACACCTCCTGTGCATGAGTGTGGTGGTCTAGCACATAATGTTCCTACACATCCAATTTTTGGTTGTAGAAGAAAGAGCACCACGCTTTGCAGCCCTCTCAGGACTGGGGAAAGTTCCAACAAAATACTGAAAAAGACAAAAGAGAGAGGGCGCATACACCTAGTGCATATCACCATAACCCTTCATTTGTAAAGAAAGGCAAATATCTACTTACAAACATATAAAAAAGACAAAGCTCATCAAGGTAGTAAAGTTGTTCAGACCACTCTGTATGCTCCTAAAGCTTGGGAGGACATCTCCTGGATCCAACTGGCTTATGCGTTTCAAGGGTATTACTCATAGCTTGAGTCAAGAGACAAAGATCACAGAATGCCCATGGCCTCAGTCAAGGGACAAGGACCACAGATTGCCCACAGCCTGAGCCAAGGGACAAGGATCATAGATTGCCCATAGCCTAAGTCAAGGGAAAAGGACCATAGATGACTTGTAGCCTGAGTCAAGAGAAAAGGACCATAGATGGCCCGTAGCTTGAGTCAAGGGGCAAGGACCACAGATTGCCGATAGCCTGAGTCAAGGGACAAGGATCATAGATTGCCCATAGCCTGAGTCAAGGGAAAAGGACCACAGATATCCCGTAAGCTGAGTCAAGGGGCAAGGACCACAGATTGCCCATAGTCCAAGTCAAGGGACAAGGATAATAGATTGCCCATAGCCTGAGTCAAAGGAAAAGGACCACAGATGACCGGAAGCCTGAGTCAAGGGACAAGGACCACAGATTTCCCATAGCCTGAGTCAAGGGATGAGGATCACAGATTGCTCATGACAAGGACCACAGATTGCCCATAGCCAGAGTCAAGGGGCAAGGATCACAGATTGCTCATGGCTTGAGTCAGAGGACAAGGATCACAGATTGCCCAAAGCCTGAATCAAGCGACAAGGATCACAGATTGCTCATAGCCTGAATCAAGCGACAAGGATCACAGATTGCTCATAGCCTGAATCAAGCGACAGGGATCACAGATTGCTCATAGCCTGAATCAAGCGACAGGGATCACAGATTGCTCATAGCCTGAATCAAGCGACAGGGATCACAGATTGCTCATAGCCTGAATCAAGCGACAAGGATCACAGATTGCTCATAGCCTGAATCAAGCGACAAGGATCGCAGATTGCTCATAGCCTGAATCAAGCGACAGGGATCACAGATTGCTCATAGCCTGAATCAAGGGTCAGGCCCAGGGATCACAGATTGCTCATTGTGCAAGTCAGAGGATGAGTATCAGGGATTGCTCATGGCCCGAGTCAGGGGACAAACATTACAGGTTGCTCATTGCCTGAGTTAGAAGGCCAGGAGTACAGATTGTTTCCTGCATGAGTAAAGGGATGAGGATCACAGATTGTGCATTGCCTGAGTCTGAAGATGAGCCTTACAGATTGCCGATTGACTGAGTCAGGGGAACAAGGATCACACATTTCTCTGCCTACTGCTCCCTATCGGAAATCTGTCTCTGATCTATGATCTTAGAGGAATTTATAGCAGCATTCGACAAATTCCCTTTTGTGATCTATTATGGGCAAGGCTACTAAGTGAATGAACAATCAAACGGACCCCACCCCTTTCATGACATTGGCTCCTCCTCTTCATAGCAGTGGGCATGCCCCCGCCCATCTTACAGTTTCCTCTGAAGTTTCAATCGGAGAGAGACTGCCTGAAAGGAGACAACTGCTGCTGTGTCCTTAGATGACCCCAAGTCCTCTGTGTCATGTAGTCATTGTCTATATGTAAAATGAAATATATAATATCCCTGTGAAGATTCCACCTACAAATGTTGGGCAGGTTCCACAATGTTTCTGGTCTTAGCACTCGTGCAGAACTGCTCTAGAGCAGCATTCCCCTGTAGTCATCACCTTTTGAAAGGGTAGCCTCACATAAAAGTGATATTTCAGTTATAGGTGGAATCTGATTGGCTGCCATTGTTTAGAAGCTCCAATAATGAGCTTTATATTCTCTATAATAATGGTGTAGGCACCTGTGTGTCATTGAGTCAGTGCATTCCAATGATCGCCTCCCTCAATCGATGCTGTATCTGTAGCACCGTTGCCTCCCAGTACATAGAACATTAAGGGCTCATTCACATGGGTGACCAGATGGTGGTAAAAGCTTGATCACCCACCTAACCACAACAATGCAATCACTCAGGGCTATACACATGCCGCTGCTGTGGCAAAAATAAATAGAAAATGGCACGCCACATTCAAAGGGTGGTACTGCAGTCGAGCGGTGAACCCATCCCTTTCAGGTGAATGGGGCCTTGAAACCACGTGGAATGCATTTTGAGGGTAAAAACTGGTGGTAAGAAGGTGACATATCGCCTCCCTACTGCCTGTCAAACGCCCCTCTAAAAATCAATCCACTGCGAATCGCTTTTCAGAGATGCAAATTTTATAGCTGAACGTGGGCAAAGAGCCAGCCAATCACAGCTCAGGAATTTAATTTTGTGGACATTTTAATGGCAGGCAGGCAGTTGGTGGTTTCACAGCTCTGCAGATACAGAGTGTCTCATCCTGTGATGTTCGTCTGCCCTGGTGCCAACGTTTCCATGACTGTGCTATGTACTAGAAGGAACTAAGAGAGAGTGGAGATTCATGCCAGACCGTATTCTGAGAGGTGACGCGATGTGGCGTTATGGGCCGACAAACTATCGGTGGTGCAGGGTGAAAAATTCCAATGGGAAAATGTGAAGATTTGGGAAATGGTTACAAAGTAGCAAATTGTGACAAACGATCTATTATGTTTATAGGGAGTCCTGTGTCACCTACTGCTAGGTGCAATAATGAGCTTATTGTATGTGCCCAACATGTATGCAATCACATCAATTATACTGAGTTCAAATGCATGTCAGAAGGAGGTCAAATGCAGGTCAAATGCTGGTCAGAAGGTCTACTGCGGGTTAGCCAGAGATCAACTGCATGTCAAATACAGGTCAGGAAGGGGTCAACTTTAGGTCAGAAGAAGATTAGCTGCAGTCAAATGCAGGTCAGAAGGAGGTCAACAGCAGGTCAAATGCAGGTCAGAAGCAGGTCAACAGCGGATCAAATGAAGATCAGAAGGTCAACTGCATGTCACATACAGGTCAGGAGGGGGTCAACTTTAGGTCAGAAGAAGATTAGCTGCAGTCAAATGCAGGTCAGAAGGAGGTCAACAGCAGGTCAAATGCAGGTCAGAAGGTCTACTGCGGGTTAGCCAGAGATCAACTGCATGTCAAATACAGGTCAGGAAGGGGTCAACGTTAGGTCAGAAGAAGATTAGCTGCAGTCAAATGCAGGTCAGAAGGAGGTCAACTGCAGTTCAAATGCAGGTCAGAAGGAGGTCAACAGCAGGTCAAATGCAGGTCAGAAGGTCAACTGCATGTCACATACAGGTCAGGAGGGGGTCAACTTTAGGTCAGAAGGCGATTAACTGCAGTCAAATGCAGGACAGAAGGAGGTCAACTGCAGGTTAAACGCAGATAAGAAGGAGGCCAGATGCAGGTCAGAAGGAGGTCAAATGCAGATCAGTGGAAGGTCAACTGCACCTCAAATGCCGACCAGAGGGAGGTCAACTGCAGTTCAAATACAGGTCAGAAGGAGATCAACTGCAAGTCAGCAAGAGAATAAACTGCAGGTCAAACACAGGTCAATAGGAGGTCAACTTCAGGCCAGAAGGAGATTACCTGTGGTCAAATGCAGGTCATCAAGTCAACTGCAGGTTAAACTCAGATCAGAAAAAGGTCAAAATGCATGTCAAAAGGAGGCCAACTCCAAGTCAAATGCAGGCCAGGAGATCAACTGCAGGTCAATAGAAGGTCAACTGCAGGTCAAATACAAGTCAGTAGGAGGTCAAATGCAGGTGAGAAGCAGGTCAAATGCAGCTGTCAATAAGTTCTAAATGATCTCAGAAGCATGTCAAGTTGATATCAAAAGTTCAAACTATATCACTATACAACCAGTCAGACATGGGTCGTTGGTATCACCAGTTACACCACCCAGTACAAACTCAGGGTTATGGTTTTTACCAGCACTGAATGTGCACCGTACGGCTACATAGAATGCCAACAGTGCTGATCTACCAATCCGGCTGCAGCTTGGTGGGCTGCCAAGAAAAGAGACGTTTTTAAGGAAATTACGATTTTGGAAGGTAACTTTGGAAAGCAAACTGCATGGATGGACGCTTTGTATCACATTGGGGTTCATGGTTACTACAAGTCATCCTTGTTTGCCCAATCCCACCGCCAGTCTCTGTAATGGTGATGTGGCTTTTAGAACGGGTACTGGACCACCACGCTATCCCAGAGCGGGAATATCCCACGCCAATCCCAGCAGATCACAGAGAAGGCTCAACCAGAAAGGGTCTGCAGGCCATGGATATCGTTCACCAAAACAGTCAGATTGGATGAACGTCTCTTATGTCCACAGACACCTCCATAGATCTGCAGAATGAACAGCTCACCCTCCGTCTGTCACCTCTTACATCCAATCAGTTCTCTCCAACAATAGAAAGGACTAATTTATAAGAAAGGCGAATGTGATCATTCTCTGTTGTTACTGCATGCTATCTAATGGGATCCATCCTCAGTAGGCAATGGTGTGATTTCCAGGAGGTATCTCCGGCACATTCACCACTATCCCGCCGCTTCCACGCTGCTCATTCCTCGGTTTATAAATACTGGGAATGTTTTCAGTGAATGTGTGACGGATCTGATAAAATGTCCCTGGATTCACCCAAGTGCTATAAACTGGCGGCTTTGTCCCTGGAATTCCTTTATACTCCTCCAGCCTATTCTCTCCATTCTCTTTGTGTTAGGACCGAGCTTTATAAAGGACATTCCTTCTACATGACACTTGTGACCGGTCATCAGGACTGGGGGGGGGGGGCGCCTAAAGCTGGCCATACATTATACCAATTTCTTGTTCAATTTCCTTTAGCTTTACCTTTAACTATGTAGTATAAGGGCCGGCCTGACTGCATGCAAATTGATAGTGTTTAGATCTGACCTCATATTAGTTTTTATGGTTTTGGTAAATCTAAAGTAAAATTGGACAAGAAAATTGTATAATGTATGGCCAGCCTAAGTCTACAGGAGACCGTACAGGTGATGAGGAACCATGGCTGATCCACCAACAACTGAATGTGATTTGCAGATCTGAGGGATTCGCAGCCTCGCTACCTCTCAGTCTCACTCACAGTTCTCCTTCTGGCCTCCCTTAAAGCCTCACACAGCCTCCCTCACCACCTCATTAACCCTACTTCACTGCCTCACACGCAGCCTCACTTACAGACAGCCTCCCTGCCTCATAAAGCCTCACTCACAGACTCCCTGCCTCATTATACAGCCTTCGTCTAGGCCTCACTCTGCTTCACTGACAGCTTTTCTCACTGGCTCCTATACAGCCTTCATCTAGGCCTCACTCTGCTAACACTGACAGCCTCCCTCACTGCCTCCTATATAGCCTCCGTCTAGTCCTCACTCTGCTTCACTGACAGCTTTTCTCACTGGCTCCTATACAGCCTTCATCTAGGCCTTACTCTGCTAACACTGGCAGCCTCCCTCAGTGGCTCCTATACAGCCTCCGTCTAGGCCTCACTCAGCTTCACTGACAGCTTCCCTCCCTGGCTCCTATACAGGCTTTGTCTAAGCCTCACTCTACTTCACTGACAGCCTCCCTCACTGGCTCCTATACAGCCTTCGTCTAGTCCTTACTCAGCTTCACTGACAGCCTCCTTTACTGGCTCCTATACAGCCTTTGTCTAGGCCTCACTCTGCTTCACTGACAGCCTCCCTCACTGCCTCCTATACAGCCTTCATCTAGGCCTCACCCTGCTTCAATGACAGCCTCCCTCATTGTCTCCTATACCGCCTTCGTCTAGTCCTAACTCGGCTTCACTGACAGCCTCCCTCACAGCCTCAATCAAGGTCCCCCTCACTGTGACCTATACAGATTGCTTCTAGGCCTCACTCAGCTATACTGACAGCCTCCCTCAGTGGCTCCTATACAGCCTTCGTCTAGGCCTCAGTCTGCTTCACTAACAGCCTCCTTCACTGCCTCCTATACAGTCTCTGTCTAGGCCTCACTCTGCTTCACTGACAGCTTTTCTCACTGGCTCCTATACAGCCTTCATCTAGGCCTCACTCAGCTTCACTGACAGCCTCCCCCACTGGCTCCTACACAGCTTTTGTCTAGGCCTCACTCAGCTATACTGACAGCCTCCCTCACTGGCTCCTATACAGCCTTCGTCTAGGCCTCGCTCTGCTTCACTGACAGATTTTCTCACTGGCTCCTATACAGCCTTCAACTAGGCCTCACTCAGCTTCACTGACAGCCTCCCCCACTGGCTCCTATACAGCCTTCGTCTAGGCCTCACTCTGCTTCACTCACAGCCTCCCCCACTGGCTCCTATACAGCCTTCGTCTAGGCCTCACTCAGCTTCACTGACAGCCTCCCACACTGGCTCCCATACAGCCTTTGTCTAGGCCTCACTCAGCTTCACTGACAGCCTCCCTCACTGGCTCCTATACAGCCTCCGTCTTGGCTTCACTCAGCTTCACTAACAGCCTCCCTCACTGGCTCCTATACAGCCTTCGTCTAGGCCTTACTCAGCTATACTGACAGCCTCCCTCACTGGCTCCTACACAGCTTTTGTCTAGGCCTCACTCAGCTATACTGACAGCCTCCCTCACTGGCTCCTATACAGCCTTCTTCTAGGCCTCACTCTGCATCACTGACAGCCTCCCTCACAGCCTCAATCAAGGTCCCCCTCACTGTGACCTATACAGATTCCTTCTAGGCCTCACTCTGCTTCACTGACAGCCTCCCTCACTGCCTCCTATACAGCCTCCGTCTATGCCTCACTCAGCTTCACTGACAGCCTCCTTTCCTGGCTCCTATACAGGTTCCCTCTGTTTCCCTGACAGCCTCCCTCAGACATGATACCAGAAAGACATTGACCATGAACCATCAACCAGCAATATGAGCAAATGAATGGATCTGTCAGCTGCCCATACACCTTACAATCCAATCACAAGACTTTTCATTGCAACTGATCTTTTTCTGTTTGGTCGCACTGTGCATGGTGATATGTTCAATTAGCCACGATAACGCTCACCACACACAGTACAATCTGATTGTAAAATCTCCTTTAGATCTACCAACAACTATATAGTGTAAAGCTGGCTATACAGTATGCAATCTGATTGTACCGTCTCCTTTAGGTTTACCAAAATGATGTAATAGGAGGACCAACCCAAACAATCCGTCCATTTTGTATCCAATCCCGCACACCTTCGCATGGCTGAGTCAATGTAGATAGGAGGTTGTACAACCTGATTGTATAGTGTCCGGTCAGCTTAATAGGATACACACTTAATTGCATAGTTTAGTTAAGTTGCATGTACATGGTGATATGTTCAATTAGCCAGAATAACGCTCACCACAAACATTACAATCTGATTGTACAATCTTCTATAGATCTACCAACAATGCAGTACAAGAGCCTGCTTGATTGGATACGATTTGATTGGATAGGTTTGATAGGTTACTACAATTACATCGTTTATGTAAATCAAAAGTTGATTGCACAGAGATTTTTTAGTCTGATTGTAATGTGTATTGGGACTCTAAAGGGGATTGTACAGAGATTTTATAGTCCGATTGTAACGTGTATG
Source organism: Pelophylax lessonae (assembly GCF_965119305.1). Taxonomy (NCBI): domain Eukaryota; kingdom Metazoa; phylum Chordata; class Amphibia; order Anura; family Ranidae; genus Pelophylax; species Pelophylax lessonae. The sequence continues at coordinate 544,230,076 of NC_138772.1, forward strand.
GCAAGCTCAGCAATTCTCAATGACAGATATTGATGAATTGAGGAAGGGAATCTATTGATCAAGCTGAACCTATAATAAATCACCATCGTTCTGCATCCACCGATTTCAGTCTGGGGTATTGTTTGACAAATTGTTCGTGGGGAGGAGCGAACAATCATCACCAAAAACGATGAGATTGGAAAACATTGTACCCCACCACCCAGAGCACAGCGCAGCTCCCACCATGGTGCAATCACACGGTACTTATTCTATTATTACCCCCCCCCCCCCCCCAAGACCCACCACGAAGCATCTCCAGCCAATCGCCTTCCCCGCTGCCTCCAGACAAGACTTTCAAAAACTTGTTTACGTCTCCCTTGTCGTCTCACCGACCATTCATCACTTACTACATGCAGGCTCCTCCGCAGCGCCGCGCCAAGGGACCCCAGCAGACAAAAAATAAACGGCTCGGAAATCCGGCTACTCCTCACCCCAACGGCGTATGGCGCCAGATGGCGACCAATAGAAGCAGCGGAAGAATTTTCGGAGAAAGCCGTGGAGTGACATATTGCCGCAGCGTGTGAATGAACGGAGGGGGGTGTGTCACGAAGGGGGGGGGGTCACTCATTTGCATAACCATGCAGCAGCCACATGCATACTGCATGCCCGTTATGGTGCCAGCCTGGGCGCAGACATGTTGGTAGATGGGCACGCTTTACACAATCAGCTTTGGAAAATATATGTTTTGCGTAAAACAAAAAAAAAACAAAAAAGAAAAGAAAAGCCTTTGTTGAAAAATGTCACAGCGCAGGCTCATCGTCATGCGTTTATCTCTGCAAAATGTCAATTGAATGGCATTTTTTTTCCTGGTAACAGTTTTGCAACATTTGTATCTATTTTGTGACATTTTTAAACATTTTTATAACATTTGTACCATTTTGTAACATTTGTATCAATTTTTGTATCTATTTTGTAACATTTGTACACATTTTTGTATCATTTGTACCATTTTGCAACATTTGTATCCATTTTCTATCTATTTTGCACCATTTGTATCCATTTTTGTAACATTTCTGTATCTATTTTGAAACATTTGTACCATTTTGCATCATTTTTACCCATTTTGTATCAATTTTTGTCTCTATTTTGTAACATTTATATTAATTTCTGTATCTATTTTGTACCGTTTGTATCAATTTTTGTAACATTTTTGTATCTATTTTGCAACATTTGTACCATTTTGCAACATTTGTACCCATTTTGTATCAATTTTTGTCTCTGCTTTGTAACATTTTTATTAATATTTGCATCTATTTTGTAACATTTGTATCAATTTTTGTAACATTTTTGTATCTATTCTGTAACATTTGTACCGTTTTACAACATTTGTTTCCATGTTGTATCAATTTTTGTCTCTATTTTGTAACATTTGGATTAATTTTGTATCTATTTTGTAACATTTGTATCAATTTTTGTAACATTTTTAACCTATTTTGTAACATTTGCACCGTTTTGCAACATTTGTATCCATTTTGTATCAATTTTTGTCTCTATTTTGAAACATTTTTATTAATTTTGTATCTATTGTGCAACATTTGTATAAATTTTTGTAACAATTTTTATATCTATTATTATTAATATCTATCTATACTATTATTATATCTATCTATCTATTTTGTAACATTTGTACCATTTTTTAACATTTATATCCATTTTGTATCAGTTTTTGTATCTATTTTGTAACATTTGTATCAATTTTTTGTATCTATTTTCTAAGGTTTGTATCAAATTTTGTAACATTTTTGTATCTGTTTTGTAAAATATGTACCTTTTTTGCAACATTAGTATCTATTTTATATCCTTTGTACCAATTTTGTATCTATTTTGTAACATTTTGCAACATTTGTGATTTGTAAATATATTTTGGAACAACAATTTGAATAATATTTCAGGCAATAAAATAACATCACCAGTAAATCACGACAACACCGCATGCGGAATCAGAAATTACCTTCAGATCGGAGGGCTGTGCGTCCGGCGTGGCGGACTCCTTTATAAGAGGTGGCGGCGAGGCGGCCTTCAGTGTCTCGGGGGGTGTTTGGCCTCTCAATGCCGCACCTGCTGCTGCTGCGGGGTGGTCCAGCCGTTTCACCATCTTCTTAGCCCCCAGACACCACGCTGCATCCACCACTGACATCCAAACTTTGTCCAGGAGCTGCACGGCGGTGCCATGATCCCCGTGGGTGACTTCTGGAAGGACGGAGGCTGAGGGTCCAGGGGAAGGTTTCCCCCCCCACCCCGCTCACGCTGAAACTTTATGTGTGTGTGTGTGAGAAGCACGCGGGTTTGTATTGTTCTGCCGCCTCTTTATTCTGCTCTGCTGGAGTGAGGGGAGGAGGGGACAGTGCTGAATGCCGCTCGGAAGGCTCAGGGACATGAATGGACTGTCAGCTCCTTAGGCCAGGGGGCTGCACAATCACACTGCCAGGGGAGGACTAGACACAATGCCCGCAGAGGGGGGGCAGGTGCTCGGTGGGAACCGCTCAGCGACAGCGCATGTCTGGTGAGCGCAGAGCGTTCTTATTAACAATACCTGCCAGTTCATCCACGCTGTTCTAGCTGCCAGGATGGCGGAAATCATTTCTTATCCTCTTTGTACAGGAATGACACCAAATATTTATACATAAAAACCTCAAGAGAGTGTACATAGATACAAACACCTGCCGGGCAGAACAGGGACCCAGCGCTTTAATTCCAGGAATACATATAATATACCTGCTGAGCAGAATATGGACCAGCACTACAATTCCAGCAATAAATATACCTGACGGGCAGAACAGGGGCCAGCACTACAATTCCAGCAATAAATATACCTGCCAGGGAGAACAGGGACCCAGCACTTTAATTCTAGGAATACATATAATAAACCTGCTGGGCAGAACAGGGGCCAGCACTACAATTCCATCAATAAATATACCTGCCGGGCAGAACAGGGACCCGCACTACAATTCCAGCAATAAATATACCTGCCGGGCAGAACAGGGGCCAGCACTACAATTCCAGCAATAAATATACCTGCCGGGTAGAACAGGGACCCAGCACTTCAATTTGAGGAATACATATACATGCCAGGCAGAACAGGGACCCAGCAGTAAAATTTAAGAAATACATACACCTGCTGGGCAGAACAGGAACCCAACACCACAACTCCACAAATACATACACCCCCTATCTATTCCTTTCTTCTCCTCCTGTCTTCCCTTCTCCGCCCTTCCCTCCTCTTTCCTGCACTTGACTTACCATCCCTCCCCTTCCCTTTCCTCTCCTGCTTTCTCTGTCTTTCTGTCTTTTCATTCCATCTCCTACCCTGCTCCGCCTTCCCTCTTCTTGCCAGCTCTCTCCTGCCCTTTCTTTTCATTTCCCGCTGTCCCTGCCCTTCATTTTCATCTCCCGCTGTCCCTGCCCTTCATTTTCATCTCCCGCTGTCCCTGCCCTTCATTTTCATCTCCCGCTGTCCCTGCCCTTCCTTTTCATCTCCCGCTGTCCCTGCCCTTCCCTCCCTTTTCCTGCACTCCCCTTTCCACTCCTGCTGTCCCTGCCCTTCCCTCCCTTCTCTCCCCCCCATCTTTCCTTTTCTTCGTTCTTCCCTTCCCCTCCTTGCTCTTTCCTTCCCTTCCCTCTTCTCCCCTGCAATTTCTTCTTCTTTCCTGCCCTCTCCTTCCTGTTCCCCTCCTGATGTCTCTGCTCTTCTATTACCTCTCCTACTCCTCCCTGCCTTCCAGTTTCCTCTCCTTCCCGTCCCTCTTTGTTCTTTTCTCTCCTTCCCCTTCCCCTTCCATCACCTCTCCTTCCCTTCCTCCAATCCCTGCTCTTCCACTCCTTTCCCCCTCCTTCCCTTCCTTCCTTCCCTGCTCTTTCCTCTCCTTTCCTGCTCATTCCTTCCTTCCTTCCCTGCTTTTTCCTCTCCTTTCCTGCTCATTGCTTCCTCTCCTGCTCTTTTCTCTCCTTTCCTGCTCATTCCTTCCCTCTTCTTCTCTGCCTCTTCCTTCCCTTCCTTCTTTGCCATTGCCTCTCTTTCCCCTCTCTCTCTTATTTTCTCCCCTCCTTTCTCTTGCCTTTCCATTCCTTCTGCACCCTTCCCTTCATTTCCCTTCCCTTCTTGCATTTTGCCCTTTCCTGCCCTCAGCTTCCCTGCTCCGCCTTTAAAAAGTTGTAGCGAGTCAGCCTGGGGAAGGTCAGGAGGGGGTTCATTGTAGAGGGCAGGTACTTCCCTTACAGGCCTCTACCCAGGTGAACAGAGAGGGGGCGCTGTTTGCGTGCAGCCTGGATCTCCCTGTACTAGGGAGCCTTTTCTGGTTGGTGATCCGGCCTTCTGAGTTGTGAAGTTGAACATGCTTCTGTGTTGGAACCATGTATTGTGCTTTATAGAACCGTATGACTCCTATTCCCCTCTGATCCTGAAATATACAGCATCAAACACAAAACCCAACATGAACAATCTGTGAGAAGAAAGAAGAATTAGAGCAGATTGTTCTCCTCTGACTCCAGGGACTGTTCTGCCCTGACCTCGAGGACTGTTCCGCTCTTACTCCAGGGACTGCTCTGCCCTGACCCTGAGGACTGTTCTGCTCCGACTCCAGGGACTGCTCTGCCCTGACCCCGAGGACTGTTCTGCTCTGACTCCAAGGAGTGTATGGCTCTCACTGACTCTGGGGACTGTTCAACTTTGGTTCAGGGGGACTGTTCTGCTCTGACTTCAGGGACTGTTTTGCTCTGACTCCAGGGACCAATCTGTTCTAACTCCAGGAATTGTTTTCCTCTGACTCCAGCAGTTCTAATCTGACTTTAAGGACTGTTCTCTGGCTCCAAAGACTGTTCTTCTCTGACCCCCTAGGACTGTCCTGCTCTGACTCCGGGGACCCATCTGTTCTAACTCCAGAGAGTGTTCTCTTCTGACTCAAAGGACTGTTCTTCTCTAACTGGGGAATGTACTGCTCTGACTCTGAGGATCGGTCTCCTCTGACTCCGGGGACTGTTATCCTCTGACTGTGAGGATCCGTCTCCTCTAACACAGAGGATCCATCTCCTCTGACTCCGGGGACTGTTATCCACTGACTGTGAGGATCCATTTCCTCTAACACAGAGGATCCATCTCCTCTGACTCCGGGGGCTGTTCTTCTCTGACTCTGAGGATCGGCCTCCTCCGACTCTGGGGACTGCTCTTCTCTGACTCTGAGAATCAGTTTCCTCTGACACTGAGGACTGTTCTCATCTGACTCTGAGGACTGTCCTGCTCTGACCACGAGGACTGTTCTCTGAATTTGGGGACTGTTCTCTGACCCCAAGGACTGTTCTGCTCTGAATCCAAGGACTGTGCTCCTCTAACTCCAAGCAATGTTCTCCTCTGACTCCGAACACTGTTCTCCTCTGACTTCAAGGACTGTTCTCCTCTAACTCTGGGGACTGTTCTGCTCTGACTCTGAGGATCGGTCTTCTCTGACTCCAGGGACTGTTCTCCTCTGACTCTGAGGATCAGTCTCCTCTGACTTCAGAGACTGTTCTCCTGTTACTCTGGGGATTGGTCTCCCCTGACTCCGGGGACTGTTCTCCTCTGACTCTGAGGCTCAGTCTCCTTTGACCCTGAGGACTGTTCTGCTCTGACTCTGAGGATCAATCCTCTCTGACTCCAGGGACTGTTCTACGCTTATTCTGAGGATCGGCCTCTTTTGACTCTGGGGACTGTTCTCCTCTGACTCTGAGGATCGGTCACTTCTGACTCTGGGGACTGTTCTCTTCTGATTCTGAGGATCAGTCTCCTCTGACTCTGGGGACTGTTCTGCTCTGACTCTGCGGATTGGTCTCCTCTGACTCTGGGGACTGCTCTTCTCTGACTCTGAGGATTGGTCTCCTCTGACTCTGGGGACTGTTCTGCTCTGACTCTGAGGATTGGTCTCCTCTGACTCTGGGGACTGCTCTTCTCTGACTCTCAGGATCATTTTTTTTCTTACTCTGGGGACTGTTCTGACTCTGAGGATCGGTCTCCTCTGACTTTGAGGAATGTTCTTTTCTGACTCTGAGGACTGTTCTTCTCTGACCCCGAGGACTGTTCTCCTCTGATTTGGGGGACTGTTCTCTTCTGACCCCGAGGACTGTTCTGCTCTGACTCCAAGGACTGTGCCCCTCTAACTCCAAGCAATGTTCTCCTCTGATTCTGAAGACTGTTCTCCTCTGACTTCGAGGACTGTTCTCCTCTGACTCTGGGGACTGTCTTGCTCTGACTCTGAGGATAGGTCCCCTCTGACTCCAGGGACTGTTCTTCTCTGACTCTGAGCATCAGTCTCTTCTTACTCCAGAGACTGTTCTCCTCTGACTCTTAGGATCTGTCTCCTCTGACTCTGAGGACTGCTCTCCTCTGACTCTGAGGATCAGTCTCCTCTGACACTGGGGACTGTTCTCCTCTGACTCTGATGATCGGTCTCCTCTTACTCTGGGAACTGTTCTCTTCTGACTGATTCTCAGGATCGGTCTCCTCTGACTCCAGGGACTGTTCTGCATTGACTCTGAGGATCAATCTCCTCTGACTCCGGGGAATGTTCTGTGCTAACTCTGAATTCAGGGACTGTTCCCCTCTGACGCCTAGGAATGGTCACCTCTGACTCTGAGGATTGGTCTCCTCTGACTCCAGGGACTGTTCTGCTTTGACTTCAGGGACCTGTCTCCTCTGACTCCGGGGACTGTTCTGTGCTAACTCTGAATTCAGGGACTGTTCCCTTCTGACGCCTAGGAATGGTCACCTCTGACTCTGAGGATTGGTCTCCTCTGACTCCGGGGACTGTTCTGCTTTGACTTCGGGGACTGCTCTCCTCTGACTCCGGGGACTGTTCTGCTTAGACTATGGGGACTCACCAACAGAAAATCCACTCTAAGAAATGCCATGCAGCCATCACTAGGGGGCATGTACATAGGAAGCTGCCCCAAAGAGGCTGCTGGAGATCATCAGTACTAACATGTAACAAAGGATCAAAAGAGAGGAGGATGTGTGATGAGGTGGAGTCTCACCTTAATTGGGCATATTAGGGTAACCGGGTGTTTAGATAGTCCTGCAATCTCTGGAGCCCCCTGATAATGAAGAGTGTAATCCCGAGAACTAAAATATCATATAGTGCCGATTTCCAGTCCCTGGATGCACCGGCTCCATTCATTTTCATTCACCTTTCCCCCAGGTGATCCTACTACTTCCTGTCCTAGGGTGACAACGCTCACTCCTTGTACTGTATCTATGGAGGAGCAGATGTTGGCACCCTAACATGGAACTACATAACACCTCCCCTTTCCTCATCTAATTAAGATAGAAGGGAGGTGTTCTGCAGTCCACACAGAACTGAAAGTTATCAGATCCTGGGATTTGTGGCAGGATCAACAGGTTCTTTTGCAGCTGCTGAACTGATATAACAAACCCCTTTCCATGGGACAAAAAGAGAGAAATCAAACATTGTGGGTGGATTCTAGATAAGAGGTAGCCAACCATCATCCAGTGTGGCCATTGTTGTCTGGACCCCCCTCTCCTGTATATGGTGTAGACCCGTGCTTCTCTACCCAGAATCCTCCTCAGCCGGCTAGAGGTTTCCTGAGCAATGCTGAACTGATCTTCAATACTACAAAACTGATCTATACTGTAAGGAGGCACTTCTACACTGACCACCAATGTAAGGGGACACTTCTACACTGACCACCAATGTAAGGGGACACTTCTACACTGACCACCAATGTAAGGGGACACTTCTACACTGACCACCAATATAGGGGGACATTTCTACACTGACCACCAATATAGGGGGTCACCTCTATACTGACCACCAATATAAGGGGCCACTTCTACACTGACCACCAATATAGGGGGTCACTTCTACACTGACCACCAATATAGGGGGTCACCTCTATACTGACCACCAATATAAGGGGTCACTTCTACACTGACCACCAATATAGGGGGTCACTTCTACACTGACCACCAATGTAAGGGGTCACTTCTACACTGACCACCAATATAGGGGGTCACTTCTACACTGACCACCAATATAGGGGGTCACTTCTACACTGACCACCAATGTAAGGGGACACTTCTACACTGACCACCAATGTAAGGGGTCACTTCTACACTGACCACCAATATAAGGGGTCACTTCTACACTGACCACCAATATAAGGGGACATTTCTACACTGACCACCAATGTAAGGGGTCACTTTTACACTGACCACCAATGTAAGGGGACACTTTTACACTGACCACCAAAGTAAGGGGACACTTCTACACTGACCACCAATGTAAGGGGTCACTTCTTCACTGACCACCAATATAAGGGGTCACTTCTACACTGACCACCAATGTAAGGGGTCACTTCTACACTGACCACCAATATAAGGGGTCACTTCTACACTGACGACCAATGTAAGGGGACACGTCTACACTGACCACCAATGTAAGGGGACACTTCTACACTGACCACCAATGTAAGGGGGCACTTATACACTGACCACCAATATAAGGGGTCACTTCTACACTGACCACCAATGGAAGGGGTCACTTCTACACTGACCACCAATGGAAGGGGTCACTTCTACACTGACCACAAATGTAAGGGGTCACTTCTACACTGAACACCAATGGAAGGGGTCACGTCTGCACTGACCAACAATGTATGGGGTCACCTCTACACTGACCACCAATGTAAGGGGACACTTCTACACTGCCCACCGATGTAAGGGGTCACTTCTACACTGACCACCAATGTAAGGGGACACTTTTACACTGACCACCAATGTAAGGGGGAACTTCTACACTGACCACCAATGTAAGGGGACACTTCTACACTGACCACCAATGTAAGGGGACACTTCTACTCTGACCACCAATGTAAGGGGACACTTCTACACTGACCACCAATGTAAAGGGTCACTTCTACACTGACCACCAATGTAAGGGGACACTTCTACACTGACCACCAATGTAAGGGGTCACTTCTACACTGACCACCAATGTAAGGGGTCACTTCTACACTGACCACCAATGGAAGGGGTCACGTCTGCACTGACCAACAATGTATGGGGTCACCTCTACACTGACCACTGATGTAAGGGGACATTTCTACACTGACCACCAATTTAAGGGGTCACTTCTACACTGACCACTAATGTAAGGGGGCACTTCTACACTGACCACCAATGTATGGGGACACTTCTACACTGACCAACAATGTATGGGGTCACCTCTACACTGACCACTGATGTAAGGGGACATTTCTACACTGACCACCAATTTAAGGGGTCACTTCTACACTGACCACTAATGTAAGGGGGCACTTCTACACTGACCACCAATGTATGGGGTCACCTCTACACTGACCACTGATGTAAGGGGACGCTTCTACACTGACCACCAATGTAAGGGGTCACTTCTACCACTAATGTAAGGGGACACTTCTACACTGACCTGCAATGTAAGGGGACACTTCTACACTGACCACCAATGTATTGGGGCACTTCTACACTGACCACCAATGTAAGGGGACACTTCTACACTGACCATCAGTGTAAGGGGTCACTTCTACCACTAATGTAAGGGGACACTTCTACACTGACCACTGATGTAAGGGGACACTTCTACACTGACCACCAATGTAAGGGGACACTTCTACACTGACCACCAATGTAAGGGGTCACTTCAACCACCAATGTAAGGGGACACTTCTACACTGACCACTGACGTAAGGGGACGCTTCTACACTGACCACCAATGTAAGGGGACACTTCTACACTGACCACCAATGTAAGGGGACACTTCTACACTAACCATCGATGTAAGGGGTCACTTCTACCACTAATGTAAGGGGACACTTCTACACTGACCACCAATGTAAGGGGGCACTTCTACACTGACCACCAATGTAAGGGGACACTTCTACACTGACCACCAATGTAAGGGGTCACTTCTACACTGGCCACCAATGTAAGGGACACTTCTACACTAACCACCAATGTAAGGGATCACTTCTACACTGACCACCAATGTAAGGGGGCACTTCTACACTGACCACCAATGTAAGGGGACACTTCTACACTGGCCACCAATGTAAGGGACACTTCTACACTAACCACCAATGTAAGGGATCACTTCTACACTGACCACCAATGTAAGGGGACACTTCTACACTAACCATCGATGTAAGGGGTCACTTCTACCACTAATGTAAGGGGACACTTCTACACTGACCACCAATGTAAGGGGTCACTTCTACACTGATCACCAATGTAAGGGGACACTTCTACACTGACCACCAGAGGAAGGGGTCACTTCTACACTGACCACAAATGGAAGGGGTCACTTCTACACTGACCACCAATGGAAGGGGTCACTTCTACACTGACCACAAATGGAAGGGGTCACTTCTACACTGACCACCAATGGAAGGGTCACTTCTACACTGACCACCAATGTAAAGGGACATTGAGTGCTGTGCCTTTCTGTGCTGTAACTTCACACCTAGCGTATTGTGAATGGCCGTGTTTTCGCTCTGCATGCACAGAGGAACCCCATTCATTTCTATGGTCTGCACTTTGCATGACAAAGCTTTATGTGTGCATTTGACATCCTCATCGCGCATTTTGATGCATGCAGAAAATGTGCATCTACTTGCCGCATTTAGGGTCCCATTAACAATAAACATTACCACCAGCGCAGCATGCATTTTTGGCGTGTTTCGTGCCCTTTTGTGTGCGTTCATGAAATGCTCTGCTGTGAATGCAGCCTGAGCCATAGTACTGAATATAACGAGTGGTGGGGTTGGCGTTGCGCTGTAGTATACCGGTACCTCCCTCAATCTTCTGGGCCCAAAATATATATATTTTTTTATTTTAGGAAAGCTAATTTTTGCAAAAAATTTTTGGGGAACTATTCATTAAACTTGTCCCTTAATTTTTGCACGCAGATTTTGGAGCCGGCGATGCGTGTGCCAAAAGATAGTTCTGGAAGGAAGCCCGTACATTTTAGGCGAGCGTCCTCTTAGAACAAAGGACGGCGGCGGAGCAGGATTGGCTGCAGCCTCTGGTGGCAGACGCGGGAATCTCACCGCCGTCCAGCAGGTGGAAATGTCAGGATATGACGGGTGGGGGGAAGGAAACGCACATTGTTCGCCTGTTAGTAATTCCGGCAGGTTGGCTCCTGATACTTTGCCTGGCACTATGGCATGGGAGAGCCAAGGGGCACTGCGAGGACCAAGGATGCCAGGACGCACAGACGGAGCTCCAGAGGATTCCTTTCTGCTCAGCATCCTGACACAAGCAGGGAGGGGGTGTTGTTGCAAAGAGTTTTCTTCACCACCCTCCCCCCCCCCCTCATGCTTCTTAAACCCCTTCGAGTTTCCTTGACAACCAAGGGGACATGGTGGCATCAGATGAGTTAAACCCGGCTCTCTTCCACAAAGGTCCTCATAGGGGGAGGGGAAGGAGCGGCCCTGCGTATCCGTATCGCTAAATTCCACCGCCAGAGACAACGCTGACAACCAAAATATACTACATCAGTATCGCTATATATATAATGTACTCCCATCAGTGCTGCTATCAGTGCTCCCTGTGCAGAGTATGTCCTGTATAATGTACTTCCATCAGTACCACTATCAGTGCTCCCTGTGCAGAGTCTGTCCTGTATAATGTACTCCCATCAGTACCACTATCAGTGCTCTCTGTGCAGAGTCTGTCTTGTATAATGTACTCCCATCAGTGCTGCTATCAGTGCTCTCTGTGCAGAGTCTGTCTTGTATAATGTACTCCCATCAGTGCTGCTATCAGTGCTCCCTGTGCAGAGTCTGTCCTGTATAATGTACTCCCATCAGTGCCACTATCAGTGGCCCTATCAGTGCTCCCTGTGCAGAGTCTGTCATGTATAATGTACTCCCATCAGTGCCACTATCAGTGCTCTCTGTGCAGAGTCTGTCTTGTATAATGTACTCCCATCAGTGCTGCTATCAGTGCTCCCTGTGCAGAGTCTGTCCTGTATAATGTACTCCCATCAGTGCCACTATCAGTGGCCCTATCAGTGCTCCCTGTGCAGAGTCTGTCATGTATAATGTACTCCCATCAGTGCCACTATCAGTGCTCTCTGTGCAGAGTCTGTCTTGTATAATGTACTCCCATCAGTGCTGCTATCAGTGCTCTCTGTGCAGAGTCTGTCTTGTATAATGTACTCCCATCAGTGCTGCTATCAGTGCTCCCTGTGCAGAGTCTGTACTGTATAATGTACTTCCATCAGTGCTGCTATCAGTGCTCCCTATGCAGAGTCTGTCCTATATAATGCACTCCCATCAGTGCTGCTATCAGTGCTCTCTGTGCAGAGTCTGTCCTGTATAATGTACTCCCATCAGTGCTGCTATCAGTGCCCCCTGTGCAGAGTCTGTCCTGTATAATGTACTCCCATCAGTGCCACTATCAGTGCCCCCTGTGCAGAGTCTGTCCTGTGTAATTTACTCCCATCAGTGCCACTATCCGTGCTCTCTGTGCAGAGTCTGTCCTGTATAATGTACTCCCATCAGTGCCGCTATCAGTGCTCTCTGTGCAGAGTCTGTCCTGTTTAATGTACTCCCATCAGTGCCGCTATCAGTGCCCCCTGTGCAGAGTCTGTGCTGTATAATGTACTCCCATCAGTGCCACTATCAGTGCTCTCTGTGCAGAGTCTGTCTTGTATAATGTACTCCCATCAGTGCTACTATCAGTGCTCTATGTGCAGAGTCTATCATATATAATGTACTCCCATCAGTGCCGCTATCAGTGCTCTCTGTGCAGAGTCTGTCCTGTATAATGTACTCCCATCAGTGCCACTATCAGTGCTCCCTGTGCAGAGTCTGTTCTGTATAATGTACTCCCATCAGTGCCGCTATCAGTGCTCTCTGTGTAGAGTCTGTCCTGTATAATGTACTCCCATCAGTGCTGCTATCAGTGCTCCCTGTGTAGAGTCTGTCCTGTATAATGTACTCCCATCAGTACCACTATCAGTGCTCCCTGTGCAGAGTCTGTCCTGTATAATGTACTCCCATCAGTGCTGCTATCAGTGCTCCCTGAGCAGAGACTGTTCTGTATAATGTACTCCCATCAGTGCCACTATCAGTGCTCCCTGTGCAGAGTCTGTCCTGTATAATGTACTCCCATCAGTACCACTATCAGTGCTCCCTGAGCAGAGACTGTTCTGTATAATGTACTCCCATCAGTGCCACTATCAGTGCTCCCTGTGCAGAGTCTGTCCTGTATAATGTACTCCTATCAGTGCCACTATCAATGCACTCTGTGCAGAGTCTGTCCTGTATAATGTACTCCCATCAGTGTCACTATCAGTGCTCCCTGTGCAGAGTCTATCCTGTATAATGTACTCCCATCAGTGTCACTATCAGTGCTCCCTGTGCAGAGTCTATCCTGTATAATGTACTCCCATCAGTACATTATCCAGTTATTATTGTACCTCTACACATTCACCAAAAAAAAATGTCAAAAAGTAAATAAAAACCCAGAGTCCTTTATTGACCCCCCCCCCAAATAAATGTCCCCCGAAGTAGATCCAATGTCAATCACAATAAATGCGACCCACAAAAAGAAAAAATGCGGTCTGTCGCCACCCTGTCATGCTGCGAGTGACATGTCCATTGGAGAGACACTCACAGAATGACAGGTGAACATAGGGGCGGAGTCAGCCGGTCTCGCCACTAGGTGACCCCGTCCCCATGTTTACCTGTTATTTGGCAATTATCTCTCGACAGGACACATTGTGTTTGGCGGGCAACCCTTTTTTTTGGGTTCTGTGCAAACTGGAGTCCATTGTGATTGACATTGGATATACATTGGACGACATTTTTTTAGTTTTTTTAAATAAAGGACTTTATTTAAGGTTTTTTTTTACTTTTGACATTTTTTTCGTGAATAAGTAGGGGTACTATTATTATTATTTTATTTTTTTTAAGAGTTAGAGGTTTAAGATAGGGGTTAGTTATTAATTAATTTATTATTATTTATTTATTGAATGTATTTTATATTAATTATTTATGATTATTTTTATTTATTTGTGTATTTATTTTACATTTACCTATTCATTTATTATTATTATTATTAATATTATTATTATTATTAGAAGTAGTAGTAGTATTAACTCTAACAAAAAAAATAATAATAATAATACATAATATATAACCTTAAGTGCTGGTTCACACTATAGCGAAGTCAGACATCGCATTTGATTTGCACCGCACTGCTGTGCAAATCACATGCGATGTCTGCGTGATGCAAATTCAGCCATACAGATTGCATGGATGAATTTGCATCACATTCGAACCAAAGTCATGCAGGACCCTTTTTTGGTCGGCACCAGAATCGGATCGCATGGGTGTTCACACCTATGTGATCCGATTCCTGTCCCAATTAACAGTTAGCACTGCGATACGCAAACTGATCTGGGGGTGTCATTAACTTTGTGTCGACACTCCCAGCGGTTCGCATATGGCAGTGTAAACTGCCTGCGAGTCTCAGTGGATTCGCAGGGTTCCTGCATCACACCAGTGTAAACCGACCGACACTAACTCCTAATCCTAACCCTAAACTAACCATAACTCTAACTCCTTACCCTAACGAAAATAATAATAAATTAATAATAATAATAATAATAAAGGAAATAAAAGCTAATAAAAAAGCTAAAAAAGCTGAAATGCCGATCAACAAATGATGCAACAGATGATAGTTTTCTCTATTGGCTAATAAAAAAACGCCAAAGCTCAAAAACACTATATACAATTTTATTGAGTTTTTTTTTAAATAAAAGGACTTTATTTAAGGTTTTTATTTACTTTTGACATTTTTTTTTGTGAATGAGTAGGGGTACTATTATTATTATTTTATTTTATTTTTTTAAGAGTTAGAGGTTAATTATTAATTTATTTATTATTACTTTGTATTCATTTATTGAATGTATTTATTATGAACTATTTATAATTATTTTTATTTGTGTATTTATTTTACATTTATTAATTCATTTATCATTATTAAAATTAGTAGTAGTAGTAGTATTAACACCCTAACAAAAAAAAAAAAAGAATACATAATATATAACCCTAATTGCCGTTTCACACTACAGCGATGTCAGACATCGCATGTGATTCGCACCGCACTGCTCTGCAAATCACATGCGATATATGCGCAATGCAAATTCAGCCATACAGATTGTATGGCTGAATTCGCATCGCATTCAGAGCAAAGTCGTGCAGGACCCTTTTTTTGGTCCACACAAGAATTGGATTGCAAGAGTGTTCACACCTATGTGATCCGATTCCTGACGGAATTGACAGTTCGCACTGCGATATGCGAACTGATCCGGGGGTGTCATTAACTTTGTATTGACACTCCCAGCGGTTCGCATATGGCAGTGTGAACTGCCTGCAAGTTGCAGTGGATTCGCAAAGGTTCCCGCATTGCACCAGTGTAAACCGGCACTAACTCCTAATCCTATGGCCCCCATGCACACGGGGCGTCAGAAGAAACGAGCTGCAGAGCCACTTCTAACGCCAGGAAAAAGCAGCTGTAAAAACGTGCTTTTAATAGCTTTTTTCCATTGACGTTATCGCACGTTTGGCCACGTCGGTTTTTAGCAGCGTTTTTTTCTGCCTCCATTCAAAATCAATGGTTGCCTAGGAGGCGTCTTTGATACGGCTTTCAGCCCATTGATTTGAATAGAAGTCGCATCACAAGTCGGATCAGGATGATCCGACTTGTGGTGCGACTTGCGCTTTGAGGATCTTGAGGGGGAACTCCACGCAAAAATGGGAAAGAAAACAATGTGGGGGTCCCCCCCTCCAGGTTCTAAACCAGGCCCTTTGGGTCTGGTATGGATTTTGAGGGGAGTCCCAAGCCGAAAAAACAGGGTGGGGTCTACGGGTGATGTCACCGGGAGGCCACGCCTCCAATGGCTATATAACAAGCTGCATAGACCGGAACCGGCATAATCACAGGAGACATCAGAGGAGGAAGAAGAAGACCAGAAGGGAGAAGAGCAGAGGAAGAAGAATAGAGAAAGAAGAACGGAGGAAGAATACCAGAGGGGAGAAGACCAGAGGAAGAAGAACGGAGAAAGTAGAACGGAGGAAGAAGAAGACCAGAGGGGAGAAGACCAGAGGAAGAAGAACAAAGAAAGTAGAACGGAGGAAGAAGACCAGAGGGGAGAAGAACAGAGGAAGAAGACCAGAGGAAGAAGAACTGAGAAAGTAGAACGGAGGAAGAAGACCAGAGGGGAGAAGAACGGAGAAAGTAGAACGGAGGAAGAAGACCAGAGGGGAGAAGAACGGAGAAAGTAGAACGGAGGAAGAAGACCAGAGGGGAGAAGACCAGAGGAAGATTTTTAATAAAGAACTTCTCAAAACGTCTCCTGTCATTATTTGCATAAACTGCTTTTTATGGGGTTAATGGGTAGGGGTACAATGTACCCCATTCACATAGGGAGGGGATCCGGGATCTGGGGGGCCCCCTTGTCACAGGGGGCGTCCTGATTCCGATATGCCCCCTGCCCGCATACCCCCACAACCACCGCCCAGGGTTGTCGGGAAGAGGCCCTAGTCCTCATCAACATGGGGACAAGGTGCTTTGGGGTGGGGGGTGCAGAGCCTCCACTCGCCGCTCGCTTGTGCCCTCCCCTTTCCTGACCTGCCGGAGCTGCATGCTCGGATAAGGGTCTGGTATGGATTCTGGGGGGGGGCCCATGCCATTTTTTCTGCGTGGGGCTCCCCTCAAAATCCAAACCAGACCTGAAGGGCCTGGTTTGGAACCTGGGGGGACCCCCACGCCGTTTTTCTCCCATTTTGGCGTGGAGTTCCCCCTCAAGATCCTCAGAGCGCAAGTCGCACTACAAGTTGGATCCGACCTGTGATGCGACTTCCATTCAAATCAATAGGCTCCCATAGGGAACCATTGATTTTTCACATAAAAAAAAAAAATAAATGTAATGTGGCTTAACGCTGTATAAGCAACGTTAATCAGCCTTTAGCAGCGTCAGACGTTTTTACAGATTGACGCTGGTCATCAGAACACACTGGCCCTGGTTTCTTTTTTTTTTGCAGCTTAAAAACACTTATGCCACTTTGAGCTCCTAAAAGCCCTGTGTGTGCATGAAGCCATAGAATAACACGGAGGGGCGTTTTTAAGCTGCAAAAAAAAAAAAAACATCTGACGCTCCTAAAAGCAGCTGCAAAAATGCCCTGTGCGCATGGGGCCTAACCCTAACCTAACCTTAACTCTAACCTCTTACCTTAACGAAAATAATAATAAATGATTAATAATAATAATAATAAAAAAGAAATAAAAGCTAATGGAAAAGCTAAATGCCGAGCAACAAACGATGCAACAGATGGTAGTTTTCTCTATTGGCTAATTAAAAAAATTCCAAAGCTCTACAACGCTGTATAAAAACGCACAAGTCACGCATAAAAACCTGCCAAAATCGCACATAAAAACACACTCAGGTGTGAATGCAGCCTAAAAGTCAATGGCAACGCATCAAGACGCATATAACATACAGTCAGGTCCATAAATATTGGGACATCAACACTAACCTTTTTTGGCTCTATACACCACCACAATGGATTTGAAATTAAACAAACAAGATGTGCTTTAACTGCAGATTTTCAGCTTTAATTTGAGGGTATTTACATCCAAATCAGGTGAAAGGTGTAGGAATTACAACAGTTTGTATATGTGCCTCCCACTTTTTAAGGGACCAAAAGTAATGGGACAATTGGCTGCTCAGCTGTTCTATGGCCAGGTGTGTGTTATTCCCTCATTATCCCATTTACAAGGAGCAGAAAAAAGGTCCAGAGTTCATTACAAGTGTGCTATTTGCATTTGGAATCTGTTGCTGTCAACTCTCAATATGAGATCCAAAGAACTATCACTATCAGTGAAGCAAGCCATCATTAGGCTGAAAAAACAAAACAAACCCATCAGAGAGATGGCAAAAACATTAGGTGTGGCCAAATCAACTGTTTGGAGCATCCTTAAAAAGAAAGAACGCACCGGTGAGCTCAGCAACTCCAAAAGACCCGGAAGACCACAGAAAACAACAGTGGTGGATGACCGAAGAATTCTTTCCCTGGTGAAGAAAACACCCTTCACAACAGTTGGCCAGATCAAGAACCATCTCCAGGAGGTAGGTGTATGTGTGTCAAAGTCAACAATCAAGAGAAGACTTCGCCAGAGTGAATACAGAGGGTTCACCACAAGATGTAAACCATTGGTGAGACTCAAAAACAGGAAAGCCAGATTAGAGTTTGCCAAACAACATCTAACACACAGTTCTGGAACAACGTCCTATGGACAGATGAGACCAAGATCAACTTGTACCAGAGTGATGGGAAGAGAAGAGTATGGAGAAGGAAAGGAACTGCTCATGATCCAAAGCATACCACCTCATCAGTGAAGCATGGTGGTGGTAGTGTCATGGGGTGGGCATGTATGGCTGCCAATGGAACTGGTTCTCTTGTATTTATTGATGATGTGACTGCTGATAAAAGCAGCAGGATGAATTCTGAAGTGTTTCGGGCAGTATTATCTGCTCATATTCAGCCAAATGCTTCAGAACTCATTGGACGGCGCTTCACAGTGCAGATGGACAATGACCCGAAGCATACTGCGAAAGCAACCAAAGAGTTTTTAAGGGAAAGAAGTGGAATGTTATGCAATGGCCAAGTCAATCACCTGACCTGAATCCGATTGAGCATGCATTTCACTTGCTGAAGACAAAACTGAAGGGAAAATGCCCCAAGAACAAGCAGAAGCTGAAGACAGTTGCAGTAGAGGCCTGGCAGAGCATCACCAGGGATGAAACCCAGCGTCTGGTGATGTCTATGCGTTCCAGACTTCAGGCTGTAATTGACTGCAAAGGATTTGTAACCAAGTATTAAAAAGTGAAAGTTTGATTTATGATTGTTGATCTGTCCCATTACTTTTGGTCCCTTAAAAAGTGGGAGGCACATATACAAACTGTTGTAATTCCTACACCGTTCACCTGATTTGGATGTAAATACCCTCAAATTAAAGCTGAAAGTCTGCAGTTAAAGCACATCTGGTTTATTTCATTTCAAATCCATTGTGGTGTTGTATAGAGCCAAAGAGATTAGAATTGTGTGGATGTCCCAATATTTATGGACCTGACTGTAGAATTGGCAACTTGCATTAATAAGCCTCGATTAATGGCTGTTAACCCCGTCCACTCCGAATTATAAATTCAAAAGCACGCGTCAAAGCACAAAAGAAACGCACATTGACGCGTGACCACCAGGCATGGGTCTAGGTGCTGAGCCAAAACAGTTATTTAAAACAAAGTTGGATTCTTGTGTTGGAGGTTTCCTTGTTTGAGGATTCCAGAGGTCACCGCAGGAGCAGCGCCGAGGCTCCGGACGAAATGCCCGCCGAAGCTCCTAGAGACCAGCAACAGGCGGAGGAAAGGCCATAAACTGTGGTCACTGGGAGCCCCCTGGGCTGTGTACTCAATGTGCCACCGCCGCTGGGAAGGTTATTCCTGCCATTAGCCCCGCATGACAGCAGCCATTGTCCGACAACCATCAAACAACCTGAGCCATTGTCCCTCCTGCCACTGCCGTGACCCCCCCCCCCTCCCCCGGCCGAGGGAAGGGACGTGAGGCAAGATGCAGAAGAGAACTTTATTTGGGGTGTCCGGGAAACGCAGAGAGCGAAGACGGGAAACGGGCACAAAGGAGGAGCCGGCCGAACAAAAAGGGAAGAGGGGGCAGGTTGAGGGAAGGGTCACATTTTAATGACAATCTCCATTCATTCCAATCAGGACGGGAAAAAGCGCCACGGCCTCCGGAGTGAATTCACCGGCGACCCGCCGCTTTAATGAATTGCGCCTTTTAGCTGTCAGACCCCGGGGGATTTACTAGCTGTTTCCTCAATGTATTTATTGTTGGCTGGCGGAATCGGTGATTTAATGCATCGCGTATTTTACAAGGATGCCGATCTCTATTATTGCTCGGCAATGTCTGCATTGGCTGAATTATCAGGATTCAGTGAGGATGGAACACATTGTAACAAAATGTCGTTTTTCTTTTACTTTGTATTGCACTGTATCAGGTTACTAATGTTCTGTAGTATGCTGACACTGAGTGGCGGTTTTGGGCCATTACAACTTATTTACTTTGTGATTTGGTTTCTCCCTCTGTCCTGCCCTCCTGTTTAGTGCTAGTTAATTCAGTCCTAGCTTGACCTTCCCTGTTCCGTCAGTCACTCTTACAGTGATTATACATGGTGCAATAAAAACGAATGACCGATATTAAATTCCTGTGACCATTATGATGGGTTCCCACCATCCCTGTGCTGAGTTCCCAAGTCTGTACACCTGCTGTGCCCATTATGAGGGGTTCCCACCATCCCTGTGCTGAGTTCCTGGGTCTGTACACCTGTTGTGCCCATTATGAGGGGCTCCCACCATCCCTGTGCTGAGTTTCCGGGTCTGTACACCTGCTGTGCTCATTATGAGGGGTTCACACCATCCCTGTGCTGAGTTCCCAAGTCTGTACACCTGCTGCGCCCATTATGAGGGGTTCACACCTTCCCTGTGCTGAGTTCCCAAGTCTGTACACCTGCTGCGCCCATTATGAGGGGTTCACACCTCCCTGTGCTGAGTTCCCAGGTCTGTACACCTGCTGTGCCCATTATGAGGGGTTCCCACCATCCCCATGCTAGGTTTCCGGGTCTCTACACCTGCTGTGCCCATTATGAGGGGTTCTCACCATCCCTGTGCTGTGTTTCCATGTCTGTACACCTCCTGTGCCCATTATGAGGGGTTTCCACCATCCCTGTGCTAAGTTCCTGGGTCTGTACACCTGCTGTGCCCATTATGAGGGGTTCCCACCATCCCTGTGCTGGGTTCCCAGGTCTGTATACCTGCTGTTCCCATTATGAGGGGCTCCCACCATCCCTGTGCTGAGTTCCTGGGTCTATACACCTGCTGTGCCCAATATGAGGGGTTAATTTTGTTTATTGAAAAATCTTACAAACAACAACTTATATACAATAAAACCATAATAAATAAATTAATAAATAACATATTTACAAAATAATTAAATATAACTATACAAAACCAAAAACCAAACAAGAACATAATAAATAAACCAAATTGCGCACAGCATAAACCCTACGAGAGAGCCAGACTAAGGAACATCACCGTCACCATGCATGTAGCCTTTTATCAAAAATATATTTTATCTGAAAATCTAGGGGAGTGAAGCAAGGACAGAAAGAAAAGCCGCACACCCCGAGATCAACAGGCAGCAGCTACAGAGTCCTGATATTCCTCCACGCCTTTATCCAGGCCTCCTGCTGCCACCTGTCTTTCTCAAGACCCCGAATCTTCCCAACCTCACCCAGAATGTTCTGCACCACCACCTCAACAGGGAGGATTTTACTCCGTAAGGATACCTGGCACCGTGCACTCCACGTGAAATAACGGACTACTACACTAACTAAAAAAAGTGTTTCCAAATCATAATCCCGGCGAGTCTGGAATGCCCCATACACCCACTCTGCATAACTCATATGGGGGAGGAAGGGTACACTCAGAGCCCTCCCTACCCTCTTGTACACCTCTATATTAAAAGGGCACTGAAGCAAAAAATGATCCATGGACTCCACCGCACCTCCACACTCTACTCTCGGGCAGCCACGATCACTCACAGAGAGAAACTTCAGGTTGCCCTTCACATATAGTTTTCCATGGAAAGCGAGCCAAGCCTGATCCCTAAACTTCATTGGGATTCTCTCCAAATTAATCAAACGCAAACCCTCCCCCAAAACTAGGCTTGGGCAATCCCTTAAGGCCAGTGGTTCGCAAAAAACAGAGCTCATGATCCGCTTCTCAAGAAGTTTCCTTGGAAGAGATCTGATCTCCCCTGCCGTTACTTGCCACTGCCGAAGTATTTTCAAACACGGGGCAACATAAGTCGGGAGCTTATCATGCTTGACCCTCAGGCTTTTCACTGGTCCACCATTTTCCCAGTTTCGCAGAAAGGGCCTAAACCAGGACTGGAAAATACCAACCCACCCAGGCGGTCTCTCTGCCAACATGTTACCAAGGTTGTACTTTACAAACATCAGAGAGAAAAAGACTACAGGGTTGATCATTCCTAGACCACCCTCCCGCCTAGGAAGATAAGTCACACTCCTTTTGACAAGGTTTATTCTGTTTCCCCATAACAGCTGGAAGAAACAACTATAGATCCTGGTATAGAGAGACACTGGCAAAATGCAGACAAAACTGACATACAGAAAAATTGGAATCAGGTAACCTTTGATCAGATCAACCTTTTCCCTTAAGGAAAAC
The DNA here is from genome assembly GCF_965119305.1 of Pelophylax lessonae. NCBI lineage: Eukaryota > Metazoa > Chordata > Amphibia > Anura > Ranidae > Pelophylax > Pelophylax lessonae. The sequence continues at coordinate 544,252,467 of NC_138772.1, forward strand.
CGCCAACTTTTCCAGCTCGCCACCTTGGCATTGGCATTCTCCAGCCTGCTCACCCAATTTGCATGACCATAGTCACCTGGGCCAAATTCAATGCCTAGAACTCTAATTTTTTGTTGGGGCTCCGGGAAGTCATCCGGGAGAACAAAGCTCTCACCTTCCACGCCCATCCAGAAAGCTTCACACTTGTCCTGGTTGACCTTTGAACCTGATGCTTCCGCATACTGCCTTGTCACTGAGACCACCTCCTGCGCTTCCCCAGTCCCAGAGACAAAAACAGAAACGTCATCAGCATAAGCCACAACCTTCAAAGGAGGCTCACCAGCGATGCCCAAAGGTACCCCACACAATGGTCCACTCTCTAGCCTTCTAATGAAGGGGTCGATTGCAAACGCATATAGCAGAGGACTCAAAGGACACCCCTGACGCACACCTGAGCCAACCACAAAGGGCTGCCCAACCCAACCATTAACCAGAGGAAAGCTTTCAGCCCCTTTGTACAAAATCTTGAGCCAATCAATGAAACCCCCCTCCAGGCCATACTTGCCAAGAAGGAGCCATAGGTACTCATGATTAACCCTATCAAAGGCCTTAGCCTGATCCAATGTCAGCAGATATTTACCCCAACCAGCAGCCCTACAACGCTCCAAGGCCTCCCGGACAGCTAACACAGCTGAGAAAGTGCTTCTACCCTGGATTGCGCAGTGCTGGTGATGGGATAACAAATCGCCTGCCACTGATGATAATCGCCAGAAAAAAATCTTTGCCAGTATCTTTCTATCGACATTAAGAAGGCTAATGGGGCGCCAATTCTCAATCATCGAAGGATCTTTGCCCTTTGACAGAAGAACCACTGCAGATTGCCTCATGGAAGGAGGGAGAGAACCCTCATGCAAACAGCCATTAAAAACCTCCGCAAGGTGTGAAGCCAGGATCTTCTTAAAACATTTATAAAATTCGGCTGTCAAACCATCTGGCCCTGGCGTTTTCCTGATGGCTAGTTTATCAATAGCCTGGATCACCTCATCTGCAGTGATTTCATCTGTCAAATTCATCAAAGGAACAATATTTTCCAGACCTGGCGTAGAGTCCAAAAAACTCAACATCCCTGTCCGATCAAGGTTCTTTCCTCCCAGGAGATCAGCATAGTATGACCTGACGACCTCCAGGATCCCTGACCTAGACTTCGTCAGAGAGCCCGTACTGTCCTTCAGGCCATTGACCGTCTTAACTGCTATGCTCTGTTTACAATTCTGGTAAGGGTCAGGCGAATGGTATTTCCCATAGTCCCTTTCCTGAACCAAAGAGGCGTGCCGGTCATATTGATGGGTCCTCAGGAGGAGCTTCACCTCAGAGATCGCCCCAGAATCTCCTCCATTCGATACAAGGCGGTCAAGTTTCCTCCGCAAACGCTGGTAGGTGATATACTTATCTTGCTGTCTCTTTCTCCCTATGGCCTTGAAAAGCCTAACAGTCCGCTGTTTTATAAGCTCCCACCATTCTGACTTACTGTTGCAAAAGTCTAGGATAGTTACCTGTGCCTGAAAAAATTCCTCAAAGGATTGTCTTACTTCCTCGTCATCCAGGAGGGCCGAATTCAATCTCCAGATACCCCTCCCCCTAGGTGGCACGCCTGAGGCATTCAGAGTCAAATATAGAATACAGTGATCAGAAAACTCCACTGCCCGACAAACAGGTGCCGAAAAAGCAGAGTCCTCCTTTAAAAAAAACCTATCTATCCTACTCTGACTATTACCTCGCTGAAAAGTGAACCCCGTGCTGTCTGGGCAGCGCTTAATGTGCACATCTACCAGACCTGCTTCCCTAACCATTGCATTCAGGAAAAGGCTGTCATAGCCCAGCTTATCTCTGAAACCTCTCCTGTCTTTAGGCCTAGTAATGGTGTTGAAGTCACCTCCAAAGATAACCTGCTGAGCCGTAAAAAGAAAAGGCTTAATCTTTGTAAAGAGGCATTTCCTGTCCCATTTTGTCTGGGGACCATAGATGTTAATCAGGCGCAGGTCCTGCCCCCTCACAGAGACATCCAAAATCATGCATCTCCCAATCTCTACCTCAATTACCCGTCGGCATGTTACCATACCAGAAAAAAGGACCGCAACCCCGCTGTAAGGCTCGGCCGCAAGAGACCAAAAGGAGGGACCACGCTTCCACTCCTTCTTTGCCAGATGTATATCAGCCAGATTACTGAGATGGGTCTCTTGCAAAAACAAAATGTCAGCATCAAACTCGCTGAGCAAAAATAAGGCCATATGACGAGCACTCACTGATTTTAAGCTGGCAACATTAATGGTTGCCACTTTTAACGGAGTGGGAACTGCCATTAGGATAATTGAGGCAGCCGTTTCTTAGCCTGACTACTCTCTCTTCCTGGAGAACCAGTGCGCTTCAATGCACCCTGGGACTCATCATCCATAGAAGACGCCGTACTCAACGAGTCCCATTCATCGTCATCATCTGACAGGACCCCAAACTTATTTTTCAAGGGCAAAACCTTAGGACTTTGGGCAACTGAACACCTTTTTTTTTTTCTTTTGCCCTTCTTCCTTTTCTCCTCCAACCATTCCACATCATCCTTGGACAAACTGCAAATTACAGTCTCCCCACTCTTAGCCTCCCCTTCACCCCCACTCTCCCTTACCTTATCTGCCACCAGGCCAGCCTCTTCACCATTTTCCCCACTCCTCTGCATCCCCTGGTCCCCAATAGAAGCCCTGAAATGTCGAGGGGGTGGGACTGGCACTGCACTTGATGCCCCTGCATCAGCACCTCTTGCGGCCTCTGCAATTTTGGAGGACATAGACACAGAAGGATTGGACACATTCTCGGTAACTGATACATGCAAACGCACAGACTGGGGCACCACAGATTTGGAAGACACTGACACACTGGGAATTGGCACAGACTGGGAAATCACAGACTGGGAAGACACAGGCACACTAGGCAAACGCACAGACTGGGAAGACACAGGCACACTAGGCAAACGCACAGACTGGGAAGACACATGCACACTGGGCATTGGCACAGACTCAGAGGGAATCGCAGGCACCCTAGCTGCTGAGCTCTGAGCATCCTCCATGTCCAGGCGGAAGAACTCTCTCATGAGCTCAGGCTGGTTATGCATTGCCTCGGGACACTGGCTATAAGGATGCCCAACCGAATTGCACAAGTTGCACCTTATAATGTTGCAATCCTTTGCCAAATGCCCTAAATCCTGACACAGAGAGCATTTCATCACTGGACAGGAGGATGCAAAGTGCCCTTTATCCCCACATTTATTACACAGTTTTGGCTGGCCTGGATAAAAGATGGTCAGCCTGTCCCTTCCCAGGAAAGCTGAGGATGGCAGATGCTGGATGACATTATCAATAACCCTCAGTTTTAGCTGCACAGACCATCCCCCCGTCCATATTCCTCGGTCATCCATAATTTTGTGTAAGGGGCTCAGGATGTCTCCATATCTCCTCAGCCATACAGATAAATCCCCTTGTGGTATGGACTCATTGCGCACAAGAATCGTCACCATTTTAATAAGTGGCTGACGTGACACAACTTTGGGGATGAGCCCTCTCCAGTCCGGCAGGCTCCTACACACATGCTCATATTTCTCCCAAAATATGTCCAAAGACTCCGGACGGATAAAGGACAAATCATACTCATAGGAGCCGGTCGGACTGATCAGGGCGAAGATATCTTCGGGTCTAAACCCCATCTGCAGAATCTTATCAACCACAGCTCTCCTATATGGGGGAATACCTTCGCCTTCCCATCTGAGCTGAACCACATTCCTCCTTTTAAATAGTGAGGAAGATAAACCATTTCCATGCTCCCCCCTACCAGATCCTGTAGCAGCACCAGCATAGGTTTTCCTCCCAGACATACCAGTAATTACAGCATTGTCCTTAGACACAACCACACCTGCTGACAAGGAGCCTGAATCAACCCTTGCAGTCTTTGGAGCAGCAGAGACAAGACCCACCCCCTCCCCCTTCTCTAAGCACTCAGCTGCTTTCCTGGGTTCAATCACAGTTTTTTTTACTGCAGAATCCCCAACAGTTGTAGCACTACTGCTCCCAGCATCTCCTGCACCATTTTCAGGAACAACAGCTTTATCTGGGTCAGGAAAAGCCTTTGCAATGTCCGTGGTGCTCCTCTCTGCAGACACTTCAACCAAAAGCTCAAAGTTATTTTCAGTTTTCCCACCAATCGCATTTAAAGTTTTTTTAGCAGGTGCATCAGGTTGCACTGCATGCTGCACATTGTCTATGGGTGTGGGCTGACAGCCCATAGCACTACAACCCTCAGCAAGCACATTGTCATTAAAGTTCACATCACCACCTTGCACACACACTGTACCTGCTTGCTGTGTTGTTACCTCTGCAGTGTCATGGCTGATGGTGGGATCAAACTTCCTCCTGGTTGTTGCAGGCTTCATGGTGAATGTTCCTCTCTCCACAGGTCTCTCTTTCATAGGGCGAGGAATGGTATCCATATCCTCATCTGAGGAATCCGCAGAAAAATGTAACTTTCTTCCATCCAGAGGGGTTTCCAGCTCAGCGATGAACTCCAACATGCCAGTACCCCCCTCAACCTCCTGCTCAGATGTTCCACATTGCTGCTGCAGAGGGAGGGAGACAGAGGCCTCCGCCATTGGGGGCTCAGCAGATGTCTGAGGTGTTGAAGAGCTGGGCTCATCCTCCGGGCCCACTTTCTCACTCTCTGCTGACTCTGTCGGTACCTGCATCTCTTCACTGGCTGGGTCACTCTCCATGCTGGAAACGGTTCCTCTCCTCATACGGCTGAAACGTTCCTCATTCCTGTATTTTTCCTTAAAAGCTCCGCTACTTTCCTTCAGAGAGATCACCAACTCTTTCTGCTTCCTCAAAGCTTGCTCCAAGTCCTTTAATTCAGGCCTCAGAGCCGGTCTCTTCTTACTGTACAGTTTGGCACAATACAACTTTTTCTTTTTAAATTCAGTTTTTAAAGCTGCCAATTTCTCCTCCTCTTTCTCAATCCTTGTCAGCTTGTCCACAATCCTCCGTCTAAAGGTAGATAGGGATTCACCCCTCCTTGGGCCGAGCTCCATGTCTTCCATAGGCTGAGGCCTAGTCTCAGGCCTATCCAGGGGGCCCCCGCCGGGGTCCTCCCCAGGATCCAGCATCCCTCCTGGGGCAGAGAAACAACTCTAGCCCCTGGCTTCTGGAAGCACACAAGCTAAGGAATCAGCAACCTCACACCTCGCTGTCAGGGAGTGGAATGGCAGTTTCCCACCATCCCTGTGCTGAGTTCCCAGGTCTGTACACCTGCTGTGCCCATTATGAGGGGTTCCCACCATCCCTGTGCTGGGTTCCCAGGTCTGTACACCTGCTGTGCCCATTATGAGGGGCTCCCACCATACCTGTGCTGAGTTCCCAGGTCTGTACACCTGCTGTGCCCAATATGCGGGGTTCCCCCCATCCCAACTCCCACATGATCAGGAATAGAGTAGATTATGGCAGGGAGACTCCACTGTTGGGCGTATGCTCTGCATTCATTTAATAATAAAGATTACTATAATAGCTTTTATCTATAAAATATTATCACATGCAAATAATAATATAAAGAAAAAATACATTCTAGCCTCTTAATAACTCTTAATGAACCACAATTTGTTTTTATTAACTCCTTCATTCACTTTTTCTTTTAGCCTTTTTTTTTGCTGACTTTTTTTGTTTATACATAAACGTTTTTAACTTTCATTTTTTTAAAACCTAAACTTTGAAGTAAAATTTTTAGTTGACCCTAATTTATTTATCAACTCATTTGTTAATCACTTCCCATAGCTTTTCTTTTACTGGTATTATGATGATGATAATGATTTTAATTGATGACGATAATTATAATTGATGATGATAAATGATAAATATTTTATTTGATAATGATGATGGTTATAATTGTTGATGATGATATTGAGGATGATGATTATAACTGATGATGATAATGATTATAATTATAATTGATGATGATTATAATTAATTAAGATGATGATTTTAATTGTTGTTGATGATATTGATGATTATAATAATTATTATAATTAATGATGATAATAATTGATAATGATGATTATTATAACTAGTGATTGACCGATATCGTTTTTTTTGCCGATTCCGATATTTTGGTCATCGGATATTGGTATCGGCCGATATTTTTGGACAGTAAAATTTTTTTCTTTTTTTAGGTACTCCTTGTAGAGGGATCTGGGGGTCTAAAAGACCCCAATCCCCTCCTCGGCACTGAAAAGCATTCAAATCCTCAAGTTTGGCTATTTTGAATGCTGTCAGTTTTTTTTAATTTGGCGCCGAGTACCTGGAAATTATGTCATGACATCACTTCTGTGTTTTTTACACGGAGTCTTCTCTTGGGCGGCAGCGGCGGAGGTAGGATGCCCGGGTCTCCCGGTGGGACGGGAGACCCTGGCGAGCAGCGGAATGTGGCGGGAGGGAGGGGGGGGGGGGGACGTCCCCTCCCGCTCCTTGAAATGACAGCCGAGCGGCTTCTCAGCTGCATCGGTTGTCATTACAAGACAGCCGACTGTCTGCTATGGACGCCGGTACCGGGGTGATGCCTCTAGCTGCAGGCATCACTCCGGTACAGCACTTTCCTGAAATATCGGCAATATCAGTAACCTCCAGAGCCGATTCCGATATATACGGGGAAAGTGCATATCGGCCCTCAATATATCGGTGTTGCCGATAATCAGTCGATCACTAATTAAAGCTGATGATGATAATGATTATTATTATTATTAATGTTGATGATGATTATAACTTTGATTATATTGATTATGATTATTATAATTGATGATGATTATATTTGTTGATGATGATTATGATGATTATTATAATTGATGAGGATGATGATTATTATTATTATAACTGATGATGATGATGATTATTACTATTATTATTATAATTGATGATATTGATTATGATTATTATAATTGATGAGGATGATTATATTTGTTGATGATGATATTGATGATGATTATGAAGATTATTATAATTGATGAGGATGATGATTATTATAACTGATGATGATTATAATTTTGATGATATTGATTATGATTATTATAATTGATGATGATGATGATGATGATGATTATTATATTTGTTGATGATGATGATTATAACTGATGATGATTATGATTATTAATATAATCGATTATGATGGTTATAATTGATAATGATGATGATGATGATGAATATAATTAATGATGATGATAATGATTATAATTGATGACGATGATGATTATAAGTGATGATGATTATAATTGATGACACTGATTATAATTAATTCTGATGATGATGATTATTATTTATTTTTTAATTGTTTGCAAACTTTTTTTGTAAAATAAAAAAGCCTGTTGGAGGGGACGGGCAGCATACTTTGGTATCCTTTCTTTGTGCTCCAGATGACATTGCCATGGTACTGCTGTGATGCACTCTTTAGCAGTTACATAGTTACTATTTATAAGGAGCACAGAATCCCCCCTGTGTGTGTTCAATAGGCAGCTGTGAATACTTTGGCTGCTGACTTTTAATTACCACATACTCATCAGGACAGGAGTTCATACAATTTCAATATTGGTAGAGAAGGGGAGGAGGATAAGCGGAACTTTCACTTTTAAGTAAAGTTCTGATTTGGGTAGATGAGGAGAAGGGGAGGTGTTCTGTAGTCCTGTTATACAGCAACAAGGCTGCTCCTCCAGAGATACAGGACAATGAGTGAGCGTTGTCACTATTGGCAGGAAGCGTTGTTACTGGCAGGATCACCAGGTGACAATATGGGGGAAAAGCCTATAAAAAGATGCAGCCACCACATCTAAGGAGCGGTTCTTGGAATGCACCTCTATTTATACCCAGATGCTGCACACAGGTCGGGGTTGTCCTCTGCCTGAGCTCTGTAATGGGGTGTACTTTCTATAGAAGCCCCTCAGCCATTCTCCTGCATTGAGAAGTATTCCCTCCGCTGCACAGAAAGGGATGGATTTACTAAAGGCAAATAGACCGTGCACTCTGCAAGTGCAGTTGCTCCAGAGCTTAGTAAAATCAGCAGAAACTCTGTTGACTTCCATCATCCAATCAAATGCAAGCAATAATGCTGTTTTTTTTTCACTTGTACGTGATTGGGTATTCTTTGCAAAGTGAAGCTTTACCTCATTTACTAAGCTCTGGAGCAACTGCACTTAGCAAAGTGCATAGTCTATTTGCCTTCAGTAAATCAACCCCACAGTATCACTCCATACATTGGTGGAGAAGTTGCAGAGAATTTCTTCCCCTGCCCTGCAATGAGCGGGTTTATGCATCCTGTCCTGAGCTGTCCATCACCCCATTCAGTGTCCAGCGAGGGGGCGCACCGTTCATTCACAGCGCTAAGTGTGACCTCACCCCTCGTACCCCTGGGAAGGGGGAGGGTAATCACTGTGACTTGTTTACAAAGAAGAAGATTCGATGACAATGGAACCAGACTGACTACTTCTACTATGCACAATCGGAAAACTCACACAATAGCATTCAGTGGGGGGAAAAAAAGGACCAAGTTCAACCCATATTAAATACATTAATAAATGCTTGTCAATAGGAGAAAATACAAATACCTTATAAAGCTCTAACAGGAAAAAACCTTCCTGACCTCTTAAGGCAATCAGATCAATGGCTGTGTTTTATGGTGGTGAGTAACTGCTAATATTCAATCTCTTTTAGGAGAGCGTCCAACCTTTGAAACAATCCTCTATAGTTGTAGGAACTGATTCCTGTAGAAGACAATGTAACGTTTTTACAGCTCCAACCGTAGAGAACCCTTTTGACAGCTCTTTTCTTATAGCACCTTTGCTTCTTTTGTGGTGGCCTTGGAGTCAACCTGTGCACAGATTATAGTGATGAAAGTAAATGCACCAGAATTTAAACATTTAGGGGTTTGCCATATCTGACTTCACTAGCTGCATGCTTGTTCAGGGAAAGTAAAGACTGTATTTCTATCCGTACAGTATCACATTATTAATACAATATTAATCCTCCTGGGATGGATAAAAAAACAATATTAAAAGGCTAGAAATACCTACCTCTCTTGGACTTGGAGGAAATGCTGAGTCAGGCTCCCTCCAGTGCTGTTCACATGGTGCAAATTCTAGACAAGCTTCCTGATAAAGAGGAAAATCAATGTTCTATCTTTCAACACTGTCTAGTGTCTTAATGCCTAACCTTTTCAGTCATAATAAGCACTGGAGGGAGCCCAAAGCAGCATGTACTCCAGCAAAAGAAAGTATCTTTATTTTTCTGTTACTTTCGTATCCCTGTATCCATGCCAGACTATTAACATATCATACACAGGTGCATCTCATAAAATTATAATCTTTAAAAAGTTAATTTATTTCAGTAATTTAATTCAAAAAGTGAAACTGATATATTTTATATAGATGCGTTACACACAGAGTGATAGATTTCAAGCATTTCTTTCTTTTAATTTTGATGATTATGGCTAACAGCGAGTGACACCCCAAAATCAGTTTCTCAGAAAATTTGAATATTACATAAGACCAATAAAAAAAAAAAGGATTTTTAATACAGAAATGTTGGCTTAGTGAAAAGTCTGGAGGCAATCAGCCTGTGGCACTGGTAAGGTGTTATGGAAGTCCATGAAGGCAATCAGCCTGTGGCACTGCTGAGGTGTTATAGAAGACCTAAACCCCATAGAGAATCTGTGGGGTATTGTCAAGAGGAAGATGAGAGACATCAAACCCAACAATGCAGATGAGCTGAAGGCTGCTATCAAAGCAACCTGGACTTCCATTACACCTCAGCAGTGCCACAGGCAGATTGCCTCCATGCCACGCTGATTGCCTCCATGGACTTCCATAACACCTTACCAGTGCCACAGGCTGATCGCCTCCATGCCACGCCGCATTGATGCAGTAATTCATGCAAAAGGAGCCCAGACTAAGTATTGAATGCATCCTATACTGTACATGGACAGACTTTTCACTAAGCCAACGCTTCTGTATCAAAAATCCTTTTTTCTGAGATACTGAATTTTGGGGTGTCACTGGCTGTAAGCCATAATTATCAAAATTAAAAGAAAGAAACGCTTGAAATATATCACTCTGTGTGTAACGCATCTATATAAAATATATGACTTTCACTTTTTGTATTGAATTACTGAAATAAATTAACTTTTTGATGAGATTCTATTTTTATGAGATGCACCTGTATAAGACGGAAGCTGAAGATCTGATTGTTCATCTGCTACTAATCAAACTTTCAGAAGATCCTTTCTTCAGTCACCATTTTCCTCCAGTGTTTAACGTGTAAGAACTCTTGTGGGTGCCCTGGGAGTTGGGTGGGGGAGCCTATGAATGTAGGGGCAGAAATTCTCTGGATCTTATGAGGGGCCCCCAGTCTCACTGCTGGATCTGTATTAATTGAATGTTGTGGAAAATGCACCAGAAGGATTAGGAACAGTGAGATAGTCCAAGGCTGGTGGAGACACCCAACACCATATAGTAGGGACACCATTTATTTTCGGAACATCAAACACCTTATCCCAGGGAAACTCAACACCCATTATTGGGGACATCCAACACCCTATAGTGGGCAAATGCAAAACCCTATGTTGGGGACATCCAACACCCAATGTTGAGGACATCCAACATCCAATGTTGAGGACATCCAACAACCTATATTGGGGATGCTCAATGATGTATGGTGGGAACCTCCTACAGTGAGGATATCCAACACATTAGAGATACTAAAAACCCTATAGTGGGGTCATCCAACACCCTATAGTGGGGACACCCAATACCCTTTGTTTGGGACATCCAACACCGTAATGTGGGGAACCCCAAAACCCTATGTTGAGAACATCTAACACCCTATAGTGGGGAAACCCAAAACCCTATGTTGGGAACATCCAACACCCTATAGTAGGGAAACCAAACACCCTATGTTGGGAACAGCCAACGCCCTAAAGTGGGAAACCTGAAACCCTATGTTGGAAACATTCAACACCCTATAGTGGGGAAACCCAACACCCTATGTTGGGAACCTTCAACATCCTATGGTGTGGAAACCTAACACCATATAATAGAGATACCCAAACCCCTATAGTGGGGAAACCCAACGCTTTGCGGCAAAAAAAATACAATACTTTATGGCGGGATCACCCAAAACCTGATGGAAGGTGATAACAGAGTTGGGACTTTTGGCAGAGAGACTTCACTTCTGGAGAAATGTTACCTTTGGATGGGCTGACCTGAACCAAATGTCAGATGAAAGGGTTAGGGATAAAGGGTGCAGAGTCCTTCTCTGCCGGTCAGGTATGTCAGTGAATATTGTGATTAGTGAGACATTGGTGGAAAACACAAGACTAGAACACCAACCTGGGCACATACCTCTAGGAGTCCCCCGTCGGTGAGGTCTGGGAGTGACGTTTCCATCATTTGCAGACAAAGCCAAAGGGATCTCACCTGGTCCTGCACCTCCATCCGCCACACCCTCCACAGCTCCCTCTGCCTGGGAAAAGAAGACAGGACATAGTAGAGACTTGCATGGGGCCAGTTTCTTCAGACACATACCTGACCCCCACCCACAACCTAGCTTCTCTAAATCCTTCAGGTTTTTTGTCAAGTCGATGTTTCAGCTCCCTCCATACATTTTCTATAGGATTAAGGTCTGGAGACTGACTAGGCCACTCCATGGCCTTTATGTGCTTCTTCTTGAGCCACTCCTTTGTTGCCTTGGTGGTATTGTTTTGGGCAATGGTCATGCTGGAAGACCCATCCACAACCCAATCTTTAGTGTTCTGGCTGAGGGAAGAAGGTTTTCATCCAAGATTTTACAATACATGGCCCCGTCCTTACCAACTTTGCTGCATCGAGGGGCCAATGGATGGGGCCATGTATTGTAAAATTTTGGATGAAAACCTTCTTCCCTTAGCCAGAACACTGAAGATGGGTCATGGATGGGTCTTTCAGGATGACAATGACCAAAACCTACCGCCAGGGCAACAAAGGAGTGGCTCAAGAAGAAGCACATTAAGGCCATGGAGTGGCCTAGCTAGTCTTCAGACCTTAATCCTATAAATAATTTATGGAGAGAGTTGAAAAATTCAAGTTGCCAAGTGACAGCCAAGAAACCATAAGGATTTCGAGAAGATCTGTAAAGAAGAATGGACCAAAATCCCTCCTGAGATGTGTGCAAACCTGGTCACCAACTACAAGAAACGTCTTACCTAAAGGGTTTCTCCACCAAGTACTAAGTCATGTTTTGGTTGATATTCTGTCTCTGTCATTTAAAATACACCTATGATAAAAATGATAGACCCTTAATTTCTTTGTAAATGGGCAAACATACAAAATCTGCAGGGGATCAAAAAATTAGTTTCCTCACTGTATGGTTTCCTGGGTCACAGGGGGCAGCAATCCGATTGGATATTGGCATCCCATGTGATTCTGGTGGCCATCTTGGGTCAAGCAGAGTCTATTTAAGTCCATGGCTCTCGGGCCTGGGGCACATGTGCTGTACGTGTGGCTAGAGTACAGAGAGGTCTCCCATCTGTCAGGTACAGCGGTTAGCGCCAAGGAGAGGTTACAGCTGGGTAGGAAAAGTGCAGGGATACACCATCCTTCCTGGAAGCCTCCATACTTTGGTATGGACCTGCCAGGCCACATTCCGCCCTTGAGACAGACGCTGTTGGCACAACTGAGACCTACTGGTTCTACTCATTGCTATGGAATCCAGCATTCGGTCGGGTTGCCAGCTGAGTAGGAAAAGTGCAGGGATACACCATCCTTCCTGGAAGCCTCCATACTTGGGTATGGACCTGCCAGGCCACATTCCACCCTTCGAGACAGACGCTGTTGGCACAACTGAGACCTACTGGTTCTACTCATTGCTATGGAATCCAGCATTTGGTCGGGTTGCCAGCTGAGTAGGAAAAGTGCAGGGATACACCATCCTTCCTGGAAGCCTCCATACTTGGGTATGGACATGCCAGGCCACATTCCGCCCCTCTAGACAGACGCTGTCGGCACAACTGAGACCTACTGGTTCTACTTATTGCTATAGAATCCAGCATTTGGTCGGGTTGCCAGCTGAGTAGGAAAGTGCTGGGATACACCATCCTTCCTGGAAGCCTCCATACTTGGGTGTAGACATGCCAGGCCATATTCCGCCCCTCTAGACAGACGCTGTCGGCACAACTGAGACCTACTGGTTCTACTCATTGCTATGGAATCCAGCATTTGTTCGGGTTGCCACTGAGTAGGAAAAGTGCTGGGATACACCATCCTTCCTGGAAGCCTTCATACTTGGGTATGGACCTGCCAGGCCACATTCCGCCCCTCGAGACAGACGCTGTTGGCACAACTGAGACCTACTGGTTCTACTCATTGCTATGGAATCCAGCATTCAGTCCGGTTGCCTTCCCACCAGGCTTGTTGTGTATTGCTGAACTTCACAATACAGTTCTGTTTTCTTTCTCTGTACTATGAGTGTTCTCTGCCGCTGCACAACGCTGCAGCTATCTACACACCCCTCTCTGGGGTCTGGGTTTCCACCTTTCTGGCTTTAGAACCCATACAACTACATTTTCTTAGACTGACCATAGATGGGGAGACCACCATCCTCTCTCCAATAGGTATGTCCACTGAGTGAAAATGACACATGTGCAATGAGGGGCTTGGAACAATCTCTGCCTATTCTCCAGTATGGAAAACCCCAATCCACAGGAGTCTGGCTGTGTTTGGGACCCCAAGAGATCTGGTGATTTTATAGAGAAAACTGGTGAAGCTAGTATTCTCAGTCCCTGTCTCTGACCTGGCATTAATTGGGGGGTGTATAAATGAGGGCACGTGTTCATGGTGGGACGGAGATGGGACGGAGACGATGAACTCGCCGGCAGACGTCTGTCACCGTAAAGACAGACGGCGATCCATCCGATAATCCTCGTGTTGTTATATACAATCTCCTTGTGCCTTCTGTCACGCCTAATGCTCCTAATCTGTCCATAATCTCTTCACATTGTCCTTTGTATGAATTCTGCTATGTTGCTCTTCTAGGACAGACGTCATGTTGCTAGTTTGCTGTTAGTTTTTTTTTGTGTGCAAGAAAAGGTCCAGGATAGGTGGAAGAAGCTTCCATGACCTCCAGGAGCCCTTTAAAGCCCATTGCATCCTTAAAACCCATCAAATATCACCTTAACTTATCTTTCCCCCATTGACTCCAATGCATTTAGCAGAAATGGCAAATTTTCACAAAATGTTCCTGATTTTACCCCAAATGTTTCTGCGTAAAAGTGGTTTCCGTATTTAAAGCTAATTTCGGGTTAAAAAAAAAACATATTTATTCGCAGGGTAACATGTTGGGGTTGATTCGTTAAAACCAGAGAGTCGAAGCTCAGGATCCAGTAATGATATTCAATGTACCCCCCCATGCTGCGTTTCACTATGGCTAAGGGCAGCTGGAATTTAGTGTCATGGTGACCCCTGCTGGTTAAATAGCATATTACCTTCAGATAAAGGTGACAGCTGACCAACAGTCAGCCATAGATGGGGCAGATGTGTCATTACTAATACTACCCTAAGGATTGGGGCGAGTCAGACTGGATTGGAACCACAGAGGGCTCTGTGTATGGAGTCAGATTGAAAATGGCCACACACAGGGTGGTTATCTGCACATAAAGTTTCTTGGGATTTTTTTCCGCCATTTGAGCAGACAGGATGGAAAATTTGACTGTCTGAGTGCATGTCCATGGTACAGGGGACCATTGCATCTAGATAGTGAGTAATGACATTATCCCCCCTTCCCCTGGAGAAGCTGATTGTACCCCCCTTCCCCTAGGAGAAGCTCATAGGAGTGCACAACCTATGGCATTAGGGTGTGCACCCCAAAACTCAAACATATACTATATGCGTGTGGCCGTAGAGCAGTGGATGGTGTCAAAAGGTCAGAGATTGGTGTTACAATTTTATTTTTTTATATAATTGTATTACTTTTTTGTTTTTAGCAGAAAGAGACTTTTTTTGTATTTGGTGTAATATCAGGGGTCTAAACAGGGGAAATACATGCCACACGGTGTGATTAAGGTGTGTCCAGGCCTATGAAAAAGCTGATTGTACCCCCTCCCCAAGGAGAAGCTTGCTGTACCCCCCTCCCCCAGGAGAAGCTGATTGTACCCACCCCTCCCCAGGAGAAGCTGATTGTACCCCCCTCCCCCAGGAGAAGCTGTTTGTACCCCCCTCCCCAAGGAGAAGCTTTTTGTACCCCCCTCCCCCAGGAGAAGCTGATTGTACCCACCCCTCCCCAGGAGAAGCTGATTGTACCCCCCTCCCCCAGGAGGAGCTGATTGTACCCCCCCCCCAGGAGAAGCTGATTGTACCCCCTTCCCCAGTAAAACCTGAGAGCTCCCGCTCCACCAGGAGATGCTAATAGTACCCTCCCTTCCCTGGAGAAGCTGATAAGACCCTCTCCCCCCCCCCCAGAGAAGCTGGTACCCCCCCTTCCCCTGGAGAAGCTGATTGTACCCCCTCCCCCAGGAGAAGCTAATTGTACCCCCTCCCCAGGAGAAGCTGATTGTACCCCCTCCCCAGGAGAAGCTAATTGTACCCCCTCCCCAGGAGAAGCTGATTGTACCCCCCTCCCCAGGAGAAGCTGATTGTACCCCCCTCCCCCAGGAGAGAAGCATATTGTACCCCCCTTCCCCAGGAAAACCTGAGAGTTCCCGCTCCCCCAGAAGATGCTGATAGTACCCTCTCTTCGCTGGAGAAGCTGATAAGACTCTCTCTCTCCCCCCAGAGAAGCTGGTATCCCCCCCCCCCCACCTCCCCTGGAGAAGCTGATTGTACCCCCCTCCCCAGGAGAAGCTGATTGTTCCCCCCTCCCCAGGGGAAGCTGATGGTACCCCCCTCCCCAGGAGAAGCTGATTGTACCCCCCTCCCCCAGGAGAAGCTGATTGTACCCCACTCCCCAAGGAGAAGTTGATAGTACCCCCACTTCCCTCAGAGAAGCTGATAGTATCCCCTTACCCCTTATAGGAGCTGATAGTAGCCCCCCCCCCCCAATCCCACTAAAAGTGGTGAGAAATGTACTTCGCAATAGTCAGGCAGGTAGCACAATGGCCCCCCTATCTCCCCCACCCTCTCCTAGAGCCCTGGGTACGTGGAATTTCTTTTTGGGGTGGAGCTACTGCCCCTTCCTCTCAATTCTTAGTAATGAGGCGGGACAAAATCAACTGATAACAGAATACCGCTGGGACTGCTCTGTTCTCAGGATTCATACTCCCTGTCCATTCTGTGTTTGTCTCTTCAGTTGCACAGAACAGAACAATGCATTATATAAAGAACTGCTATGTGAACTGCCATCACTGAGCTCTGCTGTGTTATATGATATGAAACTTGAAACTATTGTAACATTTTTTTATTATTTGGTGCATATCTCATAAAAATGTGACGTCGTCAGCAGCTTTTCAGATTACCTTTGCTGCTCTGTAGGGGGAGCCTCGGCCCTCATCCCGGGAGGAGGAAGAAGATTCGGGGGAAGACTCTGCAATAAGAGATAAGAATACAATAATGATTAACGAATGCCCAAATCTCCCATGGTTCATCCATTGCTGTACCGCCATCCAGAGAGTTCCACACCTGGGCGCTGGGCACGCTCTCATCTTATTCTGATTAAATACTGGAGGAACCATTTACAGTCATGTGATGCATTACCATGCATTATGTCACACGCTAATGTTTGTAGCAATAGAGATAGGGTGACCAGGCGTCCCTGGTTTGAGGACACTGTCCCTGGACCAAGTCTGTCCCCGGTTTCGTCCCAGGATTCAGGGCCGGATTACTGTAGACAGGGTATGTTGTGGGGAAGGGCTAAAATGTGGCTGCAGAGATAATCTGTGAGAGAAGGGTGCAGAGGTGAGCTATGGATGTGGGGGAAGAATTGTCCTCTGTGCATAGCAAACCTCTGTACTCTATGCCTAACACCCTCCTGTATATTATGCAGTCCTGTGCCCAGCGCTCTGTGTATTATGCAGTCCTGTGCTCAGCAGTCTGTGTATTATGCGGTCCTGTGCTCAGCATTCTGTGTATTATGCAGTCCTGTGTCCAGCACTCTGTGTATTATGCGGTCCTGTGCCAAACGCTCTGTGTATTATGCAGTCCTGTGCCAAACCCTCTGTGTATTATATAGTCCTGTGCCCAGCACTCTGTGTATTATGTAGTCCTCTGGTCAGAGTTCTGTGTATTGTGTAGTCCTGTGCCCAGCGCTCTGTGTAATATGAAGTCTTGTCCCAGAGCTCTGTGTATTATGCAGTCCTGTACCCAGCGCTCTGTGTATTATGCAGTCCTGTACCCAGCGCTCTGGGTATTATGCAGTCCTGTGCCCAGCGCTCTGTGTATTATGTAGTCCTGTGGCCAGAGCTCTGTGTATTATGTAGTCCTGTGCCCAGCGCTTTGTGTAATATGAAGTCCTGTGCTCAGCGCTCTGTGTATTATGCAGTCCTGTGCCCAGCGCTCTGTATATTATGTATTCCTGTACCCAGCGCTCTGTGTATTATGTAGTCCTGTGCCCAGCACACTGTATATTTTGCAGTCCTGTGCCAAGAGCTCTGTGTATTATGCAGTCCTGTGCCCAGAGCTCTGTGTATTATGCAGTTCTGAACCCAGCGCTCTGAGTATTATGTAGTTCTGTACCCAGAGCTCTGTGTATTATGTATTCCTGTGCCCAGAGCTCTATGTATTATGCAGTCCACTGCCCAGAGCTCTGTGTATTATGTAGTCCTGTGCCCAGTGCTCTGTATATTATGCAGTCCTGTGCCCAGAGCTCTGTGTATTACGTAGTCCTGTGCCCAGCGCTCTGTGCATTATGCATTCCTGTGCCCAGAGCTCTGTGTATTAAGTAGTCCCGTGCCCAGCACTCTGTGTATTATGTAGTCTTGTGCCCAGAGCTCTGTATATTATTCAGTCCTATGCCCAGAGCTCTGTGTATTACGTAGTACCTAATAATAATAATACATATTTGATTTCAAATATATATTTGTATGACAATTTAAAACAGTTTATTGATATTAATTATTTATGTGAACTCTGTATTCCAAAGGTTGTTTTTTTCTTATTTTGAACAGGTGACCAGCAGCAGAGGACTAAAAGCTCCTCCTGCCTATGTTTCCCTGCAGACGGGCTGGGAGAGAGCTGGGTCATGTGACATGGATATTGATTAGGAAAAAAGGTACCTAGATTTTTGTTTTTAATTAAAATAATTACAGCGCCATCATCCACATACAGAAATAGAAGAGACAAGCATGTGTTTGGTATTAATTTAAAGAGGAGCTCCGGGTTCCTTTAGAAAAAAAATTAAAAGTCAGCAGCTACAAATATTGTCGCTCCTAATATTTTATTATATAGACACTTACCTGTCCAGGGATTCCGCAGTGTCTTCTCCCCGGGCCGATTTTTCAGTCGGCTCTTGGGTGCTGCCGCCGGCATCTTGGGTAACAGAAACTGGTTCCCTACTGCACATGCCGGACGCACGCTACACTTTGTGAATTGCCCAGTAGGGAGGAAGGAGGAGGATAGCCGACATTCCACCGCAGAAAAGTCAGCTGGAAGTGGGTACCTGTTAAAACCAGGGACCCGCTCCCCCCCCCCCCCTATAAGGTGCCAAATCTGGCGGGGGGGGGGGATAAGTGGAATTTCCCCTTTTGGGTGGCTTTAGGTACCACTTCCACTGAAATCCAGGGCTGGTGCAGAGTTTTTTGTTCACACAGGCAAGGGTACATTTTATGCACTTCAAATAAAGTTTGTACAAAAAAAATAAGAAGGGGGGGGGGGTTGTGTGTGATGCACTGAATCATACTCCACACTGAAAAACCTGAGGACGGCATGATGAAAGGTGGAGTGGAGGACAATTGTGAGGAGAGAGGAGAAGGAGAAGAGGCTGGACGGTGAGAGCCTGGAGTGTGGCTTTGTGTCTTCTGACGGCGTTGCTCCCACTTAGGCCCCTTTCACACAGGCGGACCGTTCAGATCCGCCTGTCTGTTTTTTTTTGGAAGATCTGAATGGTCCCCCATGCATGTCTATGGGGCATCGGATGTCAGCGGACACATGTCCACTGACGTCTCATCCGATCCCATCCGTCAAATCTGGACGGATGGAAACCCTATTTTCCATCCGTCCAGTGGATCGTCCCTAGGTAAGTGTTGGGCTTACCGCGACTTATGCGTTGACTGCAAAGGCTCCAGCATCAGGGAATGCCTAGACCGACAGGTGTCCGACTATATCGGGTTAACGGCTGATGTGGATGCTCTGAGAAGTGATGAACCCCTGTACTACTGGGTGGGCAGGCTTGACCTCTGGCCAGAGCTTGCAAAATTTGCAATGGAACTGTTGGCTTGCCCCTCGTCCAGTGTCCTGTCCGAAAAGGACGCTCAGCGCAGCAGGTGGGATCGTGACCGATAAGCTCACTCGCCTAGCTCACGACAGTAGTATTGACTACATCACATTTCAAAAAATGAATGAGGCATTGATCTCGGAGGAATTCAACACATGTGACCAGTAGACCATGTTTGATTCAAATTCCTCATGACAGGCCACAAATATCTGCCACCACCCATAACAATTCATGGTCCCTGTCTTAGGTAAATACAGCAGCATAAAAGGCCTTTTATGTCCATTGAATGCCTAATTGCTACAGTCTGTCCCAGCTCTACACAGCAACCTCTCCCTACACTGACAAAAGACTTTTGTGGACCTGTTAGCTAGCGACTTGTGTCACTATACAGTCTGTCCCTGCTCCACATCAACCTCCAGCCACAGAATACAAAGTTCTTTGCTGTCAGGTGAACCCATGTGGGCTAATTTTTGGGGCCTGTACTGGCTGACACTTACTTCTTTATCCTTTGTATGCAGTGGCGGCTGGTGAAGTTTTAAGATGGGGGGGCGCAAGACCCCGCCCTTCTATTTTGGCCCCTCCCATTTCTCAGAAGCCACACCCCTTATAGACCCCACCCATTTTGTCCCCTGTATTTTGCTTGCGTGAACCAATTCTCCCAATATATCACATATTAAGGGCTCCATCAGTACTAGTATATCCCATAATAGGGAGCAGGGGCCCTATTATGGGATACACTGACAGAGTGGCACAAACCCCACAGTACAGGCCCCTTGTACAAACCCCACAGTACAGACCCCCTAGCACAGACCACACAGTACATGCCCCCTTTCAATGCAGTGACCAGCGTACATGCCCCCTTTCAATGTAGTGACCAGCGTACATGCCCCCTTTCAATGCAGTGACCAGCGTACATGCCCCCTTTCAATGTAGTGACCAGCGTACATGCCCCCTTTCAATGTAGTGACCAGCGTACAGGCCCCCTTTCAATGCAGTGACCAGCGTACATGCCCCCTTTCAATGTAGTGACCAGCGTACATGCCCCCTTTCAATGTAGTGACCAGCGTACATGCCCCCTTTCAATGCAGTGACCAGCGTACATGCCCCCTTTCAATGTAGTGACCAGCGTACATGCCCCCTTTCAATGTAGTGACCAGTATACAGGCCCCCTTTCAATGTAGTGACCAGCGTACATGCCCCCTTTCAATACAGTGACCAGCGTACATGCCCCCTTTCAATGTAGTGACCAGCGTACAGGCCCCCTTTCAATGCAGTGACCAGCGTACATGCCCCCTTTCAATGAAGTGACCAGCGTACATGCCCCCTTTCAATACAGTGACCAGCGTACATGCCCCCTTTCAATGCAGTGACCAGCGTACATGCCCCCTTTCAATGTAGTGACCAGCGTACATGCCCCCTTTCAATGTAGTGACCAGCGTACATGCCCCCTTTCAATGTAGTGACAAGCATACATGCCCCCTTTCAATGTAGTGACCAGCGTACATGCCCCCTTTCAATGTAGTGACCAGCGTACATGCCCCCTTTCAATGTAGTGACAAGCATACATGCCCCCTTTCAATGTAGTGACCAGCGTACATGCCCCCTTTCAATGTAGTGACCAGCGTACATGCCCCCTTTCAATGTAGTGACCAGCGTACATGCCCCCTTTCAATGTAGTGACCAGCGTACATGCCCCCTTTCAATGCAGTGACCAGCGTACATGCCCCCTTTCAATGTAGTGACCAGCGTACATGCCCCCTGCAGAGGTATGGCAGTGGGAGAGATGGGATCAGGCAAAGGGATGGCGGTGGGAGGGATGGTCATGGGATGAGGCAGAGCAGAGGGGGATGGCGGTGGAAAGGCTGGATGGATGGATGGATGGATGGTCATGGCCCATGATGACCATCCATCCAGCCTTTCCACCGCCATCCCCCTCTGCTCTGCCTCATCCCATGACCATCCATCCATCCAGCCTTTCCACCGCCATCCCCCTCTGCTCTGCCTCATCCCATGACTCATGGGATGAGGCAGAGCATAGGGGGATGGCGGTGGAAAAGCTGGATGGATGGTCATGGAGGACTGACAGGACAGGAGGACCACGAGGACTCACCGGTGGTGATGTCTTCTTCCAGCAGATGACCTCCGGTGGTCTGGTCTCCTCTCCGGTGCCGCCGTCACTCCCGTCCGGTGTCCACCCGACTCCATCGCCCGCGGTCCGGTCCACTGCTGCGAGTGACGTCAGCGGGGTCAGCGTTGGATGTCCTGGATGCTGTGATTGGTCCAGGCTGGAGGCTGGACCAATCACAGCCAGGAATCCACGAAGTGGGGGTTTCCAAGGAATCTGCCTTGCGCCCAGGTTACGCCCCCCACGCCCCCCAGAAGGCAGCCAATCGGCGCCTCTTCTGGGTGGTAACCCCACCCCCCCCACCCCCTCCACATCGGCTGGCGGCGGCGGCGGCGAACGCAATTTTTTTTTTTTTTCAAACTTTATTGCTCGTTTTGCAATCTTTTTTTTTTTTTTTATCTTTTTTTTTTTTCTTCCTTTTTTCAGGGGGGGCGGCGCCCTGGCGCCCCCTATGCACCGGCCGCCACTGTTTGTATGCCTAATGTGCCTCCAACCACCGAATACAAAGTTCTTTGCTGTCAGGTGAACGCCTGTGGGCTAATTTTTGGGGCCTTTACTGGCCGACACTTACTTCTGTATCCTGTCAATGCCTAATGTACCTCCAGCCACAGAATACAAAGTTCTTTGCTGTCAGGTGAACGCCTGTGGGCTAATTTTTGGGGCCTTTACTGGCCGACACTTACTTCTGTATCCTGTCAATGCCTAATGTACCTCCAGCCACAGAATACAAAGTTCTTTGCTGTCAGGTGAACGCCTGTGGGCTAATTTTTGGGGCCTGTACTGGCCGACACTTACTTCTTTATCCTGTGAATGCCTAATTTTTCAGACTGGAATTGAAAATCAATGGGTCTGTAAACGTTGTGAAATTGTGGAATGGATGCGGACCCATTTTACAGACGTGTGAATGGACCCTATATGTATTTGATATGTGTTTACCGGCTGCTGTCAGTTCTGGCTGATTTAGAAAAAAAAAAAACATTTTATGGCAACTTTTCCAATAGCAATACTTCTGCTATGTCAGTGTCCATGTTGTGGGACTATGTGTGCACAGCTAGTAAGTATTTTGTGGCTGCAAATATGACCTGGAGGTTTTTAATGTTCACCTCCCATTAAAGTGAATGGGGTCCGCCGCAAACTTGCAGTTCGCGAACATTTGAGAACGTTTGCTGATGGTGTTCACGAACCGCCCCGTCCGATGTTTGTCCATCACTAATCAGCATTCAGAAAGCCAGAGCTGCCTAAAAGCTGCGTAAATTCCCCTATGTATACCATAGGTTGTACCAAAGACATGTAGCAGAATACATTTTAGCCTAAATTTATGAAGAAATTAGATTTTATTGGATATGTTTTATAACAGAAAGTAGAAAATATTGTTTTTTTTTTTTTTTTTAAATGTTAATTTTTTTCCTTTATATAATAAAAAATAAAAAACCCAGTGGTGATCAAATGCTACCAAAAGAAAACTCTAAAAACAAAAACAGGACTTCTTTTGGCTTTCTTCCAACAATGGCTTTCTTCTTGTCACTCTTCCATAAAGGGCAGATTTGTGGAGCGCACGACTAATAGTTGTCCTGTGGACAGATTCTCCCACCTGAGCTGTGGATCTCTGCAGCTCCTCCAGAGTTCCCATGAGCCTCTTGGCTGCTTCTCTGATGAATGCTCTCCATGCCCGGCCGGTCAGTTTAGGTGGACGGCCATGTCTAGGTAGGGTTGCAGTTGTGCCATACTCTTTCCATTTTCGGATGATGGATTGAACAGCGCTCCGTGAGATGTTCAAAGCTTGGGAGATTTTTTTATAACCTAACCCTGTTTTAAACTTCTCCACAACTTTATCCCTGACCTGACTTGTGTGTTCCTTGAACTTCATGATGCTGTTTCTTCTCTAAGGTTCTCTAACAAACCTCTAAGGGCTTCACAGAACAGCTGTATTGATACTGAGATTGAATGACACACAGGTGGACTCTATTTACTAATTAGGGGACTTCTGAAGGCAATTGGTTCCACTAGATTTTAGTTAGGGGGTAAGGGTAAAGGGGGCTGAATACAAATGCACACCACACTTTTTAGATATTAATTTGGAAAAAAAATGGAATATCATTTTCCTTGCACTTCATAATTATTTGCCACTTTGTTTTGGTCTATTACATAAAATCCCAATAAAATTGGGAATAAAATTATAAATTTATATTAAAAGTATTAGCAAAATACAGTGAAAAAATAGGCCAACATCCCAACCTAAGTCAAAAATCAAAAGAAAGCAAGAGAAAACAGAATTTTACAAATGCGATATCATTGTAAAAACCATAAGTTTATTGATACATAAAGATAAAAGGGAAAAATGTATGCATACAATTTACCAATAAGGCAATACATATGTCTCATGATAATAAGCAAAAGGTCCTTAAAGAGCCGACGCGTTTCGCCAGAGGCTTCTTCAGGGCCAGAGATACCTTCAACACATTTTTTCTCATAAGATCAAGTCACGCACAAGGCATATCATCTCCCCGGGTGGGAAAAAAATGTCTTTTGATTTCTTTTAATTTTTAAATTTATATTAAAATCAGCCCTTTATTTCAGCGGGAACGTGGGGGAACGCAGTTCCGGCACCTCCAGCACTGAATGTATGTAATGGCAAGAGGGGCTGGGGTGTTTTGGATGGTCTATTGATGCTTTCTTCTGGGGATCTATTGTCACTGAAGGGAATCTATTTTTGCATGGGGGTCCACAGCTGCTAAATGGGGGGGGGGGATTCTATGTTGCTGGGAGGAATCCACTGCTGAGAAAGATGTCTACTGATGCTAACTGCTGGAGGGTCTATTGATGCTGGCTGATGGAGGGTCTATTGATGCTGGCTGATGGAGGGTCTATTGATGCTGGCTGATGGAGGGTCTATTGATGCTGGCTGATGGAAGATCTGTTGTTGCTGCTGGGGGATATTTTTTTTGCTTGGTTGGTATTTTATTGCAGGGAGTCAATTATTGATAGGGGCGGGGGGGCTATTTTTTTTTTTTGTTTCTGGGAAGGTCTATTGTTGCTAAGGAGGATCTAGTGCTTCTGGCAGGGGTCTGTTGCTGCTGAGGGTCTATTTTTGCTTGGTTGGTACTTTGTTGCAGGGAGTCAATTGTTGATGGGGGGGGGGTCCATTGTTGTGAGGAGGATATATTGGTGCAGGGGGGGGATATTTTTTGGGGGGTTTTTTGTTTGTTTCTGGGAAGGACTATTGTTGCTAAAGAGGATCTAGTGCTGCTGGAAGGGGTCTGTTGCTGCTGAGGGTCAATTTTTGCTTGGCTTGTACTTTGTTGCAGGGAGTCAATTGTTGATGGGGGGGGGGGGGGTCTATTGTTGTGAGGACAATCTGTTGGTGGAGGTGGGGGGGGGGGCTATTGTTGCTGCATGGGATCTATTTTGCTTCTTTTTTTGTTATCATTAACATATTCCATAAAAATGACTTAGCACCACAAAAAGATACTTGGTTCTAAAGTCTCTAAAAGGGCCAATACTGGGAGGTGGGTAGGGGGCGGAGACAAAGGGCGTTGCATGACCGTGAAATTGCCACGTATGGTAGCGCAGTGCTCAATAGAAAAAAAATGGTCATGAAGGCGTGTGAAACCTTCCACAGGTTAAGTAGTTATTATGTGTATGGATAAAAAAATATATACGACCCTTTTTTTAAAAAAAAAATGCAGCACACCGCAACGCACAGTATATACAGTGCCTTGCGAAAGTATTCGCCCCCCTTGAACTTTGCGACCTTTTGCCACATTTCAGGCTTCAAACATAAAGATATAAAACTGTAGTTTTTTGTGAAGAATCAACAACAAGTGGGACACAATCATGAAGTGGAACAAAATTTATTGGATGTTTCAAACTTTTTTAACAAATTAAAAACTGAAAAATTGGGCGTGCAAAATTATTCAGCCCCCTTAAGTTAATACTTTGTAGCGCCACCTTTTGCTGCGATTACAGCTGTAAGTCGCTTGGGGTATGTCTCTATCAGTTTTGCACATCGAGAGACTGAAATTTTTGCCCATTCCTCCTTGCAAAACAGCTCGAGCTCAGTGAGGTTGGATGGAGAGCGTTTGTGAACAGCAGTTTTCAGTTCTTTCCACAGATTCTTGATTGGATTCAGGTCTGGACTTTGACTTGGCCATTCTAACACCTGGATATGTTTATTTGTGAACCATTCCATTGTAGATTTTGCTTTATGTTTTGGATCATTGTCTTGTTGGAAGACAAATCTCCGTCCCAGGTCTCAGGTCTTTTGCAGACTCCATCAGGTTTTCTTCCAGAATGGTCCTGTATTTGGCTCCATCCATCTTCCCATCAATTTTAACCATCTTCCCTGTCCCTGCTGAAGAAAAGCAGGCCCAAACCATGATGCTGCCACCACCATGTTTGACAGTGGGGATGGTGTGTTCAGGGTGATGAGCTGTGTTGCTTTTATGCCAAACATAACATTTTGCATTGTTGCCAAAAAGTTTGATTTTGGTTTCATCTGACCAGAGCACCTTCTTCCACATGTTTGGTGTCTCCCAGGTGGCTTGTGGCAAACTTTAAAAGACACTTTTTATGGATATCTTTAAGAAATGGCTTTCTTCTTGCCACTCTTCCATAAAGGCCATATTTGTGCAGTATACGACTGATTGTTGTCCTATGGACAGAGTCTCCCACCTCAGCTGTAGATCTCTGCAGTTCATCCAGAGTGATCATGGGCCTCTTGGCTGCATCTCTGATCAGTCTTCTCCTTGTATGAGCTGAAAGTTTAGAGGGACGGCCAGGTCTTCGTAGATTTGCAGTGGTCTGATACTCCTTCCATTTCAATATTATCGCTTGCACAGTGCTCCTTGGGATGTTTAAAGCTTGGGAAATCTCTTTGTATCCAAATCCGGCTTTAAACTTCTCCACAACAGTATCTCGGATCTGCCTGGTGTGTTCCTTGTTCTTCATGATGCTCTCTGCGCTATAAACGGACCTCTGAGACTATCACAGTGCAGGTGCATTTATACGGAGACAAAAAATTCACAAAAAATTACAGTTTTATATCTTTATGTTTGAAGCCTGAAATGTGGCAAAAGGTCGCAAAGTTCAAGGGGGGCGAATACGTTCGCAAGGCACTGTATATTGCGCTGCGCTGGGCTCTGCTGTACAATGTGTAGGGGTTGAAATTTACAATGAATAGCACTGCATGGTGCACCAAGATACTCTTGCCCCGGGGCTCCTAGGGGTATCCTATAAAAGATTCCATCGCTCACCCCTTAGCAGGAGCTCCCCCCCTCCAGAGATACCAATGAGGCCCACCACAGCCCTCTCTCAACTGGTTCATTACCAGGAGACATCCCCAATGGAGGCGAGGAGAAGGAAGAGTCCAGAAATGGAAGAACTTTTAACCTGACAACAACAGTGACAACTTTAGTCACCCTGATTCCAGATGACGGCTCACACCTTAAGTTCCAAACAGAACATTCAATAGTTAGAGGGAAGGTGAGTCGAACATTATCTGTATCTTGTACCTCTATAGGGGTTTCCAAAAGTCCTGCATCCCCAGCCAGGGATGTGAAGAGTTCATAGTTCTGCTCCTCTCCTTGCCTGCTTCTCCCTTGAGTGCAGGGAAGGACTGGGCCAGGGGGCAATTGCCCCCCCCCCCCCGGGCCGCTCTGATGCTCAGTAAAAAGGCTGCACCACTTATGCCACAGACATGACTTAAAGGATTCCTGGTGAAGAGAAGTTAAAAAGTCCCCACCACTGACCTACTGAGTGTGGGATGAAGACAAGGACAGAGAGCAGACCTCCCTCCAAGCATGGATGGTGTGAAATGTGTCTGAGCAGAGGCCGGTTCCATGCCCCACTGGAGACTCTCCTCCCCCAGGCAGTCGCAACCAAGCTGTCCCAACTCCCCCCCAAATGCCCCCTGCTGACCAGGTCAGGAACCCGAATTCGGCCGGTGAGTAGAGAGTACCTGGAGCGAGGCTTCAGCCTGGAACCGGGGTTAGGAGGAGGCCGGGAAGAGTGAGAGTGGGAGGGGGGCTGAGTCGCTGCACCATGGGCCTCTAGTTTGTACTTGCCCCCTGCTGGCCAGGTCGGGAACCTGGATTCGGCCGGTGAGTAGAGAGTACCTAGAGCGGAGCTTCGGCCTTGAGTGGGGGTCAGGAGGAGGCCGGGAAGAGCGAGAGTGGGAGGGGGGCTGAATCGCTGCACCATGGGCCTCTAGTTTGTACTTGCATTCTGGGCCCGAAAATTGCCAGTCAGCCCCTGCCTAAGGGAAAGTTCTCAGATTGATCCCTGCAGCTACATACAGCCCCAGCGACTCTCTGTCAAAACTATTTATGTGCTAACCTCCCGCCCATGGTGCCCAACTGCTGGCAGGCATGGCTGCTGTTATAACTCATGGGGCCCCGCACAGCCTTCCTGACGGGGCCCCACCAACACCAACCCCCCGCCCCCCCCAAAGGTGCAGCAGAACAGCAGGACTGATTTTATCCGCCTATGACCCGAAAATGAAAACAAAAAGCTTTGTCTCTGCTTCCAACTCCTGGGCCCCTCTGGTGATGGGGCCCAGAGAAATGGGAAATGTAATTTAAGCCCTAGTAAGCAAATAGGAGTGGGGGTTTGGTCTAGTAAAATCAATTTATTCATTTAGGCAGAAATGATTAATAAAGCTGCCCTGGGCCCCCTGTTTAGTGGATAAGGCCTGGGCCCAGTACAACAGGACCAGTTGTACTGACTTATTAGTGGGCAGGGATGACATTAATTCTCAGTGCCCCTTGCCTATCATTGGCATCCTATGGGGACCTCTAGTGGCTACTAAGGCACTTACACTGCCTATCAATCTAAGTGGTTCTGAACTAATTATATTCCCTTACCTCTGGTACCATCTTGTGGCCAGAAAGGGGAACTACACTGGAAACTTCTGCGCCTTTGCCCTACAGAGATAAAAAAGAACAAAAAAAACCCCAAAAGATTTAGCACAGAAAAAAAGGAGACATTGGCTGAGTAAGTAGCATAGGTGTGCACAGCCTATTGCATTAGGGTGTGCTCCCCAAAGCTCAAACACGCTCGTGTGTCTACAAATACAGTGCTTTGAAAAAGTATTCATACCCCTTGGAATTTTCCACATTTTCTCATGTTACAACAAAAAGTGTAAATTTATTTTATTGGGATTTTATGTGACAGACCAACACAAAGTGACACATAATTGTGAAGTGGAAGGAAAATGATAAATGGTTTTCAAATTTTTTTACAAATATGTGAAAAGTGTGGCGTGTGTTCGTATTCACCCCCCTCTACTCTGATACCCCTAACTAAAATCTAGTGGAACCAATTGCCTTCAGAAGTCACCTAATTAGTAGAGTCCACCTGTGTGTAATTTAATGTCAGTATAAATACAGCTGTTCTGTGAAGCCCTCAGAGGTTTGTTAGAGAACCTTAGTGAACAAACAGCATCATGAAGGCCAAGTCAGGTCAGGGATAAAGTTGTGGAGAAGTGTAAAGCAGGGTTAGGTTATTAAAAAATATCCCAAGCTTTGAACATCTCACGGAGCGCTGTTCAATCCATCATCCGAAAATGGAAAGAGTATGGCACAACTGCAACCTACCAAGACATGGCCGTCCACCTAAACTGACCGGCCGGGCATGGAGAGCATTCATCAGATAAGCAGCCAAGAGGCCAATGGTAACTCTGAAGGAGCTGCAGAGATCCACAACTCAGGTGGGAGAATCTATCCACAGGACAATTATTAGTCGTGCGCTCCACAAATCTGAGTGGGAAGAAGAAAGCCATTGGTGGAAGAAAGCCATAAGAAGTCCCGTTTGCAGTTTGTGAGAAGCCATGTGGAGGACACAGCAAACATGTGGAAGAAGGAGCTCTGCTCAGGTGAGACCAAAATTGAACTTTTGACCTAAAAGCAAAACGCTATGTGTGGGTGGAAAACTAAAACTGCACATCACCCTGAACACACCATCCCCACTGTGAAACATGGTGGTGGCAGCATCATGTTGTGGGGATGCTTTTCCTCAGCAGGGACAGGGAAGCTGGTCAGAGTTGATGGGAAGATGGATGGAGCCAAATACAGGGCAATCTTAGAAGAAAACCTGTTAGAGTCTGCAAAAGACTTGGGCGGAGGTTCACCTTCCAGCAGGACAACGACTCTAAACATGCAGCCAGACAGGGCTTCCTATAGATGAGGTAGGTGCCAGCCTACAGCACACACCAGCCAGGGGCGACTGGCCGCCTGCCCATTCACAATGTCACTCTGTCCATACTTATTTATGCTGATACCATCTCCTTCTCACTGCGTTCCGGCCGCCACTTTCTGAGCCGGCTCGGTTGTCCGAGCTCAGCGATGGGTGGCGAGCGCTCTGTGATTGACCCAATGGGGTCATGTTCGGATGGCCTGTAGGTGATCGCTGTCGGAGCATGCGCAGCCCCTTGCTCCCAGAGTCCCGCCTCTCTGTCTGGCGCACGCTGTGTTTCCTCTGCTCCGGACCGGATCTCCTCATTGTGACAGTCTACAGAGGCAGAGCAGATGGGAGACAAAAAGAGCAGGCTGCTTTTTGGTATAGGAAAAGAAAAATAGGGCATTCAGGAGGCTGCAGGGCTGCGGTCTGAAGACCTGACAGTGGCTGCTTAGCAGTGGCGGCTGGTGCTCAAAATTTTTTTTGGGGGGGGGGCGCAAACAGAAAAATGAGTGACCAGCGTGCCCCCAATCAATGCAGAACGCCACAGCATTGCCCCCAATCAATGCAGAGTGCCACAGCATGCCCCCATCAATGCAGAATGCCACAGCATTGCCCCAATCAATGCAGAGTGCCACAGCGTGCCCCCAATCAATGCAGAGTGCCACAGCGTGCCCCCCAATCAATGCAGAGCGCCACAGCATGCCCCCCAATCAATGCAGAGCGCCACAGCGTGCCCCCAATCAATGCAGAGTGCCACAGCGTGCCCCCCAATCAATGCAGAGCGCCACAGCATGCCCCCCAATCAATGCAGAGCGCCACAGCGTGCCCCCCAATCAATGCAGAGTGCCACAGCGTGCCCCCAATCAATGCAGAGTGCCACAGCGTGCCCCCCAATCAATGCAGAGCGCCACAGCATGCCCCCCAATCAATGCAGAGCGCCACAGCGTGCCCCCCAATCAATGCAGAGTGCCACAGCGTGCCCCTCCAATCAATGCAGAGTGCCACAGCATTGTCCCCAATCATTGCAGAGGGCCACAGCATTGTCTCCAATCATTGCAGAGCACCACAGCCCCCCCGAGACCAATGCACTTACCTGGCGGTGGCTTCTCTTCAGTCCCAGCGGCTTTTCCTCACTCTGTCCCCCGGCGGGTCTCCACGAGTACTTCCGGTCCCGCCTCCTCCTCGGCCAATGGCAAGGGGTTGCCTTGCGGCCAATCAGGAAGCGCGTATCGGACGCGTTTCCTGATTGGCCAGGAGGAGGATCAGTGAGGCAATAGCGAATTTTCATTCGTTATTGTCACACAATGGGTGGAGTCGGGACGCACTGCTCTGCGCCCCGGCTCCACCCTTTGCATCGCCCTATTAGAGCCTCTGGCTCTAATCAGGTGATGTGAAAAAAAATCCCCATTAAGCTCCATGCGTCCAGCGCCCCTGCATGCAGATTAGGGGGCCGGACGCATGGATGCAGGGGCGGCGCCCCTGCGCCCCATATACGCCGGCTGCCACTGCTGCTTAGCCACATTATGAAAAGAGGAATCCAAATATCGCTTTTCAGAAGATTGTCTACTGTGAATCTGGACTTTTTTTTAAACTGAAGGGGTAACTCCACTTATAAAATAAAGAAAAAACAATGTAGCATATACAATTGTGACACAAATCATATTGTAATTGAATGTTATTAAAAATGACCTTTCCTTTTCAATCTGCAGCTGTTGTAATTTTCTGAAAATGCAATGCAATATGGCCGCCTGGAGCTGTTCTGTACACAGAATGTATACTGACCACACCCCTAGAAACATAATTTCCTGCTTGTGTGATTGGCTCACCAATTTTCCCAGAAGTCTGCACTGACATACAAGTCAGATTTCTGGCATCCCCTGCAACAAAAATGTCATTTTTGGTGAGATACGCCCAATAGGAACACGTCTAAAGGGATGCAGGCCCAGCAGATTTCCTCATTAGTGCTCTGCAGCTGCCACAGCTGATAGATAATTATGAATTCACTCCCATTAGACCCACTCAGCACAGAGGAACAAACAATGATTTCTTTAGAATAACAAAAGGTAGGAATCTGCAAAAAAGTTTGTTATAATCCCTGCAATATACAGAGATCACCCAGAGGGGAATGTTTTTTTTTTCTCAACAAAAGTGGAGTTACGCTTGAATTATTAGAGCTGCAGATGCCCTTGCAGAGCGAGGAACTCCAACGATATCCAATACTTCACTTAATGTGCAGGTTTTGATTTTTAAACTTACCTTTTCTGAAGAATTGAAGCTGTAGAAAACCACACTTGTTTTTTTTTTAGTCCCCTGCAAGACCATGCATAATGTGCTAGTATGCATTGCATACTAGCACATTATGATATACTTACCTTAGAACAAAGCTCTTCCCCCAGTCTTCCTTTCAGGTTCACATGCTGTAGCCGTCTGATTGGCTGCGCAGCGATGACATCACTCCTGCTCATGACAGGCAGTCCTCACTGCACACTGCTCATTGACTGGCTGTCCTCACCGCACACTGCTCACTGACTGGCTGTCCTCACCGCACACTGCTCACTGACTGGCTGTCCTCACAGCACACTGCTCACTGACTGGCTGTCCTCACAGCACACTGCTCACTGACTGTCCTAACCGCAAACTGCTCATTGACTGGCTGTCCTCACAGCACACTGTTCACTGACTGGCTGTCCTCACCACACACTGTTCCCTGACTGGCTGTCCTCACTGCACACTGTTCCCTGACTGGCTGTCCTCACTGCACACTGCTCACTGACTGGCTGTCCTCACAGCACACTGCTCACTGACTGGCTGTCCTCACTGCACACTGCTCA
Source organism: Pelophylax lessonae (assembly GCF_965119305.1). Taxonomy (NCBI): domain Eukaryota; kingdom Metazoa; phylum Chordata; class Amphibia; order Anura; family Ranidae; genus Pelophylax; species Pelophylax lessonae. The sequence goes on from NC_138772.1 coordinate 544,285,031, forward strand.
CTGACTGTCCTAACCGCAAACTGCTCATTGACTGGCTGTCCTCACAGCACACTGCTCACTGACTGGCTGTCCTCACAGCACACTGCTCATTGACTGGCAGCCCTCACAGCACACTGCTCACTGACTGGCTGTCCTCACAGCACACTGCTCATTAACTGGCTGTCCTCACAGCACACTGCTCACTGACTGTCCTAACCGCAAACTGCTCATTGACTGGCTGTCCTCACTGCACACTGCTCACTGACTGGCTGTCCTCACCACACACTGCTCCCTGACTGTCCTAACCGCAAACTGCTCATTGACTGGCTGTCCTCACAGCACACTGCTCACTGACTGGCTGTCCTCACCACACACTGCTCCCTGACTGGCTGTCCTCACAGCAAACTGCTCACTGACTGGCTGTCCTCGCAGCACACTGCTCACTGACTGGCTGTCCTCACTGCACACTGCTCACTGACTGTCCTCACCGCACACTGCTCACTGACTGTCCTCACCGCACACTGCTCACTGACTGGCTGTCCCCACCACACACTGCTCACTGACTGGCTGTCCTCACCTCACACGCTGATCACTGACTGGCTGTCCTCACCGCACACTGCTCAATGACTGGCTGTCCTCACTGCACACTGCTCACTGACTGGCTTTCTTCACAGCACACTGCTCACTGACTGGCTGTCCTCACCACACACTGGACTCAGGGAGTGCCAAACGTCCATAGGTTAGGGGGTGCAAATTACTTATCTTGCCCCAGGATACCTGCGGACCATGGCTGGCGTGAGGAAGCGAGCCAACGCCGCCATTATTTATCATCAGGCCGGGTCCAGAGGCGCAGGTGCAGGCCTTTGGACCACTGATAAAGAAATAGGTGGGTGGGGGGGGGGGGGGGAAGATTTAGCCTAGGGTGTCAAAAATCCTTGCAGCCAGAGCTACAACAGATTGCTTTAGATCAAAGCATATTCACGTGTTAGAAAGTCCAGACCTAAATCCAATTGAGAATCTGTGGCAAGACTTGAAAATTGATGTTCACAGACGCTCTCCTTCCAATCTGATGGAGCTTGAGATATTTTGCAAAGAAGAATGGGCAAAAATGTCCCTCTCTAGATGTGCAAAGCTGGTAGAGACATCCCCAAAAAGACTTGCAGCTGTAATTGCATGGAAAGGCGGTTCTACAAAGTATTGACTCCGGGGGGTGAATACAAATGCACACCACACTTTTGACAGATTTATTTGTAAAAAATATTGAAAACCATTTATCATTTTCCTTCCACTTCACAATTATGTGCCACTGTGTGTCAGTCTATCATATAAAATCCCAATAAAATACATTTACGTTTTTGGTTGTAACATGACAAAATGGAAAATTTCCAGGGGTATGAATACTTTTTCAGGGCACTGAATATGACCCATTGATCTCCCTGCCAGTACAGTGAAAGAGAAGTGTGTAAACTTTTATGGCAGAGCGGGTAAGAGGGAGATCTTTGCCATCTTCCTGCCACCACCCAGAGCAACAAGGCTAAAGGGCATAGGGTGATTAGGGTGGGCCCAGGCACACCCGGCACACCCTGTACGCACACCTATAGTAAGAAGATTTTACTGTTAGTATGAAAGGGGGGCTTATTACAGTTAGGAGTGATTCAGCTGTAAACCATCCTAACACAAGTAAAATGAGTCAGTAATGGAATGTCATGAAATATGGAAAGATTTTTATAATACTGGAAATATCCACATCTCTATAGAAGAAAACATTTTGTCATTGGTGAGCATCTGCAGGTCAGACAAGGAAACGTTTTTCCTTCCGAAGCAAAATGATGTAACCCCGGGAATATCGCCTTCCAGGGGTCTCCAAACTATGACCCGCTACAAGGTTTTATCCGGTCCGCAGCTGAAATGTTGATGCAGACACTGATGTATGGGGGGGACTGTGATGGGGAACCTGATGTATAGGGGGGTCTTTGATGGAGAACCTAATGTAAGGGGGGGGGGGACTCTGATGGAGAACCTGATGTATAAGGGGGACTCTGATGGAGAACTTGATGTAAGGCGGGACAGTGATGGGGAACCTGATGTAAGGGGGGACTCTGATGGGGAACCTGATGTATAGAGGGGACTCTAAAGGGGACCCTGATGTAAGGGGGGACTCTAATGAGGAACATGTTGTATGGCAGGGATTCTGATGGAGAACCTGATGTAAGGGGGAGACTCTAAAGGGGTCCCTAAAGTAAGGGGGGACTCTGATGGGGTCCCTGATGTAAGGGGGGCTGTGATGGGGAACCTGATGTAAGGGGGGGACTCTGGTGGAGAACCTGATGTATAGGGTGGACTCTGGTGGGGACCCTGATGTAAGGGGGGACTCTAATGAGGAACCTGTTGTATGGGGGGGGTCTGATGGAGAATCTGATGTAAGGGGGACTCTGATGGGGTCCCTGATGTAAGGGGGGGACTCTGATGGGGTCTCTTATGTAAGGGGTGACTCTTATGGGGACCCTGATGTAAGGGGGGAACTCTAATGAGGAACCTGATGTATGGAGGGGACTCTGATGGGGATCCTGATGTATAGGGGGGACTCTGGTGGGAACCCTGATGTAAGGGGGGGCTGTGATAGGGAACCTAATGTAAGGGGGGACTCTGATGGAGAACCTGATGTATAGGGGGGACTCTAAAGGGGACCCTGATGTAAGGGGGAACTCTAATGAGGAACCTGTTGTATGGGGGGGTTCTGATGGAGAACCTGATGTATGGATGGGACTCTGATGGGGTCCCTGATGTAAGGGGGGACTCTGATGGGGTCCCTGTTGTAAGGGGGGACTCTGATGGGGACCCTGTTGTAAGGGGGGACTCTAATGAGGAACCTGATGTATGGGGGGGACTCTGATGGGGATCCTGATGTAGGGGGTGGGTTCTGATGGGGACTCTGATGTAAGGGAGGACTCTGATGGGAACCCTGATGTATGGGGGGACTCTGATAGGGACCCTGATGTGGGGGGGGGACTCTGATGGGGACCCTGATGTAAGGAAGGACCTATGATAGGAAAGATGCAGAGTGAATGTATTTTCGTTTTGCCCTTCATTTGTAATTTCTTTGCTTTGATTTATTGAAGTTCTTTCTCTATTATTCTGAATCTTTTCATGCTGATTAATAAATCATTCATTTATTTATATTTTTATCCATTCTTCTATAAAACTATTTTTTTGGCCAGCAAATATTTTTATTTTTCAGCACTGCGACTGTCCACCAGGAGGTGGCGATGTCTGACCATTATTGAATGAATCCAGCCTAAATAAAATGACACAGATAGCAATAAAAACCACCCATCTACGCAAGGAGGGGGGGGGGGGGGGTTTAATATTACGGGGACCAGCAAACTAATAGCTAAAATCAGTATTTTTTGTTAGAAAACTACTTAAAACCCCCAAGCATTATATATAGTTTTTTTTAGCAAAGACTCTGGAGAATAAAATGACGGTCATTGCAATATTTTTTGTCACGCGGTATTTGCGCAGCGGTCTTTCAAACTCCATTTTTTTTTTTTTAATTACGAAAAATCACATTTCACTGCATTTTAAAAAAAAAACTAAACAGTAAAGTTAGCCCATTTTTTTTATATTGTGAAAGATGATGTCACGCCAAGTAAATAGATACTCAACATGTTATGGTTTAAAATTGCGCACACCCGTGGAATGGCGACAAACTACGGTCAATGAAAATCTCCATAGGCGACGATTTAAAAAATTTTAACGGTTACCAGTTTAGAGTTAGAGTGTAGCTAATTTTTTTTAAATATTGCTGACACTCTGGCGATCGCGGCGATACCTCACATGTGTGGTTTAAACAGCGATTTCATTTGCGGCGCAGCTTCAGTTTACGTTTTCTTTAGTGCGCGAGCTAACGGCGATGGGGGCGGCTAAAATTATTTTTTTTCCTATTTATTTTATTTTATTTTTTTATTTTAACACAGGTTTTTAAAAAAAAAAAAAAAATCTGATCACTTTTATTGCTGTCTCAAGCAATGTAAACATCCCTTGTGACACCAATATGTAGTGACAGGTACTCTTTATGGAGGGATCGGGGGTCTAAAAGACCCCAAACCCCTCCACTACACTTCCATGTATTCAGAATGTTGAAACGGCATTTTGAATACATTCACTTTTTAAAACTGCCGCCTTTAGCAGCCGAGTAACCCGGATGTGACGTCATGGACGCCGCCTCCGGGTTACGTCATCGGAGACGCAATCAAAGCCACATCCGGCTTAGATCAGGACTCCATCCAGCCGGCGGACGTGCCGGCTGGTTGCTCGAGTTTCCAGGTGGGACAGGCGACCCGGGTAGAGCCGCGGAAGGCGGCGGGAGGGGGGACGTTCCCTCCTGCTCGCCGGGGTAATGATCGAGTGGCTCCTGAGCCGGTCAAGCCAACCGCGGCTCTAAAAATCGGTACCGGGATGATGCCTCTAGCTAGAGGCATCACCCCGGTACAACCACGCAAAGTCAGCCGGCGTAGGTCTACGTCGTTGGTCGTAAAGTGGTTAAACAGTTTCTCCAGCAGTGCAGAATATTCAAGGAGAAGAGAGAAGAAAGAACAGAGTGATCCAGCAGTGCAGAGTATTTCAGAGAATTATGAAGAATTTTTTTGCATTTGTATCACACCGTAGGGTTAATGTGGTTTTAGATTTAAAGCGTAACTCCACTTTTGTAGAGAAAAAAACATTCCCCTCTGGGTGATCTCTGTACATTGCAGGGATTTTAACAAACTTTGTTGCAGATTCCTACCTTTTATTATTCTGAAGAAATCATTGTTTGTTCCTGTGCTGAGTGGGTCTAATGGGAGTGGTTTCATAATTATCTATCAGCTGTGGCAGCTGCAGGGCTCTAATGAGGAAAGCTGCTGGGCCTGCATTCCTTTAGTCGTGTTCCTATTGGGAGTATCTCACCAAAAAAATGACATTTGTGTTGCAGGAGATGCCAGAAATCTGACTTGTATCTTAGTGCAGACTTCTGGGAAAATTGGTGAGCCAATCACACAAGCAGGAAATGATGTTTCTGGGGGTGTGGTCAGTATACATTCTGTGTACAGAACAGCTCCAGGCGGCCAAATTGCATTTCATTTACAGAAAATTACAACAGCTGCAGACTGAAAAGAAAAAGTAATTTTTAATAACATTCAATTACAATATGATTTGTGTCACAATTGTATACGCTAAATTTTTTTTCTTCTTTATTTTCTATTTTTGTTCTCCACGAAAGTGGAGTTATCTTATGCACTTTGTTGTATTGAACTGCATCAAGTTATAATTGCATGCTGACATCTAGTGGAGGTTTTGGGCCACTAAAACCTACTATGTGATTTGGTTTCTATTTCTGCCCTTCCCTCCTGTTTAGTGGGGACAGGTCTCAGGAAAATCTTTGTCTTCTTACACTTCGAAAGGCTGGAAAAACATCCTCTGCGCTGCAGATAGCTGAAGTGTGCTGGAACAACTGTGGCTTATGAAAGAGTTAAGCTGCCTGTGGATGGTGCTTAGTCAGCAGGTGATCATGCTGTCCAGATAGACTGAGTCTAAGGAGGTATGTCAATGCATAAAGCAGCTGTAGCACCCCCTAGTGCACAGTTAGGAAAATTTAGCTGATTTACAGTAATTTGGGTGAGTCTGGGTAATTACTGTGGGTTCCGATTCAGGCTAGTGGGCAGGTTCTGCCGGCTGGACTTCTAGTATAGGGTGACCAGACATCCCCGGTTTCTGGGGACAGTCCCCGGTTTGAGGACACTGTCCCCAATCCAAGTCCGTCCCCGGTTGATTAGAGTAATTTAAGGGTTAATAAGGAGGTAAACAAACAGAGGAACAGCTTGCTTTAAAGACTTCATGTGCAGATGGAAGATCATCCCTTTGATCTGTAGACGAAGAAACAAAAAGATACATAAAGAAACAATGTTTCTTTTTAGCTTAATGTTTCAGCGCTGAACAATGCTGTTGATAAACATTGCCACAGCTCCAATTGCCAGACTTCTTAACACATCAGCTGTCAAAAAGGGAACCCCACTGATAGCTGAATAAGATGAATATGTCATTGGTTAGGGACACGTCGACCCCGTTCCTGAACAACCGATAATTGCAGGCTTTTTTTTTTTTTTTTTTTGCTTTATGTTTTACATTTTTAGATGTCAGTGGGGGAATCCCCCCAGGGTTCAGGGGTAAATATAAAGTTAAAATCAGTATTTCTTTGCAAGAAAATTACTTAGAACCCTCAAACAATATATATATATATATATATATATATATATATATATATATTTTTTTTTTTTTTTTTTTTTTAGCAGAGACCCTAGAGAATAAAATGGAGATCGTTGCAATATTTTTTATCACACCGTATTTGTGCAGCGGTCTTACAAAAGCAATTTTTCTGGAAAAAATACACTTTTTTTAATAAAAAAAAAAAAGGAAAACAGTAAAGTTAAGCCATTTTTTTCTAATAGATAAGATAATTTTCCCCCGAGTAGATTGATACCTAACATGTCATGCTTCAAAATTGCGCATGCTTGTGGAATGGCAACAAACATTGGTTCTTAAAAATCTCCATAGGCGACGCTTTAAAAATTTCTACAGGTTATCAGTTTAGAGTTACAGAGGAGGTCTAGGGATCAAATTATTGCTCTCACTCTTTACGTTCGAGGTGATACCTCACATGTGTGGTTTGAAAACGGTTTACATATGTGGACGTGACTTGCGTATGCATTCGCTTCTGCATGCGAACTCAGGAAACGAATGCTTTAATTTTTATTTTTACACTGTCCCTCTAAAAAAATTTTTTTTTTTATCACTTTTATTCCTATTACAAGCAATGTAAACATCCCGTTTAATAGAAATAACAGGAAAGGTCCTCTTTAATGTGAGATCCGGGGTCAAGTCAAAAAGACCTCATATCTCACATCTACACGTAAAAGCAAAAAAAAAAAAAAAAAGCCCTTTAACCACTTAAGGACCGGAGGATTTGGCTGTTCAATGACCAGGCCCTATTTTGCGATTCTGCACTGTGTGATTTTAACGGACAATTGCACGGTCGTGAGACGCTGTACCTAAATGAAATTGACGACTTTTTTTCCCCCACAAACAGAGCTTTCTTTTGGTGCTATTTGTTCACCTGTGCGATTTTTATTTTTTGTGCTATAAACAAAAAAAGAGCAACAATGTTTATAAAAAAAATAGCAATATTATTCAAATTATTTTTATATGAAATTCTCAAAAAAAAAATGTAAAAATTGACATTTTTTAACATTTCAGGCCAATTTGTTTTCTACTACATATTTTTGGTAAAAAATCGCAATAATCGTATTTTGATTGATTTGCGCAAAAGTTATTGCGTTTACTAACTACGGGAAAGATTTATGTAATTTTTATTGTTTTTTTTTTTACTAGTAATGGCGGCAATCTGCGATTTTTTTTTTTGCAGGACTGCGATATTGCGGTGGACAGATCAGACCCCTAACTGACATTTTTGACACTTTTGGGGGGACCAGTGACATTACTACAGTAATCAGTGCTAAAAATATGCACAGTTACTGTAAAAATTACACTGGCAGGGAAGGGGTTAACATTACTGGTGATCAGTGGGTTAAATGTGTCCCTAGGGACGTGATTCTAACTGTCAGGGGGCGTGGCTTGTGAAGTAATCACAGAGAAATGTGATATATACCAGGATCACAAAGCCTCTGTGATTACTTCAGGGAGAATGACAGACGGCTGTGTTTACATCACCCGTCTGTCCTTCTCTCTCTGCTGCGGGAGATCGCGAGTGGCCGGTCACACGAGCTGGCTCCCCAGCTAACGAGCGGGGGCGGGAGCGCGCCGGCGGTGGCGCGCGCTCGTTCCCTAGAGTCTCCTGAGCGAGCGATGTAACATAACGTTGCTTTGCCCAGGAGCGGCTCACTGCCGCAGTAAAACTGCGGCGGGCGGTCGTTATGTGGTTAAGACCGTTGGGTGGAAGAGACGTATGACGTCACTCCAATCTTCCAAGGCCATAGAGTCGAGTGGGGGTCATTTTGCCCCCACTCGACTTCCTGCCTGGGACTCCGGAAGGACCGGATCATTTTCCCCACTACCGATGGCTCCGGTAAGCGGCGGGAGGGGGGTTGGGCACCTCTCCCGCCGCCCATAAAAGTGATCCTGCGGCGAATCCACCACTGGGACCCATTTTATGTGAAAGAGGACCGCCGGCCACGTAGAGAAATACCGGGGTTATGGCAGCCATAACAGCAGTATTTAACGTCAAAGTAGCGCCATAAATACGCGGCGGGCAGTCCGGAAGTGGTAAAATGGAGGAGAATAAGGAGTTAATTAAGGCTGATTAAAGTAAATTAAGGATTAATAAGGGGTTAAACCGAGGAACATTTAATAAAAAAATAAAAGTTAATAAAAAACACCCAAAACATTTTTGTTCGCTTGACGGGTTGCTTTAAACTGACTTCATCTGCAGATTGAAGTTCATCCCTTTGATCTGTGGATAAAGAACCAGAGAGATAAAAAAAGAAACAATGTTTCTTTTTATCTTAGTGTTTCAGAGCTGAGCAATGTTGTTTATAAACATTGCCTGGCTGATTTTTTTTTTTGACAGCCCCAATTGCCAGACTTCTTTAACACTTCAGCTGTCAACAGGGGAACCCCACTGACAGCTGAATGCGTCATTGGTTAAGGACGCGGCAGTCCTGCTCCTGAACAACCGATACAGAAGGGGAATCACGTTGACAGCTGAAAGAATTGAGTCTGAAAGTATCGGTGCATTTGCACCACCATCAATACTCATGCAAATGCTTAGTATCAGCACCGATACCAGAATCAGTATCGGTGCGACCCTACTAGAAGATGCTGGATGTCCTCCAGCCAGAAAAGGAAGAGGGCTTTATCTGACTTGCTGCAGCTTCTAATGCACCTTGTGAGAAGCTCACAGTGTGCAGTGAAATCAGAGGAAGCCATTTCGGTCAAGGAGAGGAGCTGTGAACAGAGGCTGGAGGTCAGACTTAATTAAACATACAGAGTGCAGGGTGTCAGTGTGCACTCCAAAGTGGCAGAAAAACCCACTTAGTTGTCACCAGAACAGGTGTCCCCATCAGAAGATTTCTTTCTTCTCTGTTTCTGTTCCAGTGACAACTGTTGGATTTCCGATTTTCTCATTACTTTCTGTTTTGATGACCAAGAGATAAGGACTGAAGTCACTGCCCTGGAACCAGGGTTGCCAACTTACTGACAGTTTGGAAAAATCTGCGATTTTTTTTACAGCTGTCAGTAAATGTATGTTACAGAAATTTTATGTCAGTAAAAATCAGTCCCTATTTTTTCAGGTAGGGTAATGTTGGCTCAGCAAGTGTAAGAAAGATCAAAAAATATAAAAAAAAACCTGCGCTTGGAAAAAAGAGGCAGCCAGCACAATAGGTATGATATAAATTATTATAAACAAAAGGGCAGCGCCAATAAGCTAAGTATTGAACTGTAAAAGTTCATAAAATGTCCATATGAAGAATAGGTAAGATAGTCCTACACACACCAGTGAGTGACAATATGGATGAAATCGTGTCACCAAACACCACGTGATAACAGGTAATCTGCTTACCAGATAGTGTTGACTCTCAAGTTATAGAGAAGTCAACACCAGCATGAATATACAGGAATGAGGAATGAACCAGCAGAAACCTCAAAGTATCCATCCAGATCCATAGACACCAATAAACCTCTCGAGTCCAAGGATCCAAGATTCCCTCAGAATATAAATAAACTACAATAGTGTAGTATATCTAAACAGGCTGATAGTTTATTTAAAGTAGCGTACTTACAATGTCACGGATAAAAAGAAGTGTGTCTACACTTTACGAAAAGGCCGTGGCTATTAGCGTGCTTACGCCACAACGTCCGGACCTGCCTTAAGTGTTTTTCGTCATCCAATGACGTCTTTCGGAGGCATCATTGGATGACGACGAAATGTGTAAGGTGGGTCGGGATGTTGTAAAGCCTGCACTTTGTATGCAGCGCACTAATCAACCCTGCATTCTGTTTGCAGCACACCCCTGAGCTCTATATTCTGTACATAGCGCACTCCTGAACCCGGCACACTGTACATAGCACACCCCTGAACCCTGCATCCTGTCTGCAGTGATCCCCTGAACCCTGCACTCTGGAGCTCACCCCTGAACTCTGCACTCTGTATGTAGCCCACTCCTGAACACTGCACTCTGTACACAGTGCGATCCTGAACCCTGCACTCTGTATGTAGTTTACTCCTGAACCACCCTGCACTCTTTACGCAGTTTACTCCTGGACCATGCACTCTGAACGCAGCGCACTCCTGAACCCTGCATTCTGTATGTAGCGCACTCCTGAACCCAGCACTCTGCATGTAGCGCACTTCTAAATCCTGCACTCTGTATGTAGCGCACCCCTGAACCCTTCACTCTATATGCAGCGCACTCCTGAACCTGCACTCTGTACGCAGTTTATTCCTGAACCCTGCACTCTGTACGCAGCGCACCCCTGAACCCTGCACTTTGTACGCAGTGCACTCCTGATCCCTGCACTCTGTATGCAGCACACTCTTGAACTCTGCACATAGTGCACTCCTGAACCCTGCAATGTGTACATAGCGCATTCCTGAACCCTGCACCCTGTATGCAGTGCACTCCTGCACATTGTGCGCAGTGCACTTCTGAACCCTGCACCCTATATGCAGCACACTCCTGAGATCTGCACTCTGTTTGCAGCACACCCCTGAACCCTACACTCTGTACATTACGCACTCCTGAACCCTGCACTCTGTACATAGCATGCTTGTGAACAATGCACTCTGTATATAGCGCACCCCTGAACCCTGCACTCTGTTTGCAGTGCTCCCTGAACCCTGCACTCTGTTTTACAGCTCACCCCTAAACCCTGCACTCTGTATGCAGCACACTCTTATACCCTGCACTCTGTATATAGTGCATTCCTGAACCCTGCACTCTGTACGCAGCACACCCCTGAACCCTGCACACTGTTTGCAGCACACCCCTGAACCCTACACTCTGTACATAGCGCAGTCCTGAACCCTGCACTCTGTACATAGCATACTTCTGAACCCTGCACTCTGTATATAGCGCATTCCTAAACCCTCCTCTCCATACATAGCGCACCCCTAAACCCTGCACTCTGTTTGCAGCTCACCCCTAAACCCTGCACTCTGTATGTAGCGCACTCCTGAACACTGCACTCTGTATGTAGTCCACTGCTGAACTCTGTATGTAGCACACTCTTGTACCCTGCACTCTGTATATAGCGCATTCCTGATCTCTGCACTCTGTATACAGCAAACCCCTAAACCCTGCACACTGTACGCAACACACCCCTGAATCCTACACTCTGTATACAGCGCTCCCCTGAATCCTGCACTCTGTATGCAGCCCACCCCTGAACCCTGCACTCTGTATGCAGCGCATCCCTGAATTCTGCACTCTTTACGCAGTGCACCCCTGAACCCTGCACTTTGCATGCAGAGCACTCCTGAACCCTGCACTCTGCAATACACTCCTGAACCCTGCATTATGTACATAGCACACTCCTGAACCCTGCACTCTGTATGCAGCGCACTCCAGAACCCTGCACTCTGTACATAGCGCACTCCCAAACCTTGCACCCTGTACATAGCGCACTCCAGAACCCTGCACTCTGTACACAGCACACCCCTGAACCCTGCACTCTGTACATAGCACACCCCTAGACCCTGCACTCTGTATGCAGCACACACTCTGTAGGTAGTGCAACCCTGAACCTTGCACCCTGTACATAGCGCACTCCAGAACCCTGCACTCTATATGTAGCACACTCCTGAACCCTGCACTTTGTACGTAGCACACTCCTGAACCCTGCACTCTGTATGCAGCACAGTCCTGTACCCTGAACTCTGTACCCAATGCACCCCTGAATTCTGCACTCTGTACACATCGCACCCCTGAACCCTGCACTCTGTATGCAGTGCACCCTTGAACACTGCACTCTGTACACAGCACGCCCCAGAACCCTTCACTCTGCATGCAGCACACCCCTAAACCTTGCACTCTGTACGCAGCGCACCCCTGAAACCTTCACTCTGTAGGTAGAGCAATCCTGAACACTGCACTCTGTACGTAGTGCACTCCTGAACCCGAACACTCTGTACGCAGCGCACACCTGAACCCTTCACTCTGTAGCTAGCGCAATCCTGAACCCTGCGCTTTTTTACGTAGCGCACTCCTGCACCCTACACCCTGTTTGCAGCACACCCCTGTACCCTGCACTCTGTTTGCAGCACACCCCTGAACCTTGCACTCTGTAGGTAGCGCACTCCTGAACCCTGCACTCTGTACGTAGTGCACTCCTGAACCCTACACTCTGTATGCAGCGTACCCCTGAACCCTTTTCTCTGTATGCAGAGCACCCCTAAACCTTGCACTCTGTATGCATCGCACCCCTGAACCTTGAACTTTGAATGCAGAGCACTCCAGAACCCTTCACTCTGCACATAGCACACTCTTGAACCTTGCACTCTGTACGCAGTGCACTCCTGAACCCTGCACGCAGCGCACCCTGAATGCAGTGCGCCACTAAATCTTTAATGCAGCACATCCCTGAACCTTGCACTCTGTACATAGCGCATCCCTGAACCCTGCACTCTGTTTGCAGTGCACACCTGAACCCTGCACTCTGTACATAGTCCACCCCTGAGCCCTGCACTCTGTGCGCAGCACACCTCTGAACCCTGCACTCTGTAGGTAGCACACTTCTGAGCCCAGCACTCTGTACATAGCGCACTCCTGAACTCTACACTCGGTATGCAGCACACTTCTGTACCCTGCACTCTGTACGCAGCGCACCCCTGATCCCTGCACTCTGTAGGTACCGCACTCCTGAACCCTGCACTCTGTACATAGCGCACTCCTGAACCCTACACTCTATACGCAGCGCACTCCTGTACCCTGCAATCTGTTTTCAATACACCCCTGAACTCTGCACTCTGTACATAGTGCACTCCTGAACCCTGCACTCTGTACATAGGTCATTCCAGACCCCTGCACTCCGTACATAGTGATCTCCCAAACCCTGCACTCTGTCGATAGTGCACTCCTGAACCCTTTACACCATAAACAGCACATTCCTGAACCCTGCATCATGTACATAGCACACCCTGAACCCTGCACGCAGTACACCCCTGAAACTTGCACTCTGTACATAGCGCACTCTTAAACTCTGCATTCTGTATGCAGCACACCCCTGAACCCTGCACACAGTACACCCCTGAAACTTGCACTCTGTACATAGCGCACTCTTAAACCCTGCATTCTGTATGAAGCACACACCTAAACCCTGCTCTCTGTAGGTAACTCACCCCTGAACCTTGCACTCTATATGTAGCACACTCCTAAACCCTGAACACTGTAGGTAGCACACTCATGAACCATGCACTCTGTACATAGCGCACTCTTAAACCCTGCATTCTGTATGAAGCACACACCTGAACCCTGCACTCTGTATGCAGCACACCCCTGAACCCTGCACTCTGTACGCAGCTAACCCCTGAACCCTGCACTGTGTATGCAGCGCATCCCTGAACCCTGCACTGTGAACGCAGCACACCCCTGAACCTTTCACTCTGTGTGCAGCATACCCCTGCCCTGAACCCTGCACTCTGTAGGTAGTGCACTCCTGAACCTTGTACTCTGTATGCAGCGCACTCCTGGTGTAAGGACAGCATGGGGCAGGGACAGCATGGGGCAGGAACAGCATGGAGGGGAGACAGCATGGAGCAGGGCAGTATAGAGTGAAAAGAGTATGGAGTGGCAATGCTGGATGCAGTTCCCTTTCAAGCTGCTTGTGGGCCTGAGCTGGCAGTGGATGACTGCCCCATAGTCTATGGGCAGCCCTGGTCGCAAAAAGGGGGGTGCTAGGAACATTTTTGGGGGTGTTATAGCAAACACCTGGCACCGGCCCTGTAGGAGTCTCCAGTCTACAGAGCTCACACTCCGGTCTACAGAGCTCACACTCCGGTCTACAGAGCTCACACTCCACTCTATAGAGCTCACTCTCCAGTCTATAGAGCTCACTCTCCAGTCTACAGAGCTCACACTCCACTCTACAGAGCTCACACTCCACTCTACAGAGCTCACACTCCAGTTTACAGAGCTCACACTCCAGTCTATAGAGCTCACCCTCCAGTCTACAGAGCTCACCCTCCAGTCTACAGAACTCACACTCCAGTATAAAGAGCTCACCCTCCAGTCTACAGAGCTCACCCTCCAGTCTAAAGAGCTCACCTTCCAGTCTACAGAACTCACACTCCAGTCTACAGAACTCACACGCCAGTCTACAGAGTTCACACTCAAGTCTACAGAGCTTACACTCCAGTCTACAGAGTTCACACTCAAGTCTACAGAGCTTACACTCCAGTCTATAGAGCTCCCACTCCAGTCTAAAGAGCTCACACTTCAGTCTACAGAACTTATTCTCAAGTCTACAGAGCTCACACTACAGTCTATAGAGCTCACCCTTGAGTCTAAAGAGCCCAAACTCCAGTCTACAGAGCTCACCCTACAGTCTACAGAACTCACACTCAAGTCTACAGAGCTCACACTCCAGTCTAAAGAGCTCACATTTCAGTCTACAGAGCTTATTCTCAGGTCTACAGAGCTCACACTACAGTCTATAGAGCTTTAAACTTTTCAGAGAAAGGGAATACAATGAGACACGGGCCACTCACTAAAACTAGAGGAAAAACGGTATAACCTTAAAATACGTAAGGGGTTCTTCACTTTTAGAGCAGTAAGGATGTGGAATGTGGAATTCTCTTCCACAAGCAGTGGTATCAACAGGGAGCATCGATAGTTTCAAATAACTACTAGATGGGCACCTTAAAGACCACAACATACAGGGGTATACCATGTACAGTTAACAGCAAACACACACACATCATAGATTGAACTGGATGGACTGATGTCTTTTTTCGACCTCACAAACTATGTAACACTCTCGTCTACAGAGCTCACATTCCAGTCTAAAGAGCCCAAACTCCAGTCTACAGAACTCACATTCCAGTCTACAGAACTCACACGACAATCTACAGAGCTCACAATCCAGTCTAAAGAGCTCACACTTCAGTCTACAGAGTTCACACTTCAGTCTACAGAGCTTATTCTCAAGTCTACAGAGCTCACACTTAACTGTAAATAGCTCACACTCCAGTCTACAGAGCTCACACTCCAGTCTACAAAGCTTACTGTCAAGTCTACAGAGCTCACACTCTAGTCTACAGAGCTCACACTCCAGTCTAAAGAGCTCACACTCCAGTCTAAAGAGCTCACACTCTAGTCTACAGAGCTCACACTCTAGTCTACAGAGCTCACACTCCAGTCTATAGAGCTCACACGCTCCATTCTAAAGAGCTCACACTCCAGTCTATAGAGCTCACACTCCAGTCTACATAGCTCACACTCAAGTCCACAGAGTTCCATCTCAAGTCTACAGAGCTCAAACTCCAGCCTACAGAGCTCACACTCTAGTCTACAGAGCTCACCCTCAGGTATACAGAGCTCACACTCCAGTCTAAAGAGCTCAAACTCCAGTCTGAAGAGCTCACACTCCAGTCTACAGAGCTCACAATCCAGTCTATAGAGCTCACCCTCAAGTCTACAGAGCTCACACTCCAGTCTATAGAGCTCAAACTCCAGTCTAAAGAGCTCACACTCCAGTCAACGGAGCTTACTCTCGAGTCTACAGAGCTCACACTACAGTCTATAGAGCTCACACTCCAGTTTAAAGAGCTCACACTCCAGTCTACAGAGCTCACACTTCAGTCTAAAGAACCCAAACTCCTGTCTACAGAACTCACCCTCCAGTCTACAGAACTCACATTCCAGTCTACAGAACTCAAACTCCAGTCTACAGAGCTCACACCCCAGTCTACAGAGTTTACACTCAAGTCTACAGAGCTTACACTCCAGTCTACAAAGCTCACACTCCATTCTAAGGAGCTCACACTTCAGTCTACAGAGCTTATTCTCAAGTCTACAGAGCTCACACTCCAGTCTATAGAGCTCACACTCCAGTCTAAAAAGCCCAAACTCCGGTCTACAGAACTCACACTCCAGTCTACAGAGCTCACACTCCAGTCTACAGAGCTTATTCTCAAGTCTACGGAGCTCACCCTCCAGTCTACAGAACTCACACTCAAGTCTAAAGAGCCCACACTCCAGTCTTAAGAGCTCATATTTCAGTCTACAGAGCTTATTCTCAGGTCTACAGAGCTCACACTACAGTCCATAGAGCTTTAAACTTTTCAGAGAAAGGGAATACAATAAGACACGTGGCCACTCACTAAAACTAGTGGGAAAACAGTTTAACCTTAAAATACGTAAGGGGTTCTTCACTGTCAGAGCAGTAAGGATGTGGAATGTGGAATTCTCTTACACAAGCAGTGGTATCAACAGGGAGCACCGATAGTTTCAAATAACTACTAGATGGGCACCTTAAAGACCACAACATACAGGGGTATACAATGTAAAGTTAACAGCAAACACACACACATCATAGATTGAACTGGATGGACTGATGTCTTTTTTCGACCTCACAAACTATGTAACACTCTCGTCTACAGAGCTCACATTCCAGTCTAAAGAGCCAAAACTCCAGTCTACAGAGCTCACCCTCCAGTCTACAGAACTCACATTCCAGTCTACAGAACTCACACGCCAGTCTACAGAGCTCACACTCCAGTCTACAGAGCTTATTCTCAAGTCTACAGAGCTCACACTTAACTCTAAATAGCTCACACTCCAGTCTACAGAGCTTACTGTCAAGTCTACAGAGCTCACACTCCAGTCTACAGAGCTCACACTCCACTCTAAAGAGCTCAAACTCCAGTCTACAGAGCTCACTCTCAAGTCTACAGAGCTCACACTCCAGTCTACAGAGCTCACACTCCACTCTAAAGAGCTCACACTCCACTCTAAAGAGCTCACACTCCACTCTAAAGAGCTCACACTTCAGTCTACAGAGCTCACTCTCAAGTATACAGAGCTCACACTCCAGTCTACAGAGCTCACACTGAAGTCTAAAGAGCTAACACTCCAGTCTACAGAGCTCACACTCGAATCTACAGAGCTCACCCTCCAGTCTACAGAACTCATACTCCAGTCTCAGAAGTCACACTCCAGTCTAAAGAGCTCACACTCCAGTCTACAGAGCTCACCCTCAAGTCTACAAAGCTCACATTCCAGTCAAAAGAACTTACATTCTAGTCTAGAGAGCTCACACTCAAGTCTACAGAGCTCCCTCTCAAGTCTACAGAGCTTCAACTCCAGTCTGAAGAGCTTACACTCCAGTCTACGGAGCTTAAACTACAGTCTACAGAGCTAACACTTCAGTCTATAGAGCTCACACTCCAGTCTACAGAGCCCCAACTCCAGTCAATAGAGCTTACACACTCCAGTATACAGAGCTCACACCCTCCAGTCTACAGAGCTCACACTCAAGTCCACAGAGTTGCCTCTCAAGTCTACAGAGCTCAAACTCCAGTCTATAGAGCTCACACTCCAGTCTATAGAGCTCACCCTCAAATCTATAGAGCTCACACTCCAGTCTAAAGAGCTCACACTCCAGTCTAAAGAGCTCACACTCTAGTCTATGAAGCCTACTCTCAAGTCTACAGAGTTCACACTCCAGTCTAAAGAGCTTACTCTCAAGGCTATAGAGCTCACACTCAAGTCTAAAGAGCTCACACTCCAGTCTACAGAGCTCACACTTCAGTCTACAGAGCTTACTCTCAAGGCTATAGAGCTCACACTCCAGTCTAAAGAGCTCACACTCCAGTCTAAAGAGCTCACACTCCAGTCTAAAGAGCTTACTCTCAAGGTTATAGAGCTCACACTCCAGTCTAAAGAGCTCACACTCCAGTCTACAGAGCTCACCCTCCAGTCTACAGAAATCACACTCCAGTCTACAGAGTTCACACTCCAGGCTAAAGAGCTCACACTTTAGTCTACAGAGCTTATTCTCAAGTCTACAGATCTCACACTACAGTCTCTAGAGCTCACACTCCAGTCTACAGAGCTCTCACTCCAGTCAAAAGAGCCAAAACTCCAGTCTACAGAACTCACACTCCAGTCAAAAGAGCTCAGTCTCCAGTCTACAGAATTCACACTCAAGTCTACAGAGCTCACACTCCAGTCTACAGAGCTTATTCTCAAGTCTACAGAGCTCACACTCCAGTCTACAGAGCTCACACTCCACTCTAAAGAGCTCACACTCCACTCTAAAGAGCTCATACTCCAGTCTAAAAAGCTCAAACTCCAGTCCACAGAGCTCACTCTCAAGTCTACAGTGCTCACACCCCAGTCTAAAGAGCTCACACTCCAGTCTACAGAGCTCACACTGAAGTCTATAGAGCTCACACTCCAGTCTACAGAGCTCACACTCCAGTCTACAGAGCTCACACTCCACTCTAAAGAGTTCACACTTCAGTCTACAGAGCTCACACTCCAGTCCAAAGAGCTCAAACTCCAGTCTACAGAGCTTATTCTCAAGTCTACAGAGTTCACACTCAACTGTAAATAGCTCACACTCCAGTCTACAGAGCTCACACTCCAGTCTACAGAGCTCACACTCCAGTCTACAGAACTCACAGTCAAGTCTACAGAGCTCACACGCCAGTCTAAAGACCTCACACTTCAGTCTACAGAGCTTATTCCCAAGTCTACAGAGCTCACACTCAACTGTAAATAGCTCACACTCCAGTCTACAGAGCTTACTTTTAAGTCTACAGAGCTCATACTCCAGTTTAAAGAGCTCAAACTCCAATCTACAGAGCTCACACTGAAGTCTATAGAGCTCACTGTCCAGTCTACAGAGCTTACTCTCAAGTCTACAGAGCTCACACTGCACTCTAAAGAGCTCACACTCCAGTCTACAGAGCTCACACTCCAGTCTACAGAGTTCACACTCCAGTCTACAGAGCTCACACTTCAGTCTATAGAGCTTATTCTCAAGTCTACAGAGCTCACACTCCAGTCTAAAGAGCTCACTCTCCAGTCTACAGAACAAACAGTCAAGTCTACAGAGCTCACACTCCAGTCTAAAGAGCTCACATTTCAGTCTACAGAGCTCACACTCAACTGTAAATAGCTCACACTCCAGTCTACAGAGCTCACACTCCAGTCTACAGAGCTTACTCTCAAGTCTACAGAGCTCACACTCCACACTAAAGAGCTCACACTTCAGTCTACAGAGCTCATACTCCAGTCTAAAGAGCTCACACTCCAGTCTACAGAGCTCACACTCCACACTAAAGAGCTCACACTTCAGTCTACAGAGCTCATACTCCAGTCTAAAGAGCTCACACACCAGTCTACAGAGCTCACACTCAAGTCTAAAGAGCTCACACTCCAGTCTACAGAACTCACAGTCAAGTCTACAGAGCTCACACTTCAGTCTACAGAATTCACACTCAAGTCTACAGAGCTCACGCTCCAGTCTAAAGAGCTCACACTTCAGTCTACAGAGCTTATTCTCAAGTCTACAGAGTTCACACTCAACTGTAAATAGCTCACACTCCAGTCTACAGAGCTCACACTCCAGTCTACAGAGCTCACACTGACGTCTATAGAGCTCACACTGACGTCTACAGAGCTTACTCTCAAGTCTACACAGCTCACACTCAAGTCTAAATAGCTCACACCCCAGTCTACAGAGCTCACACTTCAGTCTACAAAGCTCACACTCTAGTCTAAAGAGCTCACACTCCAGTCTAAAGAGCTCACTCTCAAGTCTACAAAGCTCACATTCAAGTCTAAAGAACTTACATTCTAGTCTACAGAGCTCACACTCAAGTTATCAGAGCTCCCTCTCAAGTCTACAGAGCTTCCACTCCAGTCTGAAGAGCTTACACTCCAGTCTACAGAGCTTAAACTACAGTCTACAGAGCTAACACCTCAGTCTATAGAGCTCACCCTCAAGTCTACAGAGCTCACACCCTCCAGTCTATAGAGCTCACACTCCAGTCTATAGAGCTCAAACACTCCAGTCTACAGAGCTCACACTCAAGTCCACAGAGTTGCCTCTCAAGTCTACAGAGCTCAAACTCCAGCCTACAGAGCTCACACTCCAGTCTATAGAGCTCACCCTCAAATCTGCATAGCTCACACTCCAGTCTGAAGAGCTCACACTCCAGTCTATAGAGCTCACCCTCAAATCTGCATAGCTCACACTCCAGTCTGAAGAGCTCACACTCCAGTCTAAAGAGCTCACACTCCAGTCTACAGAGCTCACACTCCAGTCTAAAGAGCTCACACTCCAGTCTACAGAGCTCACACTCCAGTCTACAGAGCTCACACTCCAGTCTAAAGAGCTCACGCTCCAGTCTAAAGAGCTCACACTCCAGTCTAAAGAGATCACACTCTAGTCTATGAAACCTACTCTCAAGTCTACAGAGTTCACACTCCAGTCTAAAGAGCTCACACTCCAGTCTACAGAGCTCACACTGAAGTCTATAGAGCTCACACTTCAGTCTACAGAGCTTACTCTCAAGTCTACACAGCTCACACTCAAGTCTAAATAGCTCACACCCCAGTCTACAGAGCTCACACTTCAGTCTACAAAGCTCACACTCTAGTCTAAAGAGCTCACACTCCAGTCTAAAGAGCTCACACTCCAGTCTACAGAGCTCACTCTCAAGTCTACAAAGCTCACATTCAAGTCTAAAGAACTTACATTCTAGTCTACAGAGCTCACACTCAAGTTATCAGAGCTCCCTCTCAAGTCTACAGAGCTTCCACTCCAGTCTGAGGAGCTTACACTCCAGTCTACAGAGCTTAAACTACAGTCTACAGAGCTAACACCTCAGTCTATAGAGCTCACCCTCAAGTCTACAGAGCTCACACCCTCCAGTCTATAGAGCTCACACTCCAGTCTATAGAGCTCAAACACTCCAGTCTACAGAGCTCACACTCAAGTCCACAGAGTTGCCTCTCAAGTCTACAGAGCTCAAACTCCAGCCTACAGAGCTCACACTCCAGTCTATAGAGCTCACCCTCAAATCTGCATAGCTCACACTCCAGTCTGAAGAGCTCACACTCCAGTCTATAGAGCTCACCCTCAAATCTGCATAGCTCACACTCCAGTCTGAAGAGCTCACACTCCAGTCTAAAGAGCTCACACTCCAGTCTACAGAGCTCACACTCCAGTCTACAGAGCTCACACTCCAGTCTAAAGAGCTCACACTCCAGTCTACAGAGCTCACACTCCAGTCTACAGAGCTCACACTCCAGTCTACAGAGCTCACACTCCAGTCTAAAGAGCTCACGCTCCAGTCTAAAGAGCTCACACTCCAGTCTAAAGAGATCACACTCTAGTCTATGAAACCTACTCTCAAGTCTACAGAGTTCACACTCCAGTCTAAAGAGCTCACACTCCAGTCTAAAGAGCTTACTCTCAAGGCTATAGAGCTCACACTCCAGTCTAAAGAGCTCACACTCCAGTCTAATGGGCCCAAACTCCAGTCTACAGAGCTCACCCTCCAGTCTACAGAACTCACATTCCAGTCTACAGAGCTCACACGCCAGTCTTCAGAGCTTATTCTCAAGTCTACAGAGCTCACACTACAGTCTCTAGAGCTCACACTCCAGTCTACAGAGCTCAGTCTCCAGTCTACAGAATTCACACTCAAGTCTACAGAGCTCACACTCCAGTTTAAAGAGCTCACACTTCAGTCTAAAGATTTCACACTCAAGTATACAGAGCTCACACTCCAGTCAAAAGAGCTCACACTTCAGTCTACAGAGCTTATTCTCAAGGCTACAGAGCTCACACTCAACTCTAAATAGCTCACACTCCAGTCTACAGAGCTTATTCTCAAGTCTACAGAGCTCACACTCCAGTCTACAGAGCTCACACTCCATTCTAAAGAGCTCACACTCCACTCTACAGAGCTCATACTCCAGTCTAAAGAGCTCAAACTCCAGTCTACAGAGCTCACTCTCAAGTCTACAGTGCTCACACCCCAGTCTAAAGAGCTCACACTCCAGTCTACAGAGCTCACACTCCACTCTAAAGAGCTCACACTCCACTCTAAAGAGCTCAAACTCCAGTCTAAAGAGCTCACACTCCAGTCTAAAGAGCTCAAACTCCAGTCTACAGAGCTCACTCTCAAGTAAACAGAGCCCACACTCCAGTCTAAAGAGCTCACACTCCAGTCTACAGAGCTCACACTGAAGTCTATAGAGCTCACTCTCCAGTCTACAGAGGTTACTCTCAAGTCTACAGAGCTCACACTCAAGTCTACAGAGCTCACACTCCAGTCTACAGAGCTCACACTCCAGTCTACAGAGCTCACACTCTAGTCTCAAGAGCTCACTCTCAAGTCTAAATAGCTCACACTCCAGTCTACAGAGCTCACACTCCAGTCTACAGAGCTCACACTCTAGTCTCAAGAGCTCACTCTCAAGTCTATAGAGCTCACACTCCAGTCTGCAGAGCTTAAACACCGTTCTATAAAGCTCACAAATGATTATATTGAACTCACACTCCATTCTTTACAGCTCACACTCCAGTTTACGGAGCTCACTCTCCATTCTACAGAGCTCACACTCCAATATATAGAGCTTATACACAATTTTATAGAGCTCACACTCCAGTCTACAGAGTAAACACTCCAGTCTATAGAGCTCAAGCTCAATTTTATATACTTGCTTTCCATTCTATAGAGCTTACACTCCATTCTATATAATCACTCTTCATTCTTTACAGCTCACAATCAATTAAATTGACATCACTCTCCATTCTCCAGAGCTCATGCTCCAATATACAGAACAGAACTGACACTCCACTCTGTTATTATTATCCCCCGGGGGTGGTTATGGTGTAGACATTTGGTTTGTGGTTTTCTCAGGCAGTTTTCACATTCTGGATTATCATCTGAGGAATCTGTGACTTCAGCTCTGATTTGTTCTGGTCACGACACATGGAGAACACTGGAAATCCTCAGATAACGGGAGGCCATGTGATTCTCCCCTCTAGATAATACTTAATACTTCCCATGTAGCCTGGAGATCATACCCGTAAATGAGGAAATCAAAATCTGGCAGGACTGGGTACTAGAGAAGTGTGTCTTCTTTTCCATCCCCCCCAATAGGTCATGTGTTAAGATCCTCTATTAACTTACCTAAGTGAACTTAATAGAGTTTTTCTGTCTTAAGATTATCCTGAAAACATGTCCTGTTGGGGGGTACCTGTGGATTGGAACCAAGGAACACCCCCTTCCCCAAGTCCCTCAAGACTTCAGAATCTGTGTCAGTAGTCACAGATCCCTTCGCAGGCTATGCAGTAAGTAGAGTTTGCTGTCTTAGTGTAGATTTATTGCACTCAGAGCTTCTAGTCCAGGGTTTCTCAACCAGGGTTCCTCCTGAGGTTGCTAGGGGTTCCTTGAGAAATGGGTAATTTCTGCCTCTCCGATAAGTTCCCAATGACACCATTGTTCCTTTTAGCTATCTGTAAGGGGGGTAATTCTTCCCAATGATGACAAGAGTAAGGAGCATTCTTCCCACTGACTGTCACTCTAATGTATCATGAGTTGTAGATTTTTAATTTTTAGCCTGGGGTTTAAGAGAGACCAGAAATTTATTTCAAGGGTTCCTCTGTGTTGAAAAGGTTGAGAAAGGCTGTTCTAGTCAATCGGCCAGCATTAAATCCTGCACAACCAAATGCAGTCTTCCTCAGGCTGTCTCCTCAGCTAAAAACTGACAGCTCTTTGTAGTTCTACAAAAAACACTCAGTTTAAAAATTTGTATTCGGATTATAGAGCATTTGTGTGCTGGATTACTATTTATAACAGTGATGGCGAACCTATGGTACACGTGCCACAGCTGGCACGCAGAGCACTCTCTGTGGGCACGCAAGCTAAGATCGCTACCCGGGTCACATGACCTCTAGCCGAGCCATCTGTGATTGGTGAAACAGACACAGGGGGATTGAAAACCCTGGAGTGTGCAGTCCGGTGATCGCAGGTAGAGGGAGATCCTCCGTCATGCCCTCCGGCCGGGAGCTTCGCTACAGCGGATCCCAATCACCGCACTCAGCCAATGGTCATAACCAGCTCTACATAACGGGTGAGTGGGGAGTAGGGTTGCCACCTCATCCCTTTAATCCAGGACACATATTATTTACACAGGTTCTGAGGCTGATATAATGCAGATAAGGCACTAAGTGAGTTTACCCACTTAAGCCCCGGAGGATTTGGCTGCTGAAAGATCAGGGCCTATTTTGCGATTCGGAACTCCGTGATTTTAACAGACAATTGCGGGGTCGTGCGATGCTGTACCCAAATTAAATTGACGTCCTTTTTTTCCCACAAACAGAGCTTTCTTTTGGTGGTATTTGATCACCTGTGCAATTTTTAGTTTTGCGCTATAAACAAAAAAAGAGCGACAATTTTGAAAAAATAACAATATTTTTCACATTGTTTTATATGAAATTCCCCCCAAAAAAATGTAAAAATCAAAATGTTTTAACATTTTAGGCCAATTTGTTTTCTGCTACCTATGTTTGGTAAAAAAAAAAAATCGCAATAAGCGTATTTGTATTGGTTTGCGCAAAAGTTATTGCGTTTACTAACTAAGGGAAAGATTTCTGTCATTTTTATAGTTTTTTTTAAACTAGTAATGGCGGCGATCTGCGATTTTTTTTTTGCGGGACTGCAACATTGCGGCAGACAGATCGGACCCTTGACTAACATTTTTGACACTTTTGGGGGTACCAGTGACATTACTACAGTAATCAGTGCTATACATATGCACTGTTACTGTAAAAATTACACTGGCAGGGAAGGGGTTAACTTTATTAGTGATCAAGGGGTTAAGTGTGTCCCTAGGGGCGTGGCTAGCGATGTAACCACAGAGACATACGATCCTACATAGCAGGATCGTATAGTCTCTGCAGTTAGATCAGGGAGAATGACAGACGGCTTTGTTTACATCAGCCGCCTGTCTTTCTCCCTCTCCACCGGGAGATTGCTGGTGACCGGCAGACATCGGAGCCGCCGGTCACTCGCGCGGGCATGTCAGGGAATAAGCGGGGGCGGGAGAGCGCCCCCGGCGGCGCGCACTCGCCCCTAGAGGCTCGTAGGCGAGCGACGTAGCCCTACATCGTTTTGCATGTACGGGGCTGACTGCCGCAGTAAATAGTCGTGCGGCGGTCGGCAAGTGGTTAATGTGTGTCCTGGTTTAAAGGGATGCGGTGGTAACCCTAGTGGGGAGGAAGGGGCAGTACTGTGCTCAGTGGAGAGTGTGCGCTGGTAACAGCTCTATGGTGTACAGAGATTTACCATGTAAGTGGATTTGGTTCTATAATCTGCTGCTGGGTGGGTCAGTATTGTCTGAGCAGTGCTGGGTGTCACTGCTGCCTCTGTAGGATGTGGATTACTGGGGGCTCAGAGTGGGGTGCACTGGTGAGAGGGGAGAGGACCATGTGTGATCTCCCCCTGGGGATTGGACATACGGTGTGGTGAGCGGAGTTCTGTCCTCTCCCATATGACCTCTGACACGCAGCTCTGTACACCTTTGGGCACTCGGGTTCAAAAAGGTTCGTCATCACTGATTTATGTCATTATATTAAATATTGTCATTATCATTGCTACTACTACTCCTTCAGCATTTGCTCGCTGTGAGGGTGGAAGAGCTTGGAATTTAAACTGAGGTCCTTAGATCTGAGAGGCAGATAAAGCTTGGAGAGCTACAGAGGACATCACAGTTAACAGGGTAATTAATGTCAAGAAGTTTGATCCCTACACTTTTCCCCCTTCTGTCAGAGAATGCCTATCAGAAATTTGTCTCGCAGAAATGCACATGTGCGCAGAGTTCATAGCAGAATAGTGAACAGGTGCGTGCATGTGCACAAGAATGCACACGGTGCGCACTCAGTGCCCGATGGCGCCAAATGGGCTATTTAAGGATGCTCCTGTTTGTTTTTAAAGCGGAGTTCTGGCCTCAAAATCGAAAAAATCGATTTTGGGCCATCCGCTTGCTAAGGGCCATGTGAAAAAGAAATGGATGCTCCCAATTTTTTTTTTTTGGGGTCACTTACCTTAATATTGAAGAAAATATACTCACCTTCCTTCCACTTCCTCCCTCGGCGGCCGCGGTTCCGGTTTGCGATGACTCCTGGGAGCTGATCGTCATCGCTCCAAGGAATCAATGCGCCTGCACCGGCCCCGCTCGTCACTTCCGGTGCAAGCGCGGCATTCCCTGTTAAACAGCTTCTGGGCATGCCCAGAAGCTGTGCAGGGATGCCGCGCTTGCACCGGAAGTGGCGAGCGGGGCCGGTGCAGTGCATTGTGGGACTCCGACGTCACCGAAGAGGCCGCAGAAGAGGATCGCGCTGGCTTCAGCTGCCCACACCTGAGATGGCAGCGCTGGAGAAGAACTTTTCAAGGTAAGTATTTCTTCTTACAGGTAAGTGCGACCCGGGACAGTTCAGAGGCTATCTAATGTGGAATGTACCAGCCCTGACTGTCCCGGGGGTATTTTTATCTAAATTTGACCCCAGAGGCCGGAACTCCGCTTTAAGGGCGGTTTGTTCCCTTCTTGTTGACCTGGCTTGCGTCTGACCTGAACTTTGATCCTGATTCTGCCTTGTCGCAGTTTCTTGACCCCAGCTCCGTTGCTGACCACGTCTTTGCCTTATGAGTCTGTGCCTTGATGCCGGCCTGCTACTGACTTGGCTCAGTTCCCACATTCAGTTTGAGTGCCTACCTGGCTGTCATCTCTATCATCTCTGCTCACCACAGCGAGTTTATTTCTCAAGCCTGCTGGGAGCTCTGTCAAGCCTTGCATCTGGAACCTGCAGTCTATGAGGTGTGCCCCTTTAACTTTGGCTGGGTCTCTGTGCACAGTTACTGTTCCTGACCTCATGTTCTGCCAGCCTGCCAGGGACCTCATTACCTGCTGCAAGCACTCCTATCAACACCTACAGGTACTCTTGTTCCTCCTGTCCCTCTGTACCCTCTGTTCCATCCTCAGCAGGACCTGGGCTGGAGATACAAAAGAGGTCTACCTTATCATTTCAGTCTCCGATCAGGTACGTGACACCTCCCTCCTCTTCCCTGAAAACTGAGATGTTTAATGACAGCAAGGAGGTCTCTGGGGGACCCCATCAAAATGTGTTATAGAACCCTATGATCCATAGTACAACCATGGTTCTAAAGCAGAACTAAAACATGAGTGAGTGGTGGGACCTCCAGGAGCTTTTACCGTAACATGCAAGTATTCCGAACCTATTTGCACATTATGTCTTTACTAGGGTGAGGGAGCTAAATCTCAGAGTCACTGCTGGAAGGAGAATGCATGGTGAACTGATCTTCTAAAGCTGGCCAAATATGGCTTAGTTTTTTTTTTCGCTAAGCCTTCAGACTGAACAAAACAAAAAAACGGAACCAATTTCCCCATACACACAATCGAGGTGGATGGGAGACTCCTCCGCTTTCAGAATACACTGATCAATGATGTAGCCTATTTCTTGCAGCACTGAATGAACTAAAGTTTTCCAGAAAGCCCGTTTATGAGCAGTCGATCAGCAGAATGACTGTTCTCAAACAGAATCGGCCATAAATGGATCAAAATTGGTCCAGTTCCTGCTGATCATGCTAAATGTTGATAGATTTATTGCCGGCTGAAGTCTGTGCTTCTCAACTAGAGTGCCATTTGGGTTCCTCCAGGGTGCTGCAAGCACAGGACCCCGTCTGTCCTGGATCAGTGTCCAGGGAAGGGTCACCATAACAACCAATGAAGTTCTAGGGCAGGTTGCACAGCCACATTTGTCACTATGGTATTAGCAGCAGGCCTACCTGTACAGGCCCATCGGTGGCAACGCATGATGCTGATCCAGTGCCACCACCAGCATTCAGGAAAGGATGGCAGTCTACCTCCTTCACCTCTGACCCTCTGCTATGCTGCTGAAGCCATAAGGTAGGGCTCAGACAGGAGTAGGGGGACTCTGATGTGTTGGGGACTCTCATGTATAGAGACTGAGGACTATGATGGGAAAGGTGAGGTTAATGGTCTGTAAGCAGGAACTCCTTTTGCTTACTGACTGCTCTTCCACTACAAACTGCTCACTGACCACCATATTAATACATACTGCTCACTGACTGCCCTGCCACTTTACACTGCTCACTGACCGCCCTATCACTACAAACTGCTCACTGAATATCCTGCCACTACACACTGCTCATTGATCACCCTGCCACCACATACTGCTCACTGATCACCCTGCCACTACATACTGCTCACTGACTACCCTATCACTACATACTGCTCACTGACTACCCTATCACTACATACTGCTCACCGACCACCTTGCCACTTCATACTGCTCACTGATCACCCTGCCACTACATACTGCTCACTGACTGCCCTCACTGTCCTGCCACTTTACACTGCTCACTGACCGCCCTATCACTACATACTGCTCACTGACTACCCTAATACTACATACTGCTCACTGACTGCCCAGATACTACATACTGCTCACTGACTACCCTGATACTACATACTGCTCACTGACTGCCCTGCCACTTTACACTGATCACTGACCACCCTATGACTACATACTGCTCACTGAATGCCCTGCCACTACATACTGCTCACTGATCAACCTGCCACTACACATTGCTCACTGACTACTCTGATACTACATACGGTCCACTGAATGCCCTGCCACTACATACTGCTCACTGACTGCCCTATTGC
Organism: Pelophylax lessonae; assembly: GCF_965119305.1. Classification (NCBI taxonomy): domain Eukaryota; kingdom Metazoa; phylum Chordata; class Amphibia; order Anura; family Ranidae; genus Pelophylax; species Pelophylax lessonae. Next base: position 544,313,797 of record NC_138772.1, read on the forward strand.
TACATATGCTCATTGACTACCCTGCCACTTTACACTGCTCACTGACTGCCCTATCACTACATACTGCTCACTGACTGCCTTGCCAGCACATACTGCTTACTAATCACCCTGCCACTACACACTGCTCACTGACTACTCTGATACTACATGCTGTTCACTGAATGCCCTGCCACTACATACTGCTCACTGACTGCCCTACCACTACATACTGCTCACTGACTGCCCCACCACTACATACTGCTCACTGACTGGCCCGCCACTACATACTGCTTACCTGCCACTACACTGACCACCCTGATACTACATGCTGTTCACTGAATGCCCTGCCACTACAAACAGCTTACTGACTTTCCTGCCACTTTACACTGCTCACTGACCGCCTTTCCAATACATACTGCTTACTGATCACCCTGCCACTACATACTACTCACTGACTGCCCTACCACTACATACTGCTCATTGAATGCCCTGCCACTACATACTGCTCAATAATCACCCTATTGCTACAAACTGTTTACTGAATGCCCTGCCACTACTAACTGCTCACTGATTTAAATATTGTACAGGTACAAGGCAACTCTGTGTTACAAACTACATTTTACCCCGGTGTTTCCAGAAATTGTGCATAACTCTAAAGGGAACCTTGACTGATAAAAGGTTGAAAAACATTACATTACAGGACAGGTATGAGGTGGGTTTCTGGGTAGGGATTTTGCTTCTTCCGTAGAACATTTTTACTTACTCCTCATTGGACTCAGGATTGTTTCCTAATAGCTTTGCAGGTTTAAAATCCACTAATACGCTGTCTCACCCTGCTCTGCACATGCTCAGTTGCTTCTCATTTTTAGGCAGTGCCGTGTTTGTAGAGGCCGATATGCTGACAGCCTTAAAAGGGGAATTAAACCCTCCTATCCTTTACAGCCAAAGAAGATGCTTCTGTTTGATCTGCAACTGCCATGGGGCTGCACATGTGATCAGTTATGACACCAGCCATTTGGTGGGTTGACAGTTTGGTTGAAGACACAAGCAAATGAGACAGTTAGCAAACCTGGTACTCCAGGAATGTATCAGTTTTTTTAAACCGTTAAATTGATACATTTAGTTATGATTTACTGCTGTTCATGGGCTCTGGGCTTCAGCAAAATGGCAGTCTTCAAAAAGAAGAAACAGGAGCAATGCTGGAAGGAGTTTACAGCACACACTAATTTTGGTGGCATTTTTTATTATTGTGCAATGTATTTTCTTTGCTAAAGAACATTATTTTTAGCAATTGTTATGGGTAAAGTTCCACTTTAAGTGCAAAATGGGATTTTTTGTACTTACTGTAAAATCCATTTCTCTGAGTTCATTGACGGACACAGCGCTCCATAAATCATAACTAGTGTGTTATATTGCCTCCTCCAGGAGTAGAACTAGGCAGAACAAAACACAACTGGCTACGCCCATGGGCCGTCCTCAGCTGGTATGTAACCCCCCCTCTCTGTTGCAGGTAATTAGTTTAGTAGCAAGCAGTATTAGAAGTCTCATTACTCCATAGAGGGGCGGATGCTATGTCCACAGATGAACTCGGAGAAATGGATTTTACAAGTACAAAAATTCAATTTTCTCTTTCGTTCGACGGACACAGCGATCCATAAATCATAACTAGTGGGACGTCCAAAAGCAGTGCCAAAAGGAAAATGAGGGGTGGGGAAAATAACCCAAGGCTAAACAGAAGAGCCCTTAACCAGGACAGAGGAGCCTTAACCGGGTCACAGGCTAGACAGATTAAAACTGATTACCTAGAGCAGAGAGGGGGGTTATATACCAGCTGAGGATGGCCCATGGGGGCAGCCAGGTGTTTTTTGTTCTGCCTACTCCTATTCCTGGAGGTGGCAATATAACCCACTAGTTATGATTTATAGAGCGCTGTGTCCGAATGAAAAAGAAATGGGATTTTTGTATTTACTGTAAAATCCATTCCTCTGAGTTTATCAACGGACACAGCACTCCATAAATCATAACTCCTGGGTTATATTGCCTTCTCCAGGAGTAGGACCAGTGGTGTATTTAGGTTTTGTGCTGCCCTAGGCTGACTAAACTTGTGCACCCCCTAATTTACATATGACCCACCCCTTCCTGTAAAGGCCACGCCCTTTACTGTTTACGACCCGCCCTGTCATCTGTGAACAACAGACCACAACTCTATCAGTGCCCATCAGCGTAGCTTCATCGGTTGCCATATGTTCAGCCTTATCAGTGCCGCCTCATTACTACCCATCAGTGCAGCCTCATCACTGACCGCTTCATGGGGGTGCCAGACTGATTTGCCTCCTGGACTCTGCCCTCTGGCCCAATTCACCCCATAAGACTGGCACTATACTAAAAGTGTAGCGCAAGCCGGCGGAGACCCTTTTCCTGCGGGACCAGGGAAGAGGCTGTTTTATTTTCGTGCAGGGTGCATCTTTTTTGCTGCCCTCCTGCAAAGTGCCACCCTAGGCCTGGGCCTTGTTGGCCTAGGCCAAGATACAGCACTGAGTAGGACTAGTCAGAACAAAAAACACCTGGCTACACCCATGAGCCGTCCTCAGCTAGTATATAACTCCCCTCTCTGCTCTAAGTAATCAGTTTAGTAGCAAGCAGTATTCAAAGTATCAGAATTCCATAGAGGGGTGGGTGCTGTGTCCGTTGGATTAACTGGATTTTACGGTAAGTACAAAAATCCCATGTTCTCTTTCGTTCATCGACAGACACCGCGCTCCAAAAACCATAACTACTGGGACGTGCAAAAGTAGTGCCAAAAAGAAAATGAGGGGTGGGGAAAATAACCCAGGGCTAAATATAAGAGCCCTTAACCGGGTCACAGGAGCCCCGTCTGAAAAATTCAAGGTTTAAAGAAAAACACCCCTCAACAGGTAACAGCCCCTCTTAAACAGCAGCCTGCAAAACTTTGCAGCCCAAAAAAGCCTCCGCAGATGCCAAAGTGTCTATCTGATAGAATTTTGTGAAGGTATGCAAGACGACCAAGTGGCCGCCTTGCAAACTGATTACCTAGAGCAGAGAGGGGGGGGGTTATATACCAGCTGAGGGCTGCCCATGGGAGTAGCCAGGTGTTTTTCCTTCTGCTAGTCCTACTCCTGGAGGCGGCAATATAACCAACTAGTTATGATTTATGGAGCGCTGTGTCCGAACGAAAAAGAAATGGGATTTTTGGACTTACTGTAAAATCCATTTCTCTGAGTTCATCAACGGACACAGCATTTATGATTTATGGAGTGTCCGGTGATGAACGAAAGAGAAAAATAGATTTTCTGAAAGGCTCGATCAGGAACAGGATCAATGAACTGCAATGAATGGCATTTTTGCACATTCTTTAATGATTTGTAATGGAATGAAGATGTAAATGTACCCTCTGTGTGCTCCACCCATCTCTGTTCATATTACACTAATGATTCATCCTATCCACTGTCTATACAGCTCTGCAGACTCCTTTTGGGCTCTGTACAATCAGAATATGAAGCAGTTAGGGTGGAGCTCAGCAGACTGGTGAGCGTGCACATATCGTCCAGTTGGGTTTGGGCCATAGGAGTGCGCATAGGGTGTGCCTGATCACCCTGTGCAGCGCAGATTCCCCCTACTGCCTGGGCCCCCTCCCGTCATGCTTCTGGCTTCCCTTCTCTCCCATCGCTGCTGAGAAAGGGACTGGGGAATCTCTGTCCTCAGTCTCGGTCTCAAAAGTGACATCAGGGGTCTGTTTAGACCACTGATATTCCACCAAAGCCCCCCCCCCCCCCCCCCAACTGGGGCTCAAAAAAATAAAAATATTGGAAATGAAAAAAAAAAAAACATGACACTGTCCACTGCTCTGCGAACTGACACCATCCACTGTACTACTAACGCTGTCCATGAGAGATATGTATATATATATATATATATATATATATATATATATATATATATATATATACATACATACATACATGTGCGTGTATAGATATATATATATATATATATATATATATATATGCGCGCGCGTGTGTGTGTATATATATATATATATATATATATATATATATATATATACTGTATATATATATTTACACACACACACACACACACCCGCATGTGTGCTTTTGCTTTCAGGTGCTGACCCTAATGCAATAGGCTGCACACACCTATGGTTTGAGCTCTATTCACTAAGCTATGATATGTTAGCCAAAACTATTTTTTTTAGTCATGTGACTGCCATGTTCAGTTCTTAATGGATCCAGATAATGTCTGTAAACAATACTGTAGGACAAAAAAATATTTGCAATGTTAATGATTTAAAAAGTGTATATAACCCTATCAATCTCTTTGCTCCCTTTGGGCTGTTAACAATAACACTGAAAATATTTTGCTATATCTGTTCAATGATTGCAAAAACAAAAATTGATCCTGCCAGAAAACCAATAAGCTCCAAACTTCCTGTATTGCACCGACAACGCTGCTGTCATGGACTTGCAATAGTGTTTGGCAAGCTTACCTATCCCTTCATGTCTGTATTAGAGGTCAGACTGCATTTCCGGTTCCTTTTTATCACCTCTACTTCCTGTTCCTGCCCCGCCCAGGTCATCACAGGAAGTCCATATTAACCAGTGCACTGCAGGTCTGCTTTGCTGTTCAACAGTGTTTGTTTCCTTTTTGCCGTGTGCTTGATCTACCTTTCAGTGTACCGACTTTGGCTTGTCTCTGACTATTCCTGTTTGCCTGTTACCCTGACCTTTGGCCTGTCCCTTGGTTACCCTCGTCTGCCTGTTACCCCGACCTCGGCTACCCATCCCCATTCTGTGTGTCCTGAGTGGCTGCTTCCCTTCTCTCCCTACGGAGCGTGACCCGGGGGACCCCAGGGGCCGCGACCTGGGCCCAGCTGCAGCCAAGTCCATCCTCACCACTAGAGGCTCTGGTGAACACCTGCTGGGTCTTAGACTCCGCGCCCTGGGGAATCTTGGGCTCACGTTTCGGTCCATCCGCAGCAGTCTGCTATCGGGTTCACTACCTTGCGCTGCACCCCTGCCTCCAACAGGGTGCAGTCGTCACCTGGCCACAGGTGAACTGACAGCTGCACTGCGGGGGGGGGGGGCTGTTCTGTAGTCCCTGTCCTAGATTGACAACACTGCTCTTTCATAGAGTACCATACCATACAGTAAGTGTAGCCACCCTAGGACAGGAAGTGTGTTAATGGCAGGGGAACCATGTGAAAATATATATAGAATACCACATCTAAAGATTGGGGATATATATATATACACACACGGTATCTCACAAAAGTGAGTACACCCCTCACATTTTTGTAAATATTTTATTATAACTTTTCATGTGACAACACTGAAGAAATGACACTTTGCTACAATGTAAAGTAGTGAGCATACAGCTTGTATAACAGTGTAAATTTGCTGTCCCCTAAAAATAACTCAACACACAGCCATTAATGTCTAAACCGCTGGCAACAAAAGTGAGTACACCCCTAAGTGAAAATGTCCAAATTGGGCCCGAAGTGTCAATATTTTGTGTGGCTACCATTATTTTCCAGTACTGCCTTAACCCTCTTGGCCAAAGAGTTCACCAGAGCATCGCAGGTTGCCACTGGAGTCCTCTTCCACTCCTCCATGACGACATCACGGAGTTCGTGGATGTTAGAGACCTTGCACTCCTCCACCTTCTGTTTGAGGATGCCCCCAAAAGGCTCAATAGGGTTTAAATCTGGAGACATGCTTGGCCAGTCCATCACCTTTACCCTCAGCTTCTTTAGCAAGGCAGCGGTCGTCTTGGAGGTGTGTTTGGGGTTGTTATGTTGGAATACTGCCCTGCGGCCCAGTCTCTGAAGGAAGGAGGGGATCATGCTCTGCGTCAGTATGTCACAGTACATGTTCGCATTCATGGTTCCCTCAATGAACTGTAGCTCCCCAGTGCCGGCCGCACTCATGCAGCCCCAGACCATGACACTCCCCCCATCATGCATGACTGTAGGCAAGACACACTTGTCTTTGTACTCCTCACCTGGTTGCTGCCACACACACTTGACACCATCTGAACCAAATAAGTTTATCTTGGTCTCATTAGAACACAGGACATGGTTCCAGCAATCCATGTCCTTAGTCTGCTTGTCTTCAGAAAACTGTTTGCGGGCTTTCTTGTGCATCATCTTTAGAAGAGTCTTCGTTCTGGGATGACAGCCATGCAGACCAATTTGATGCAGTGTGCGGCGTATAGGATGAGCACTGACAGGCTGATCCCCCACCCCTTCAACCTCTGCAGCAATGCTGGCAGCACTCATACATCCATTTCCCAAAGACAACCTCTGGATATGACACTGAGCACGTGCACTCAACTTCTTTGGTCGACCATGGCGAGGCCTGTTCTTAGTGGAACCTGTCCTGTTAAACCGTTGTATGGTCTTGGACACAGTGCTGCAGCTCAGTTTCAGGGTCTTGGCAATCTTCTTATAGCCTAGGCCATCTTTATGTAGAGCAAACAATTCTTTATTCAGATCCTCAGAGAGTTCTTGCCATGAGGTGCCATGCTGAACTTCCAGTAACCAGTATGAGAGAGTGAGAGCGGTAACACCAAATTTAACACACCTGAAATCAAAATGGCTATTGGGGCCCAATTTGGACATTTTCACTTAGGGGTGTACTCACTTTTGTTGCCAGCAGTTTAGACATTAATGGCTGTGTGTTGAGTTATTTTTAGGGGGCAGCAAATTTACACTGTTATACAAGATGTACACTCACTACTTTACATTGTAGCAAAGTGTCATTTCTTCAGTGTTGTCACATGAAAAGATATAATAAAATATTTACAAAAATGTGAGGGGTGTACTCACTTTTGTGAGATAGTGTGTGTATATATATATATATATATATATATATATATATTTTTTTTTTTCTAATTTTCATTGGCGGACAGACATCCTCATATTCTTAACCATTGGGTTATACTGCCCCCTACATGAGTAGGACACTAGGCAGAAAAAAAACAAAAAACAAAGTCTGGCTACGCCCATGGGTAGTCCCAGGGGGTATACTCCATCTTTCTGCTATAGGTACTTAGTTCTGTTACAAGCAGTGTCAGAAGAATTACAACTCCACAGAGGGGCGGGTGCTGCGTCCGTCAATGAACATCAGAGGAATGGATTTTACGGTAAGTCAAAAATCCCATTTTCTCTTTCGTTCATTGACAGACACAGCTCCTGATCTTATTAACCATTGGGACGTCCCAAAGCAGTGTTAAACATGAGCGGTGGAAACAGCAAAACATTCCCAAGGCTAAAAACATTAGCCAACCAGGCAACAGGGGCCCACCTGAAAAAAAACAATACACCCTCAAAGAGGACCAAGTCCTCTAAACACCAGCCTGCAAAAACCTATAGCAGAGAGAGGGACTATATCCCCTGGGACTGCCCATAGGGGAAGCCAGACTTTTTCTGCCTAGTGTCCCACTCCTGTAGGGGCAGTATAACCCAATGGTTAAGAATATCAGGAGCTGTGTCCGTCAGTGAACGAAATAAATAAATGTATGATCTATGGTCAAAATCAAACAAAAACAATGAATGAACACAAATCAGAAGATGTATGTGTAGGATAACACTTGTAACCGACAACTTGCAGGTGTCAAAAATAGAAAGTTTTAGAAAGTTTTTTCAAAATACAAAAATAAACAAAAAAAAAAAAACCCACATTCTCTAGCTTTACTACCAATCCACCTGGTTACATTTGTTTTTACTTCTTATCCTTCTTTTAAATCTGTAAGAATCTTTAATTCAAGCAAGATACACCCATGAATACAAAGTCTTTATAATTAAAGGGGGTCACAGATTTTCCTACGGGGTGAGAAGTGCTGTGTCTGTCTTATTTATCAGTTACATCCTGATGTTTTCACCTGTGCTGAAAAAGCTTAATCTGACATGTGCCTAACATTTCATAGATCGAATGTTCTTCCATAAATGTACGAATCGTGTTTTGTTACACTGGTCATCAAATTTTAATGTTATTAGTAACTATTATATATATATATATATATATATATATATATATATATATGTATATATATATATATATATATATATATATATATATATATATATATATATCATTATTTCCCTTCTTTGTCCATTGTGGTTTTAGGTGAAGTGAGAAGTGCCAACAATGAAGTGCATGGAGACACACACACAGCGGTACAGACGGACAGACTCTCAGACAAGAACTTACTTCATATATCTCTTTACTTTTTGCATTGAGAGTGGCAGAATTCTGATCCACCGGGTAACAAACAATATTTTTATGTACAATTCATCTTAGTGTTAGTACAGTAATTCACCCCCCCATCCATGGCATCGCACAGACCAGCGAAGGGTGGGGGGGCTGATGGGAAACATGATCTCTAGCAGTGAGACGTTAGCGGGATTTACCCCAACAATTACTGAAGCACCAGTCTGTGTAACAAAGGAATGCCAGTATATACACTAGAGGTTCCATGGCGGACAGTGGCAGCTATGGAAAAATACACTTGGCAGCCATATTCCATTCACTCTTAGCCCCTTCTTGCTCCTCTGCGCTATTCATGTCAGTAGACCGAGGGAAAGAAGGTGATTCGGGTTGGAGCGGTGATGGAGAACTCAGTGTGAGATGGTCGGGAGGATGAAGGCATGAACTTGACTTGATCGTTGTGGTGATTGGATGGGCAGAATGTCTTGGTTTGGTGGCCCGGAGTGGTTGAGATTTTAATGAGCTTGGAGGGAGAATCGGTGAAGGAGGGAAGGGAGACAAGACGGACAACACAGCACACAAATGTAGGCCTTGTATGGAATACAGAGCTATCAAACAAGTCCAGACTCCCACTGGGCCATCACAGTCAAAGGGAGGAATAGGGGTGCAGATTTATATCACAAATCCAAGGTGAGGGTCCTTATTTTCTGCACCATAATGCGTTACCCCTTCCAACAGGACAGATGGTATCCAGAATCTCTACAAAATGAAAGGAATGGAGATGATGAGGAGTTATGAAAGCACACAATAATCCAACGTCAGGTACCATGCCTGGCACGGCCTACACACCGGCCAGATCACAGAATTAGATCAAACTCAAACCTATACAGCAAAATAACAGTTGGGGAGAGAACGTCTAATCGCAATTGGCTGCTGCGGGACAAGACGACGCCCAACGTCACTTTATGTACAGAACACGTAATGAAATGAGATGACAGTCATATGATATCTGTGTATTATAATCCATAAAACCCCTCCAAACTGCAAATCTACAAAAGGAGAGGTATCTCTACCATCTCCCATTATACTTTGAGTATTTGTACTGTAGACTTTAATTCTTGACAATAAAGGCATTGAATGAAAGCCCTACCAAGCTTTGTGTTTTACATTACATGAGCATACCCTGCCAAATGTCACTGACCGCCTATATCACCATTGTAGAACCTGAAGTTCATTATGAAGAGCTGAACATACCATGAGTTGAAAAATTCACAGAGATCTGTTACTATTGCTCTGTGTTGCAGTATGACTAAAGGCAAATAGGCTGTTCACTTTGCAAGGAAATTTTCCCTTAGCTTAGTGAATGTGATGAAGCAGTGCTGACATCTAATCATGTGCAATCAAACTTTTAGTTATTTTCAGGGGCGTAACTACATGGGTTGCAATTGCAACTGGGCTCCATGCTTCAGGGGGCCTGTGTGGCTCCCTTGTACACCTGGATAGGAGGGGCGGCGGGGCAGCATGTAGAGAATCACTGTCCTCCTTTTATCTCCTGTAACTGCAGGAGGAAAATGGAGGAGATTGGTTCCTCTGTATGCTGCCCCCGCCACTCCTCCTATCCAGTTCACTTGTGTTCTGCTGTCTCTGGGACCCCGTGTGCTCCCCTGGTCCCTGACATTTTTGATCCTTTTGGGGGGACCAGTGAAATTACTACAGTAATCAGTGCTAAAAATATGCACTGATACTGTACTGACAGCGGACCCGTTGATTGGTTCCCCCTCTGGCCAATCGGCGCGCGCCCCTGCTGTTTATTACACTAAGCGACATATAGGTATGTCGTTTCGCATAATAGAGCCGACCTGCCGCAGTAAAACTACGGCAGCTGGTCAGCAAATGTTTAAATTTCAGTCTATAATCAACTTCTAATACTTTGATTTATTTTTATAATTGTATAATTTAAATGATAATTGTATTATTTTTATTTGTTATAGTTTGCCAATAATTTTCATGGTTTCATATGTTAATGGCCCTGAAAAAGGGGAATAACCACCAAAACATCTTGGCTTTTCCTTGGGGATTTTAAATAAAATACCATTCTGGACCATTTCTTTAACCTTTATGTACTTTTCCACAACTAACCACCCACATAAGTAGTCCCAGGACAAACAAGAGCTGCTAGTTGACTCAAATACACCTTCTAATACTGAGTAATTCAGAGCTCATTATTATTTGAAGAAATATTGATCCCAAATTACTTTCACAGCCAGGAAGATTATTCCAACTCACAACTTCTATTACCCATTTCTGTGCAAGCTATGCAGCCTATTTACAAACTTCAGCACAAGTATTACCATTGTTGTAAAAAAATGTTACATTTGGCAATTTCCTTCTCTTTCTGCATTAACATGCATGAAAGGTTTGGATAAAGTATGAAAGTCGAGACACAGGCTTTTTTTGCTGCCCAGAAGCAGGACATTTGTCTACAAAACAACTGCTTCCATTAGGAAATTTCCCCTGACAGCCCGTTAAGGTTTTTTTTTTTGGGGGGGGGGGGGGGATTGCCCATTACATTTTTACCTCCGTGACAATGGCCACTAAAACAAACAGAGGGTGAATTTGCCCATCGCGGACATAAGACCGCAATAAAAACCTGACAAAGGCTCCAACCCTTACCTCTACATACAGGGAGGGAAGAAAGTACGTTTGCCCACTGACAGGGAAATTATCAGTCTATAATTTTGATGGTAAGTTTATTTTAACAGTGAGAGACAGAACAACAACAAAAATATCCAGAAAAACACATTTCAAAAAAGTTATAAATTGATTTGCATTTTAATGAGTGAAATACATTAAGTATTTGATCCCCCATCAATAAGCAACATTTCTGGCTGCCAGGTGTCTTCTATACAGGTAACAAGCTGAGATTAGGAGCACTCTCCTAAAGGGAGTGCTCCTAATCTCAGCTTGTTACCTGTATAAAGGACACCTGTCCACAGAAGCAATGAATCAGATTCCAATCTCTCCACCATGGCCAAGACCAAAGAGCCGCCCAAGGGCGTCAGGGACAAGATTGTTGACCTACACAAAGCTGGAATGGGCTACAAGACCATCGCCAAGCAGCTTGGTGAGAGGGTGACAACAGTTGGTGTGATTTTTCGCTAATGGAAGAAATACAATATAACTGTCAATCTCCCTCGGTCTGATGCTTCATGCAAAATCCCACATCGTGGAGTTTCAATGATCATGAGAATGGTGAGGAATCATCCCAGAACTACACAGGAGAATCATGTCAATGATCTCAGCAGCTGGAACCATAGTCACCAAGAAATTATTTGGTAACACACTACGCTGTAAGGGAATGAAATGCTGCAGCACCCGCAAGGTCCCCCTGCTCAAGAAAGCACATGTACAGACTCATCTGAAGTTTGCTAATGAACATCTGAATGATTCAGAGGAGAATTGGGTGATAGTGTTGTGGGCAGATGAGACCAAATTTGAGCTCTTTGGCATCAACTAGCCCTGTTTGAAGGAGGAGGAATGCTGCTTATGACCCCCAAAAATGCCATCCCCACCGTCAAACATGGAGGTGGAAACATTATGCTTTGAGGGTGTTTTTCTGCTAAGACAACTTCACTGCATTCAAAGGGACGATGGACGGGCCCATGTACCATCAAATCTTGGGACGAGAACTTCCTTCCCTCAGCCAGGGCATTGAAAATGGGTCGTACATGGGTATTCCAGCATGACAATGACCGAAAACACATGGCCAAGGCAAAGGAGTTGCTCAAAAAGAAGCACATTAAGGTCCTGGAGTGGCCTAGCCAGTTTCTAGACCTTAATCCCATAGAAAATAAGCAAAGGTTCGTTACGAAACGTCATCCTCAAAACCTTATTCACTTGGAGAGGATCTGCAAAGAGGAGTGGGACAAAATCCCTCCTGAGATGTATGCAAACCTGGTGGCCAACTACAAGAAATATCTGGCCTCTGTAAGTTCCAACAAGGGCTTTGCCACCAAGTACCAAGTCATGTTTTGTTAAGGGGTCAAATACTTTTTTCACTCATTAAAATGCAAATCAATTTATAACTTTTTTGAAATGCGTTTTTTTGGGGATATTTTTGTTATTCTGTCCCTCACCGTTAAAATAAATCTACCATTAGTAGAAATTCTACAGACACAAGAATTTGAATTTCCTTTACCAATATTCACCTGACCCAGTCAATATCACTTGTCAACAAGTCTCCACCAACCAGTCCCAAGGGACTGCCTTTAAAAGTTTTTCGGTAGTGGATGTGTGCGGGAGGAGCCGCCCCTCACCCCCAACGGCTGCAATGCACAGTTCTCTGAGTTTAGACATTTATTGGAAGGGACAGATACCTGGATCTCGGGGTGCATTGGCTGTTCTGTGATGGTCAAATTTTCCAGTTTGCATGGAGTACAGAAGTCATCCAGTTCTGAAAAAGGGCGATCTGTGAATCTTGGACCAGAAGGAGCCGAACCCTAATAGACAGCACATGCATATTACATGCGGCACAACACGGTACATGCAATAGACAGAGCACAGATACAATCAATGAAAGAAAACAGGAAGGAGAGAAAAACAACCATTACAATGCGCCCATTAACTAAAAAATACTATTGGGACTACAGTGCTGCCCCCTACTGCAACAATGTCTCACAGTCTTATTATTCCACCTAACTCAGTGATAGGTGTTGCTTTAGATATCTTCCAGTCTGTCCTACTGTTAAAAAGATTACCAACCAGATTCTGCTTTGTTCTAAGATATCAGTTCAAACTTTATTATAAATCTAGGATATAGAAAAAGTAGTTCATAATTCCAGAAATGCTGCAAGTATACAATAAGAACCAGTTCTCCCCACATTTCTAAGGGTTTCCTCCAACAAGCCATCATAGGATAACTGGCTTCAGACTAAACTAGTCTTCAAACATGTGCTACTGCGGCATTGGAGTGTAAGCTTCTCTGGTGCAGAGACCGATGTGGTACAGCACTTTGGAAGATGTCAGAGTAATATAAATGTAGAATATTAAAAAATAATAACGTGACTACAGTGGGACATTGTAGAGTATTGGCTCTGCTGGTGCAGACACTGATGTGACTCAGTGTTCTTTCTGTACAGTATTATGGAATATGTCAGAGGTATATAGATGTATAATACTAGTATATAACTATAGTGGGTCAGAGTGTAAGTTCCTCTGGTACAGAGTCTGATGTGACTGACTCCGTGTTCTCTGTACAGCACTGCAGTATAGGTCAGAGCTATATAAATGTATAATAATAAATAGTGTGTGACTGTGGGGGGACATTAGAGTGTAAGCTCCTCTGGTACAGAGACTGATGTGACTGACTCCGTGTTCTCTGTACAGCACTGCAGTATAGGTCAGAGCTATATAAATGTATAATAATAAATCGTGTGTGACTGTGGGGGGACATTAGAGTGTAAGCTCCTCTGGTACAGAGACTGATGTGACTGGCTCAGTGTTCCCTGTACAACACTGCAGTATATTTCAGAGCTATATAAAAGTATAATAATAATAGTGTGTGACTTTGGGGGATGAACTAGAGTGTAAGCTCCTCTGGTACAGAGACTGGTGTGACTTGCTAGTTGTTCTCTGTACAGCACTGCAGCATATGTCAGAGCTATATAAATGTATAATAATAATAGTGTGTGACTGTGGGGAGACAGAGTGTTAGCTCCTCTGGAAAAGAGACTGATGTGACTGGCTAAGTGTTCTCTGTACAGCACTGCATTATATTTCAGAGCTATATAAAAGTATAATAATAATAGTGTGTGACTGTGGTGGTGGTGGTGGTGGGGGGGGGGGGGTCACTAGAGTGTAAGCTCCTCTGGTACAGAGACAGATGTGACTTGCTAGATGTTCTCTGTACAGCACTGCAGCATATGTCAGAGCTATAAATGTATAATAATAATAGTGTGTAACTGTTATTAGAATGTAAGCTCCTCTGGTACACAGAGTGATGTGACTGGCTCAGTGTTCTCTGTACAGCGCTGCAGTATATGTCAGAGCTATATAAATGTATAATAATAATAATGACTGTAATGGGGTCATTAGAGTGTAAGCTTCTCTAGTGTAGACACTGATATGAATGGCTTAGTGTCCTCTGTACAGCACTCTGGAATAGGTCAGAGCTATATATATATATATATAGAACAATGTGTGACTGGTGGGTTAAGAACTAAATGAATGCATATCACTGAGCCTTGTTTGACAGTACAGCTCCTTACACTGGGGGGCTCCGATACTCTTATTTGGTGGATATTACAGCACATTAAAAAAGGTACTAAAAATCCATAAGGACAAGGACAATGTAAAAACTATTAGAGCCCTGCAATGAAGATTACAAAAAAATTAGAAATGGTGAAAGATGAAAAATTAAGGTGATGGAAGACAACTTGATTGGCTGAAAGGGGAAAGACAGGTGTGGCAGATCATTTGTTGTGTGCCAGGAATAAAGACTTACAGTTGTGTGCTTTGTAGCCTCTTGGGGAAGACATGAATGAAGGACACATGGGAGGGTTGAATAGAAGGGTCAACGTAGAACACTCAGGGTAAAAGTCTTTGTGTCGGAGGATTCAATGGGTGGATTTCTTCGGAACAGGTTGCTCAGGAAGGAGGTTGATGTTTTTTTGCTGGGTTATGAGAGGAGATGCGAAGAGCAGAAGAGCAGGAGGTAGGTCGCCATGGATGAAAACAGGCAGCATTGCGAGATGAGAGGCTTCCGAATCTGTAAGCTTCAACCATTGGGGTGCCAGATGGCTAAACATGTTAATTTAAAAAAAGGTGCTGGAGTGAAGTTGGAATTCATTCTCGGCTGCTGGCGGTGGGTTTTTCTGCTCTGCATAGATCTCTCTAACTAGTGAGTTCCCTTGCTGGACAATAGTGTTCTCGTAGTCATCTCTCAATATACAAATAACATCGCAAGAACATGTATATATTATTATTATTATGTTACCTGGTTAAAGTGTTTTTTTCTGGCTTTTTGGTTAAAATTTTAGGCACTGCTTGAAGCAAAATTTAGAAATACGTTGAAAGTTTTTTTTATATATATATATATTTATAAAATAAAAAGTCCATTAAAGCTTCACCACATGCAGAGCAGGAAAAGGGTGTTCAAGTTCATGGATTAAGGGTGGGGGTATTGCAGTTTCTATACAAGGCCGGGCAAGAGAGCTGGCAAGGTGTTGAACCCCATGTTTGACTCTTGGCTGCAAGTTCTACCTAAATTTAACAGTGCGTTTGCCAATTCAGATGTGTCAATTGGGCTGCCCTGCGGCCCACTGGTGTATCTTCGGCCATAGCTGGATGAAGAGAATGAGGAAGACGAGAAGGACATGGAGAAGTTGGAATTGCCAGTGGCATCAATGCTACCTCTTCGAGAACCTGATCTAGAACCAGTTCGAGAACCTGATCGTGACCCTGATGCTGATCCAGAGCCGCTAACATTGTAGGGGCTGTAGTAACCTTTGCTGGATTGTGAAGATGCTTCAAGAAGTCTCAGACCTGTGCCATCCTCCACCATGCTCTTCTCCATGGCTTCTTTGTAGGAAATCTTGAGCTTGGTTTTTGGGCAGGTCAGGTACTTAGAATAGGTGTTTACATCCCGCAGTTTTTGGGCTGTGCGGGAATCTATAGTACCTTTACGGAGAGCCTCATCTAGATTAACACGACCTTCAACTTCAGGTTCAATAAGGCCACCAGTGAGATACTGAACTTCAAGGAATCGTTGACCAGCTTCGTAGTATAGCCAGCCTTTTTTCAAAGCTTGGGCTGCTGACATTTTTGTCTTTGTCCTTGGATCTTCAAACCCATTGAATGCTTTCTGTGCAAGATTAATTCTGTCAACCATGATTTTGTCCACTAAGCCCTTGTTTACAGCATCTGCAACTGAAAACTTTTCTCCAGTAATTGGATCAATGATGCCTCCTGTACATGCCTGAGCTTCCAGAAGTCTCTGACCCGTTATATTGTCTACAAGGTTGCGATGCATGGCTTCAGTGATTGATACTTTTTCTAGAGTGTCTGTGTCTACTATTCCAGCAATGGGCCCAGTTTCTTCGCTGGGGTCGCTCCAGGAGGATAACTGACCTCTTCCAGCTGGACTTGCTGTGTAAGAGGAAGAGGAGCCAACGGAGGAGGACCTTGATCTGAATCCACCCACGTTACCTGAGAGCATGTCAGCAAACTCTGTAATTGATAAGGTTCCTGAGCGGTACTGGTCCAGGGAAGACTGGTCAATAAGACCTTTGACAAGGGCATCGTCAATATCATACTGTCTTCCAGATCTTCTGTCGGTAATCATGGATTTTACTACACCATCCGATGAGGAGATTGTGACCTCTTCCCATTCACACTCTTGTTCAGACAGTTCGATATAGGTCTGGTGGTCAATAAGCCCTTTACGATAAGCTTCATATACAGACATCTCCTTGCCAGTTTCTGGATCAACAATAACAACTCTTCGCTTGCGAACTGAGGACTTGGAGGAAGTCTTCCTTTCCCGTTTCTTTTCTTTAAGTGGCAAGAGAACAAGGTTGGTTTCAGGATCAGTAATACATCTCTCCATGAGCTGAAGATAGGTCAGATTTTCTTCGGTGTTGGGGTCGAAGAACCCTTTAGTGTCATCACTTGGATCAGAGAGAATCTCATTCATCTCTTCGTCAAACAGCCCTCTTTTGTAGGCCATCTCTACTGGCAAGCGATGGCTTTCCTCTGGATCGATAATACCACCTGTGGCGATTTGAGCTTCCAGCAAGCGAATACCATGATCTTTTAAGATCAGACCTTTCTTCATTGCTTGGAAAAGTGAAATAAGCTTCCCAGAGTAGGGGTCCTTATAACCAGTCACAGCTCGCTCAGCTGACAATAGTTTGTCTTTAAATTCGGGCCCTACGATACCCATTCTAACAGCATCTTCAACTGCCAGCTTGAGACATTTGATTGGATCGATCACATAACCTGTGGCTGCCTGGGCTTCCAGAAGCTCAAATGCTGTGCCTGGCCTGATCATTCCTTTCTTCATAGCTTGGTAGATGGAGAATCTTTCTTTTGAAGCTTCTACATAGACACCAGCAATGCAACTTGTTCCCTCCAAGAACTTTTGCAGGTTTCTTGTAACTTCCTCAATAGAGGTTAGTCCATCTTGTAGGCTCTGTGCTGTAGCTGCATCCATAACATTTGATCTTATGAGTTCTTCCATGCTAATCTCTTTTCTCAAACCCTTGAAAGTAAGTTTTCTCTTGTCTGCAAGAGGCAGCAGGTAGAGGTTGCTAGTTTCATCTCTTTTGCATCTTTTCAAAAGTTGAGAGTAGCTGAGTTTCTCATCAGTGGAAGGGTCCACATAACTACGGACCTCACTTGGCTCTGACAGCTTGTCTAAGGTGTCTTTGTTGAGATATCCACGCACATATGCGGTTTCATTTGGGATGTGGAATCCAAGTCGTGGATCAATGATACCACCTGTAGCTAGCTGAGCGTCTAGCAGTCTCAGAGCTTGATCAGGAGGGATTAGGTCTTTCTTCATTGCCTGGAAGATGGAAATCATTTGTTCAGTGTAAGGATCCCTGTAGCCAGTAACTGCTCTTTCAGCAGACAACAGACGGTCATGAATTTCTGGTCCCACTACACCTTTTCTGACAGCTTCATCAACAGTTAACAACTCATTCTTTACAGGATCAATAATAAATCCGGTGGCAGCCTGAGCATCAAGAAGTACATGAGCCACATCAGCAGAGATCAGCCCTTTCTTCAAAGCCTGGTAGATGCTGATAGTGCCTTTAGAGCCTGGCATTTGTAGGCCTGCAACACATCCAGTGCCATACAGGTATCTCCAGACACTTTCAATCTGAATAATTTCTTGAATTGTCTTTGTTCCCTGTTTGAGCATCGTGTAGATTTCCATAGTGATAAGTTTAGACTCATACAAATCTTCAGCTGTAATGCGTCGACGGATAAAGTCATAAGAATACAGTTCTTGTTGTCTGATAATTTCAGTCTTCTCAATGATCTCAATGATAATGATAATCATGCGTTCCTTGGACAGTCTACCAGCACGGAACTCCTCCATCAACCTGTCTCTCTCCTCTTTAGGTAGTAGATCAGAATGCATGAGCTCCCAAATGGTCATCGAAGAGCCCGCCATGCTTCCGGCAGGGATGTCCACTGATGTCTCTTCAAATACCTTCTGGGTCTCTTCTTCAGTAAAAGATTTACTAGCTTCGACTGCAGGCTTTTCTACTTTCTTCAATGTTAGGAGATTGAGCCCTGTTTCTGGATCTTTAATGCATCTTTCTTTCAGTTGTAAGTAAGTTAAATTCTCATGAGTATTGGGGTCAAAGAATCCTTTAGTGTCATCTGTGGGGTCAGCAAGGATCTTGTTCATCGTTTCATCAAAGTAACCACGTTTATAGGCAACATCAACGGGAACGCGGTGACTGTGAACTGGATCAATAATGCCACCTGTTGCAATCTGTGCTTCCAAAAGGCGAATTCCATGTTCTTTGAGAATTAGACCTTTCTGCATTGCTTCAAATACAGAGATAGTATTTCCAGAGTAGGGGTCTTTGTAGCCTGTTACAGCTTTTTCAGCAGAAAGAAGCTTTTCATGTAGTTCAGGTCCAACAATGCCTGCCTTCACTGCTTCATTAACATAGAATTTCTGATTTTTTACAGGATCAATAATAAACCCAGTGGCAGCTTGCGCCTCAAGAAGAACAAGGGCGGTTCCTGGCCTTAGCATATTCTTCTTCATAGCTTGGTAGATGTTCATTTTTAGTTTATTCTCTTCTAGGAAAACGCCAGCTATGCAGTCACTGCCCTGGAGATATTGCCTTACTGAGTCGGTTTCTGCGATTTCTTTTACGGACTTCTTGCCTTCTTTCAGTTGCTCATATTGGGTTTTGTTAATGACCTTGGAATCCAGCAGTTCGCTGGCAGGGACTGGAGCTCTAAGACCGGTAAATGTGAGGCGCTGCTGTTTCTTGGTCTCAGTTTCTTCCACAATAGTGATCATAATTTTTATGATTTTCTCAATTGTAACTTTCCCAGTCTTATACTGACGTAAGAGTTCCCTTCTTTGCTCTTCAGTAAAGTACTCAGAATGTATTAATTCCCACAAAGTGATGGTCTTTCCTTTATAGCTACCAACAGGCACTTCAACTGTTGTCTTATCAAAGGCTTCCTTGGCTTGAGAGTCGGTGTAAACCTCTTCTAATTGAGATTGTATGGCTTGTTCAGAGAGAGGCAGCAGCAAGTGACCCGTTTTCTTGTCCACTTTGCATTTCTTTTGAAGTTGTGCATAGGACAGGTTCTCCTGACTATTTGGATCGTAAAATCCTGTGTTTTCATCGGCAGGTTCAGACAGGAGTTTAGTAGTTTCTTCATCCAGGTGGCCTCGTTTATAAGCAATCTCAAGCGGAAGGCGATGACTGTTTATAGGGTCAATGATGCCACCAGTGGCCAGCTGAGCGCTTAGCAATCTAAGTCCACTGTCTTTGGGTATAAGCCCCTTCTTTAATGCCTGAAACAGGGACAGAGCCTGTCCTGTGTAAGGATCCTTGTAGCCAGTGACCGCCTTTTCAGCAGAAAGCAACTTTTCATGGTACTCTGGCCCAACAGTTCCAGCTTTGACAGCTTCATCAACAGGGAACAGCTCACTAGTAACTGGATCGATAATGAATCCTGTACCCGCCTGAGCTTCAAGCAGGCTGAGGGCTGTAGCTGGCTTCAGTAGGTTCGTTCTGATTGCATCATACAAGCTTTGCCTCTCACCGGTCTGTTCCACTTGCACTCCAGCTATGGCTGTGCTTCCAGTCAGGTATTTCTTTATAGATTCTACATCAGCCAGGTCCTTTACTGTCTTTTTGCCCTGGTGCAGCTGGTTGAAGAGGTCATTGTCTATGATTTTACTGTCTACAAGTTCTGCTGCTGGGACAGGATTTCGGAGACCATCAAAACACATTTGCTTCTTTGTCTCATTTTCTTCTACTACTGTAATTATAATCCTAATTATTTTCTCCACAGTGATTTTGCCAGTCTTGTACTGACGCAGCAGTTCTCGCCTCTGCTCTTCTGTGAAGTATTCTGAATTAATAATCTCCCATATGGTGACAGTTTTTCCTTGGAATTTACCAAACGGAACAGATACAGTGGCTTTCTTGAAGACATCTTTGGCCTCTGAATCTGTGTAGACAAGTTCACCCTTTGCAGCTTTGTCCGTCAGAGGTAGCAGGCAAAGTTTGGTCTCTGGGTCAAGGACACATCTCTCCATGAGCTGTAGGTAGGTAAGGTTTTCTTGTGTGTTGGGGTCAAAGAAGCCTTTTGTGTCATCTGTGGGATCAGATAAGATTTTGCTCATTTCTTCATCAAAGTAGCCTCGCTTGTAGGCTACATCCAAAGGCAGCCGATGGCTATTGACTGGATCAACAATGCCTCCGGTGGCAATCTGAGCCTCCAGAAGTCGAATTCCATGGTCTTTCACAATGAGGTCCTTTTGCATGGCTTGGAAGAGTGATATTTTCTCTCCGGTGTATGGATCCTTGTACCCAGTGATTGCTCTCTCCGCAGATAACATTTTGTTGTGAACTTCAGGCCCAATGACATTCTCCTTTACTGCTTCACTTACAGTCAGTCTCTTGTTACTCACTGGATCAATAATGAAGCCAGAGGCAGCCTGAGCTTCCAGAAGAATAAGGGCAGTGCCTGGAGTGATTAGCTTCTTCTTCATGGCATTGTAGATGCTCATCTTTTCATTGCTTGGTTTAAGCAAGAGGCCAGCAATACTGCTCTTTCCCTGAAGGTATTTCCTGATGTCTTCCCGTTGGGAGAGGTCAACTACAGTCATCTGTCCACTGGAGAGTTTGTCCAGCTGCTCTTTGCTCAATATTCCAGCCTCAAACAGCTTGTCAGGAGAGACCTTCTGCCTTAAGCCATCAAATCCATTAACTACTTCTCCATTCTGAGCTGACCCATCTACAACATCTCTGCCGTTTGGCATAGTTTTAGTCTGGGTAATGACTGTCTCTTTAGTGATTAGGATCTGCTGTGTTTTCTCCAAGGCTAATCTGTGTTCCTGCTCAAGTTGTTCTAGCCTCTCCCTCAGTTTCCGGTTCTCTTCCTCCAGAAGTTTCTCCTGTTCTCTACGCTTCTTATCCAGCTGCTGGAGTTCCTCCTGTTTCTGGCGAACCTTGTCCTCGGCATCCAGCTGCTTCTTGAGGGCATCATCCATGGTAAGCTGCAGAAGCTTCTTCTCCTCCTCCAGCTGTGTGAGTTGCCGTTCTTTTTCGGATTTCAGCTTCTGAGCTTTGCCGACTTCCTCCTCAAAGAGCTTCTCAAGCTTGGCCTTCTCTTCTTCGATGTACTTCTCTTTCTGAATCAAGATTTGCTTTTCAGAGAGGAATGTAGACTGAAGAGTTTGAGTTTCTTGAAGAAGCTGTTGTTTTTGGGCTTTCACCGTCTAAAAGACAAATAGCACATTAGGGAAATCAACAGATATTACGGGCTCACAGCAATACACAAAATGAAAAGGTAATAATGCCCCTGACGATGCAGTATTCTACCCATTCAATGAATAGTTTTACACAGTTGATTCAAAAGATAACTTTTTCCCAATCACACAACTTTATACAGGTCTAAAATTTGATACTGGAACTGAACTGTGCTGAAATTTTTGATGAAACTACTCTGCTACAGGCACCTTAACCACTTGCCAACCGCCGCCCGACTATATACGGTGGCGGTCAGCCCCTCCCAGGCAAAGTGACGTACCGGTACGTCACTAGCCTGGGAGCCAATAGGGGGCGAGCGCGCGCCTCCGAAAGGCGTGCTCCCGCCCCCGCTCATTCCCTAAGAAGCCCGCGCGTGTGATCGGCGGACCCGATGTCCGCCGGTCACTCGCGATCGTCGGGTGGAGAGGGAGAAAGGCAGGCGGCTAATGTAAACAAAGCCCCCTGTCATTCTCCCCTGTGTAAAAGCACAGATCATACGGTCCTGCTATGTAGGACCATTGATCTCTGCTGTTACACACACAGCCACGTCCAATCACAGTTAGAAGCACGCCCCTAGGGACACACTTAACCCCTCCCTCTCCAATAAAGTTAGCCCCTTCCCTCCCAGTGTCATTTTTACAGTAACAGTGCATATGTATAGCACTGATTACTGTAGTAATGTCACTGGTACCCCCAAAAGTGTCAAAAATGTCAAGGGTCCGATCTGTCCGCCACAATGTCGCAGTCCCGCAAAAAAAAAAAAAAAAACGCAGATCGCCGCCATTACTCGTTAAAAAAAAAACAATAAAATGACAAAAATCTTTCCCTTAGTTAGTAAACGCAATAACTTTTGCGCGAACCAATCAAAATACGCTTTTTGCGATTTTTCTTACCAAACATATGGTAAAAAAAAATTGGCCTAAAATGTTAAAAAATTTAGATTTTTACATTTCTTTTGGGGGGAATTTCATATAAAAAAATGTGAAAAATATTGTTATTTTTGCAAAATTGACGCTCTTTTTTTGTTTATAGCGCATGATCAAAAAATCGCACAGGTGATCAAATACCCCCAAAAGAAAGCTCTGTTTGTAGGAAAAAAAGGACGTAAATTTAATTTGGGTACAGCGCAATTGTCCGTTAAAGTCACGCAGTGCCAAATCGCAAAATAGGCCCTGGTCAGGAAGGGGGTAAAATCTTCCGGGGCTTAAGTGGTTAAATAGCACAGCTAAGAAAAGTGAGGTTGAAGGGGCAACATAACATTTTAGATGTACCAAATTACAGAAAGATTACAGGCTAGGAGCATTCTAGATAGAAAGTGTGTAGATTTGAAACTTCTGTTTCTAGGTCTTGGGCAATAATTTGGCAGTTTTGTAGGCCTGCTTTTCCTAGGAACTCTTCTATATGGCCAAAGAAGCGGACACCTTACCATCACACCTATATGAGCTCATTGGACATCCTACAGTGCCTTGAAAAAGTATTCATACCCCTTGAAACTTTCCACATTTCATCATGTTACAACCAAAAACATAAATGTATTTTATTGGGATTTTATGGGATAGATCAACAAAAAGTGGCACATAATTGTGAAGTGGAAGGAAAATGATAAATGGTTTTCACAAATATCTGAAAAGTGTAGCGTGCGTTTGTATTCAACCCCCTTTACGCCGATACCCCTAACTAAAATCTAGTGGAACCAACTGCCTTCAGAAGTCAACTAGTAAAGAGTCCATCTGTGTGTGATTTAATATCAGTATAAATACAGCTGTTCTGTGAAGCCCTTTTGTTTGTTAGAGAACCGTAGTGAACAAACAGCATCATGAAGGCCAAGGAACACACCAGACAGGTCAGGGATAAAGCTGTGGAAAAGTTTAAAGGTTAGGATAAAAAAAAAATATCCCAAGCTTTGAACATCTCATGGAGCACTGCTCAATCCATCATCCAAAAATGGAAAGAGTATGGCACAACTGCAAACCTACCAAGACATGGCCGTCCACCTAAACTGACCGGCTGGCAAGGAGAGCATTCATCAGAAGCAGCCAAGAGGTCCATGGTAACTCTGGAGGCGCTGCGGAGATTCACAGCTCAGGTGGGAGAATCTGTCCAGAGGACAACTATTAGTCGTGCGCTCCACAAATCTGCCCTTTATGGAGGAGTGACAAGAAGAAAGCCATTGGTGAAAGAAAGCCATAAAAATTCCCGTTTGCTGTGTTTCCCACATGGCTTCTCACAAACTGCAAACATGTGGAAGAAGGAGCTCTGCTCAGATGAGACCAAAATTTAACTTTTTGGCCTAAAAGTAAAACGCTATGTGTGGCGGAAAACTGACACTGCCCATCACCCTGAACACACCATCCCCACCGTGAAACATGGTGGTGGCAGCATCATGTTGTGGGGATGCTTTTCTTCAGCAGGGACAGGGAAGCTGATCAGAGTGGACGGAAAGATGGGTGGAGCCAAATACAGGGAAATCTTAGAAGAAAACCTGTTAGAGTCTGCAAAAGACTTGAGATTAGGACGGAGGTTCACCTTCCAGTAGGACAACGACCCTAAACACACAGCCAGAGCTACAATGGAATGGTTTAGATCAAAGCAAATGCATGTGTTAGAATGGGCCAGTCAAGATCTAGACTTAAATCCAATTGAGAATCTGTGTCAAGACTTGAAAATTGCTGTTCACAGACGCTCTCCATCCAATCTCACAGATCTTGAGCTATTTTGCAAAGAAGAATGAGCAAAAATGTCCCTTTCTAGATGTCCAAAGCTGGTAGACACATCCCCAAAAAAGACTTGTAGCTGTAATTGCAGCGAAAGGTGGTTCTACAAAGTATTGACTCAGGGGGGTGAATACAAATGCACGCCACGCTTTTCACATATTTGTAAACAATTTAGAAAACCATCATTTTCCTTCCACTTCACAATTATGTTCAACTTTGTGTCAGTCTATCACATAAAATCCCAATAAAATACATTTACGTTTTTGGTTGTAACATGACAAAATGTGGAAAATTTCAAGGGGTGTGAATACTTTTTCAAGGCTTTGTATGCTAATTTCAATTAATGAAGTTTACGTTTTTTTCAGTGAAGAATACTGTTAATACCACAGAATACACGGACATTTTAGACAATTGTAAACTTCCAACCTTGTAGCCCTTTTCTGTTCCCAGCAAGACTATTCCCATGCTTGCAAAGACAACTACATTAAAAAGAGGAGGTGAACTCTTGAAAAACTCTTTTTTCCCCCCCTGCAAAGTAAATGCATAATGTGCTAGTATGCATCTAGCACATTATGTGACACTTACCTGCAACGAAGCCCGCGTTGTCCCTGCTGCCAGGCGCATCCATCTTCACCCGTCTTCTTCCGGGTCTGCAGACTCCGGCGGTATTACTGGCCGGAGCCGCGTGACATCACAGCCGCCAGTCACGGCACAGGGCCTTGAAGAAACGGCACGGGCGGCCGTTTAATCGGAGTGCATGCGCCGATGATGTCATCAGCTGCATGCACTGTAAATATCTCCTAAACGGTGCAAGTTTAGGAGAGATTTACAGCACCTTTAGGTAAGCCTTAATATAGGCTTACCTATAGGTAAAAGTCATTAAAGTGGGTTTACAACCACTTTCAGACATTGTTTGGTGTGGAGGAACTTAGAGCTCTGACCTCAACCCTACTGAGCACCTTTGTAATGAATTGGTTCGTTGCCTGTGAGACAGGTCTTCTCATCCAATATCAGTACCTGACTTTACATATGCTTTTGAATGGGCACAAAATACCATAGGCACACAATTGGGCCTTCCCAGAAGAGTAAAAGCTATAATTGCGACACAATAGTGATGTTGGGGGTAGCGGTGGCCAGTGGTGGCTGGTGCGTTGGGGGCGCAGCCCCCCCTATCCATGCATCCGGCCCCCTAATCTACATGCGGGGCGTCGGACGCATGGAGTTCAATGGGGTTTTTTTTTCTTTTCTGAATCACCCAATTAGAGCCAGAGGCTCTAACAGGCTTCAGAAAAGGGTGGAGCCGGGGCGCAGAGCAGTGCGCCCCGAGCCCACTCATTGTGTCACAATAGCGAATGAAAATTCGCTATTGTCACACGGATCCTCCTCCTGGCAAATCAGGAAGCCGGTCTGAGACTCGCTTCTTGATTGGCCGAAAGGCGAACTCATGCCATTGGCCGAGGAGAAGGCAGGAGGACTCGAGGAGACGCGGGGGACTGAGGAGAAGCCGCCGCTGCAGGTAAGTGCACTGGTCTCTCTACATTGAAGGGGGCACGGCACGCTGGTCACTCTGCATTGAAAGGGGGCAAGCTGGTCACTCTGCATTGAATGGGGGCACCGCTGGTCACTCTGCATTGAAAGGGGGCACACTATTCCTTGATTACTGAAGGCCCCTTTCACACTTTTGTGACCTCAAAGTCACGTAATTTTTTACAGCGTTTTTTGCCGCAAAGCAATGCCTATTACATTTTTCTGTTTGCGCCCCCCCCCCCCCCCCCCGACGGTGGCACTAAATATTAAACCAATGCTCTGGGAATGTGATGTCCAACAGGCTAGTATAGGTGTGATGGTCAGGTGTACACAAACATGTGGCTTTACAGTAAGGATAGTAGAGCTAGTTTCTCATACAAAACAATCTTGCAGAGCCACATATATAAACGAATCTGTAGATCAATCAAACTTCCCCGAAAAGGTAGGATAAAGCTATAAGCATGAAAAAAAGCAGCCGTGTCAAGTCTAAACTTTAAATTTAGAAAACAATAAAAATGGAGGACTTTTTCTAGGGCCGATCCTGTGACTACTAATATAGAAATACTACCAATAAACATTTGTACATTTCATTAAAACACTTGCACTGAGAGAAATACGCCAGCTGCTATTGCTGGTCTCCTTTTAAAAATGCTAGTTACCTGGCTGTCTGTGGCTTCAATACTTATTGACAAACAACATGTAGCTACTGAAGTCACATCTCTTGATCTGCATACCAGGCCAGTGATAAAGAAGAAGGTACTGTACCAGCAGGAAGGTCAGGCAATGAGCTTTTTTAAGAAGGAAGGGTCAGCAATAGCACCCTCAATACAGGTTTTCTTTAAAAAGAGACCCTGTCACTTCAGTATTCAGGTAAAAGTGTCTAAAAAGAGTCCGTATTGGCGCTTTTCCACTGCATGGAACCGAACGGTTTGGCTCGCTTTTGTGCTTTTCCACTGCTGGTACCGCATGGTATGGTGTAGGAACGGTTCGGTACGGTGCGGTTACGGCGGCGCTTTTCCACTGCATGGAACCGAACGGTGCGGCTCTCAAAAACAGTACCACCTCGATTGTGGTTCCAAGAGGTACCATACCCGGTACCATATCCCACAATCCTTTGCATGCAGTCACTACTAGCCACTGATTGGTCAGAGAATCCCACCCACCCAGTTGTTATCCCACCCATTTAACTTTAGTACTACTTTAGTGGAAAAGCAAACCATACCGTACCGTACCGAACCGTTCCAACACCGTACATGGTACCAGCAGTGGAAAAGCAAACCGGGCCAAGCAGGGCCGAGTAGAGCCGAGCCGGTACTTGCAGTGGAAAAGTGCCATATCATCCACCTCTCTAATGTTCTACCACCCTTTCTTTAGCTGCTGCTGCACAATACCCAGAGCTTCCAGGCATGGGGGAGCATGTGGCTCCCCTCCTATGATAATTGTTTAGGCCCAGTGACCAATGGCTAGGCTCAAGCACTGTCACATAACAGAGGGGATGACGTCCCCTCTCTGACAGTGTTTTTTTTGGCAGCTGCAACAGAGGAAAGAGCGGCAAAGATGAGTTCAAAGCGGTCAGATGCTGTTATTTTGCCCTGAATTGCCAAACTGAAGGGGTCTCCTAAAAGATGGGAGTCAACACAAATGATAATAATGGATGATATTGAATCAAACAACAGAATGCTGGTCTTTACATGGTGGACCAAACAGAAAATGTAAAAAAATGGGGTGATAAATTTATATTTTACGTTTGCTCACCATGCTAATTAACTGAAATAAATTCATGGCAACGTATGAGACAGAATAATAGAAATAATACAAGCTAGATACCTCTTCAGACTTTTTCTGCAGAAGCTCTGCCTCCTTCCTTAGCTTCTCCTTTTCCTTCTCCAGATCAGCGATGGCCTTTCTCAGTTCTTCCGCCTCCTTGTCACTATGCTGTCTCTGGATTTCCAGAGTCTGCACCACAGTCATCTTCTCCTTGGTGGACAGTTCTGTTTGGTGCAGTCTTTCACTGATCTCTTCAGCTTGTTTCCTGAACTTTTTGGCATCTTCCTCGGCTTTGGATTGGGCCCTGCTCATTTCCACCACCTGGAGTTTCAGGCGTTCGGCTTCAGCGCTTATGTCCAACTGTCTGCGTCGCTCTGCCTCCAAGGTCTTTTGGAAGCCCTCTGTCTCCTCGGCAAGCTGCTGCTGCATCTGCTCCTTATCTTCTTGCAGCTTCTTAGCCTGTTCAATAGCCAGCTCCTTCTGTTTTTGCAGCATTTCAGCTTCGGCTTTCAGGCGGGTGGCCTCCTGTACGGCTTGCATCTTTTCCTTTAACATCTTTTCGGCCAATGCTCGCTGCTCTTTTAGATCATCTTCTGCGATCTTTCTTAAACGGGCAGCCTCTTGGGCCTCAATGCTGAGCCGAGCAGCATCTTCGGCTACCTGCTTCATCTTCTCGGCTTCCTCAGCCAGGAATTTTTGGGTGTGGTCTTTGTCTTTTAGCATAAGCATTTTGTTTTCCTCTTCTATGCGAATTTTCAATTTAATCAGCTCTTCCATCTGGATTTTAACTTTAAAGAGCTCCTCTTCCACAAGCTTCTTTTGTCTCACAGATTCGGTCACTTCGTCTTTCAGACGCCCAAGTTCTTCATCCAAAATGGTTTTTTGGTGGTCAGTTTCTTCCAGCTGAAGTTTGACTTTGGTCAGTTCACTCTCAACCTGCTCTTTTTGTCTGACTGTTTTCTCTGCAAACTTTTTATGCTTTTCCATTTCAGCATCAGCCATTTGTTTGAGCTTCAGAGCTGCCTGTTCTGCCTGGCCCCGCTTGGCAGCTTCCAGTTCTGCTTCTTTTCGGACCTTTTCTGCATCTTCCTGAGCCTGGGCTTTGTTCTGGGCTTCGATTTCAGCCTTCTGTTTTAAACGTTCAGCTTCCTCTGCCTGCTGACGCGACAATGCAGCCTCATGTTCGGCCTTTACTTTAGCACGCTCGGCATCCTCAGCGGCACGCTTAGCCTTTTCTGCTTCTTCCTTTAGCTTATCTAGGACACTCTGTTCCTGGATTCGGGTTTGCAGCAATTCTTGCTCTCTCTGTTGTACAGCAGCATAGTGAGCCTTTTCTTCCGCTTCAATTTTAAACCTTGCAGCATCTTGTGCTAATTGGATCTGCTTTTCAGCTTCCTTCTCGGCTAGGTCTTTCTGTTTTTTGGCTTCTTCGGCCTTGGCCTTAAGTCTCTCAACTTCTTCTAAAGCCAGTTTTCTCTGCCTTCCGGCCTCCTGTTCTGCTGCAATGATCTTCTTGACTTTTTCCTCGGCCTCTTTGCGCCTTCCCTCTTCTTCCAGGGCCAGCTGTCTCTGCTTCTCTGCTTCATGTTCGGC
>NC_138772.1:544348145-544508145 GCF_965119305.1 Pelophylax lessonae
CCTCTCTGGAGGTTCGTTTACACCAGCTATTTTATGTTACATTGGGCCACATTGCCCAACACAGACAAAACAACTTATTTCCTAAAGCAGGGCTCTCCAAACGTTGTAAAGAAAGGGCCAGTTTACGGTCCTTCAGACTTTAGGGGGCTGGACTGTGCCAAGAAGGAGTAAACAATGCAAGCCCTTTGGTATTGGGGGGAGAAATAGTTGGTATCGTTGGAAGGAATAGTGCCCCAATTTTGTTGTTAGTGGAAGAAATGATGCCCCATTGTTGGTGTCAGTGGAAGGAATAGTGCCCTCTTGTTGGCGTCAGTGGAAGGAATAGTGCCCTCTTGTTGGCGTCAGTGGAAGGAATAGTGCCCCCTTGTTGGTATCAGTGGAAGGAATAGTGCCCCCTTGTTGGTGTCAGTGGAAGGAATAGTGCCCCCTTGTTGGTGTCAGTGGAAGGAATAGTGTCCCCTTGTTGGTGTCAGTGGAAGGAATAGTGCCCCCTTGTTGTGTCAGTGGAAGGAATAGTGCCCCCTTGTTGTGTCAGTGGAAGGAATAGTGCCCCCTTGTTGTGTCAGTGGAAGGAATAGTGCCCCCTTGTTGTGTCAGTGGAAGGAATAGTGCCCCCTTGTTGTGTCAGTGGAAGGAATAGTGCCCCCTTGTTGTGTCAGTGGAAGGAATAGTGCCCCCTTGTTGTGTCAGTGGAAGGAATAGTGCCCCCTTGTTGGTGTCAGTAGAAGGAATAGTGCCCCCTTGTTGGTGTCAGTGGCAGGAATAATACCTCCAAGGGCTGGATAAAGGCAAGCAAGGGGCCACAGTTTGGAGACCACTGTCTTATAGCTTTAGTCCATGCCAATACGCTGCATTGGTATGCACTGAAAAAGAATAAGACACGTTGCATTGTAATTGCATTCCACAAATACCAGCACACATGGGCACCCACTGATGTGAAGATAGTAGCCTGCACCATGCTGGAAAGTGACAAAGCCTTTGCTGTCATGAAAAGGGAAAGTTATAAGAGTAAAGTCTTACAAAGGGGAGTTGATTGGACCCAACCAATCAAGTGATATGAGCAACATCCATGCAGGAGCAGTCACATGAAACAGGTGCACTGTGAACATAAAAGGGCAAGAGATTTGGGACGAAATGGCCAGTTTTTGTCCAGATGTTCACATTGAACACAAACATTCCCAATGCTTACATAAGATTATAAAGAAGGCCATGTGCCACCAGATACACCCACGCTTGCTCTTGTGTAATCACTACGTATATAATACAGAACACCGCTATGACCGAGCAGATGATCGACAATCTCTTACAAGGGAAAGCTATCCTGATGTGCTCACCTCCTGGATGATGTTATCAGATGCAGACTGCACTTTGGGCTTCTTGAGTGGAGACACTGCGGGTTCTACCTGAGCTTTATAGGTCACCAGCTGGAGCTCAAAGTCCTAGAAAAAAGAACCAGAGTTTTTAAATGCATAACTTGAGGACACATTATAATCTTCTATATTATGAAATAATGAAGGAGACACAACGTGTATTGAATTGGACACATTGCTCTGCAAAATACAAATAAATGTAATTGCTTTCTAATATCAATAAGAGACCTCTTTACGAAGAAAGACAAGGGGGAAATTCTGATAGTGAAGTCGTCTTTTATTTTGGAACCAAAAACAAACAGTTATCATTAGGGATGCACCGATCCGATATGAGGATCGGATATCGGCGCCGATACTGCCACAATAGCTGGATCGGGGGATTGGTGAAATTAACCGATCCACAGGCCGATCCGGTTTTGCTGAGTCCCGGCTCAGCCATCCCTTACTTGGTGTAGTAGTAGTATGGGATGGGAGCCGCTACTTCCTGTATAGTCCCGGCTCACAGGTGAAGTGATATCAGATGCACTCCGACTGTGAATGGAGGAGCCATACACATGAAGCAGCAGCTTTGCTCTGTACTGCAGCCGCATGCTTTATGTGTGTATTTCCGGATCGGTACCGGCAGATACACAATGCCAGATATCGGTATCGGGACAAAAAAAGTCGGATCGGTGCACCCCTAGTTATCACCAATAAGGTGACCGATCGTATATATATGTATGCTTTCACAAGGGGTCTGGAATATTGACAATTCAGCCAACATTGTTATTTATGGCGCTTTTCCACTGCATGGAACCAAACGGTTCGGCTCGCTTTTGTACTCTTCCACTGCTGGTACCGCATGGTACGGTGTAGGAACGGTTCGGTACGGTACGGCGGCGCTTTTCTACTGCATGGAACCGAACGGTACGGCTCTCAAAACCAGTACCACCTCGATTGTGGTTCCAAGAGGTACCATACCCGGTACCATATCCCACAATCCTTTGCATGCAGTCACTTCTAGCCACTGATTGGTCAGAGAATCCCACCCACCCCGTTGTTATCCCACCCACTTAACTTTAGTACTACTTTAGTGGAAAAGCAAACCATACCGTACAGAACCGTTCCAACACCGTACCATGCGGTACCAGCAGTGGAAAAGCAAACTGGGCCAAGCAGGGTCAAGCAGGGCCGAGTAGAGCCGAGCCGGTACTTGCAGTGGAAAAGTGCCATTACTGACTAGAGCAGCCCTTTTTCAACCAGGATGCTCAGGCACCCTGGGGTACCTTCAGGTTGCTTCAGGGGTGTCTTGGCAAAATGCCTAAAAATTACCCAAAAATTGTATACAAGCCAGCGGGTGGGTGAAGCCAGCCTTTTAGTTACACAAAGCCACAGGTTTTCATTGTGCACCACTACAACATTCCAGCCGCCGGCATCCTAACAACCAATGATGTCAGCAGTTCATAAGAAGGACATCAGACGCCTGCACAGCATCCTTGTTTGAGTCTCCCCTTCCCCATTCCCTCAGCACTGGGGTCATATTAGCTGAGTGAGGGAGAGGAGAAACATTGGCATACTAGTCAGTACCAGTATGCAAAGGTGTATTTGCTTTGGAAGAATCAATCACCTCCAACATTGGTGTCTTATGTGTGTGAATGTTTCTGCTTTATGTAAAACAAATATTTTGCTTTTTTCACATTTTAGAATGGGGTCCCTTGAGATTGTGCATACATTTAAGGATGCCTTAAAGCGGAGAAACCCTGGATTAAGAGAGTTTTGAACGTAAGAAATATGTCCTAAAAAACTTCAGACAAATTAGTAAGAATGCATCTTTTGGATCCATCTCCTTTGCCCCTGCCGCTACTCCCAACGCCACTATCAGGCTACGTTCACATGTGGGCATAGTGGATCGCGGGCAGAATCACTGCGATTCTGCCCGCGATCCGGAAATCATTGCAAATTGGGGGACGCCTGTGCGTTGCCCGTGATTTGCAATGGCACCCCAAACGCAGCAACATCTCGGCATCATCGCACAGCGTTTGGGGTGCCATTGCAAATCACGGGCAACGCACAGGCGTCCCGCAATTTGCAATGATTTCCGGATCGCGGCGATTCTGCCCGCGATCCGCTACGCCCACATGTGAACGTAGCCTTACTGTGTAAGATGATACCTGCAGATGGTCTGCGAATGCCATTGAGCAAATACAAATGTAAATTTTTTTTTGTGCCTTTGTTGATAGATGCCAAAAGAAATAATTCTTGTAAAACAATAAAATACAATAAAACACAAAATGTATGTATTACATTTGTTTCCACCCGTTTGATTCCTCCCCCCCTCCGCTGCCATATTTGGCACTTTTTTTTTTGGGGGGGGGGGGGATTGGGTACCCACCCCCCCTTCCGGGAGACCTTGCCGTGGAAGTTCGGCCCCCCTCCTCCATCCACTGCTGTTGGCTCATTCAAAAAGCAAAATGCACTTGGCGCATGCGCAGTAGAGAACCGGGTGTGAAGTCGCAAAGGCTTCACTGCCCGTTTCCCCTACAAGGAATGGGGGCAGCAGCACCCGAGGGCCAGCTGAGAAATTTGCTGGGGTGCCGACATTGTGGAACCCCTGGATAGGCAAATGTCCTAATATTAAAAGTAAGCATTCTACAGTATTTGTAGCTGCTGACTTTTCATTTTTGAAAGGGGGGGCTTTAAGTTGACAATGTTATTGCGAAGTAAACTGGGCCCACAGTGTAAAAATTGCTCTGGTCCATATGGGCAGGGCTGCTGTTAGAAATCGCGGGGCCCCCTACAGACTACCTGGCAGGGCCCCCTCAAGAAAATATTAAAGATATATTTAGCTAAAATTACAACAAAATCACTATTATCAGACACAAATATAACATAACTTGTATAATTCCTGCTAAATCTAAAAAAAAAAAAAAAAAACTATGTTAAATAAAAATGAAGATGAGATGAGAAAAATATACAGGCTGTGTAGTTGGAGCTCAGTGATCAGAGAGACAGAGAGAGAGAAACAAAGTTACAAATAAACTCCTGAGCAGAGATAACATTAGAGCCACTGCTGGGAGGGGGCCCACACAGGGAGGGGGATTAGTGAGAGACGACTGTCTCTTTCTCAGCAGATAAAAGCTGATAGCAGGGAGAGGGACAGATCAGATTCAGGTGCTGGAGGAAGATTTCTGTATTTGTTGTCCATCACGAATCCCCCGCTCTGTGTGGGCCCCCCTGTGTGCTTGGGTCCCCTACAAGAGGGCTGGTGGTCCCCCCCTATCAGTGGCCTTGCATAGGGGTATACAGGCACAACAGCTGAAGTCTCTAAAAACCATAGCATGAGCAACCTTAATTTAGGTACTGGATGCATGAATTATGGATAGGCAGGTAACAGGAATTTCTGTGCAGATACTCTACAGATTGGCAGGAAATCAAGCAGCATTGGTGAGATGGTATTCGTGTCCACAGAGAATCTTTGGACTTCCCTGATCACCAAGGGCTCAGATATACAATGGATACGATAGAGAGTACATTGATTTTAAAGAGCACCTGCCATGAGTGGCAGACATTGCTGGCCTGCTTTTGCAAACTCTAGGTGCCGGGATCTTATGCCAATCTCTGGTCTATTTGAGTCCTCAATCCAGTAGATATGGGTTACTATGCATTACACGCTAGTTACCAGGCAAAAGCCTGACAATGACTGATGGAGGTAGAACTTGCTGTGTTACCTTAATGGCTTCGATGTATTGCTTGGCATACTTCTGGCATTCATCCACTTTTTCACGGTTTTTCTCACTTTCCTCCAGCAGTTTCTGCAGGAGATAAATAACAAGTCTTATTGGTGCTTGGATATATCAAGAATTATACTGATATTGTGTTTTATTGGTGCTTAGATGTATCTAGAATGTTTCTCATCCTGTACAAAAAGTCGTATAGTTTCCTAGATGTATCTAGAATTATACTCATCGTAATATGGGTCCATCTTGTATAATGTGTCCTTTTAAGGCCTACATGTATCTAGAATTCTACTCATGGGAAGGATCCAACTTGTAGAATGGGTTTCACTACTTCCTAGATGTATGTAGAATTCCACTGATCACAGGAAGGGTCCATATTGAGCAATGTGCCATATTAAGGCCTACATGTATGTAGAATTCTACTCATTGTAAGGGTCCATTCAGCAGAGGTGGGGGACTTGAGTCACGTGACTTGACTTAAGTCAGACTTAAGTCACCAGTTTGAGGACTTGAGACTTGCTTGACTAAAATTAATAAAAGACTCGACTTGACTTTGACTTGGTATTCATGACTTGACTTTGACTTGAGACATATGACTCAAAATGACTTTACTTTTTTAAGTTATTAAATATTTGCATTTTCTCAAGATGTGTTAAAGCAAAATGAATGTGCCTGTTATGTTTCTGACACCACAGTCACTTAAAACACCTCAGTGTGTTCTGATTTTTAGGACACTGGCTGTTTAACAATGGAAATACTTAACATGGTTTTAGTGACTGTGGTGTTGAAACATGACCGGACGAAGGATTTTGAGCTGTTTGGACATTCAAAGTGTTTCTTTAATATGCCAAGAAAAAAGCACTAAGCAGTTTTGTTAATGTTGAAAATAAAAATAAACCTTTCCTGACCACTGACGTTCAACTGATTTAAAGGTGAAAATTGAGGTAGATCAGTATTTTGACTTGATTTGTGACTTGACCAAAATAAATTACTTGAATTGCTTGACTTCTAGCAGGGACTAGACTTGACTTGCTTGCTTTTTGCCACAGTAACTTGGGAATTGCTTGAGACTTGGAAGGTTAAGACTTGAGACTTGCACATGTGTGACTTACTCCCATGTTTGCCATTCTGTACTATGCATATTACTACTTCTTAGATGTATCTAGAATTACACTGATCATATGAAGGGTCCATCTTGTACAATGTGCTCTATTAGGGCCTATATGCATCTAGAATTCTACTCCTCGTGGGAAGGGTCCAACTTTTACAATGTGTCTCGCTACTTCCTAGAAGTATCTAGAATTCTACCTATCATAGGAAGGGTCTATCGAACAATGTTCCATATTAGGGCCTACATATACGTAGAATTCTGCTCATGGGAAGGGTCCATTCTGTAGGGTGGGGTCGATTTACTAAAGGCAAATCCACTTTGCACTACAAGAGCACATGGAAGTGCAGTTGCTCTGAAAAGAGGGAAAACTCATTTGGTTGTTTTCTATCATCCAATCCTGTGCAAGCAAAAATGCTGTTTTTAATTTTCCTTGCATGTCCCCCTCAGATCGACAGCGACTGCACATCCAAGGGCAATTGTAGTGCACAGTGGATTTTCCTTTAGTAAATAAACCCAAAACGTGTTCTGCTACTTCCTAGATGTATCTAGAAATATACTGATCATAGGAAGGGTCCATCTTGTACAATGGGCCTTATTAAGGCCTACATGTATCTAGAATTCTATTCCTCATGGGAAGGGGCCATTCTGTACAAAGTGTCTCATTAATGCCTACTTGTATCTAGGATTCTACTCCTCATGGGAAGGGTCCATTCTGTACAATGCGTCTTACTACTTCCTAGATGTATCTAGAATTTTCCTCATCATAGGAAGGGTCCATCATGAACAACATGTCCTATTAAAGTGGAGTTCCACCCATTTTAGTAACTTTAGATGTATGTAATCCCCTTTAAAACTACTTTTACCAATGGAAACATTCTTTTGCTAGTAAATACCTTATTTTCTTCTTTATTCATCCTCTCCTCACTTCCGGGTCCGGCCGCGATCGGCGATTACGTCATTCGGCGATTCGCAGGGGGTGCTGGGATGTATCTCATGGCTTGAAATCTCGCATTATTACACAGGAGCTGAGCTGTACTGTTTGTATTGAGGCCGTGCTTTGCCCCGCCTCCTCCTCCTCTCAGTGAGCTGTACTGTATATGTATTGTATTGAGGCCGTGCTCTGCCCCGCCTCCTCTCAGTGAGCGAGGACTGAAAGCATTATATCCTCACTGAGCTCACTGAGAGGAGGCGGGGCAGAGCACGGCCTCAATACAATACATATACAGTACAGCTCACTGAGAGGAGGCGGGGCGGAGGCGGGGCAGAGCACGGCCTCAATACAAACAGTACAGCTCAGCTCCTGTGTAATAATGCGAAATTTCATGCCATGAGATACATCCCAGCACACCCTGCGAATCGCCGAATGACGTAATCGCCGATCGGTGGCCGGACCCGGAAGTGAGGAGAGGATGAATAAAGAAGAAAATAAGGCATTTACTAGCAAAAAAAAAAAAAGTTTCCATTGGTAAAAGTAGTTTTAAAGGGGATTACATACATCTATGTAATCTAAGTTAATAAAAATGGGTGGAACTCCACTTTAAGGCCTACATGTATCTAGAATTTTACTCCTTATTAAAAAAGGGTCCATTGTGTACAATTTGTCTTATTACATCCTAGATGCATCTAGAATTATACTGAT
The DNA here is from genome assembly GCF_965119305.1 of Pelophylax lessonae. Classification (NCBI taxonomy): domain Eukaryota; kingdom Metazoa; phylum Chordata; class Amphibia; order Anura; family Ranidae; genus Pelophylax; species Pelophylax lessonae. The sequence continues at coordinate 544,355,982 of NC_138772.1, forward strand.
CAAAAGGAAGGGTCCATCTTGTATGATGGGCCATATTAAGGCCTACATGTATCTAGAATTCTACTCCTCATGAGAAGGGTCCATTCAATACAATGCATCTTAAAACATCCTAGATGCATCTAGAATTATACTGATCATAGGAAGGGTCCATCTTGTACAATGGGCCCTATTAAGGCCTACATGTATCTAGAATTCTACTCCTCATGGGAAGGGGCCATTCTGTACAAAGTGTCTCATTAATGCCTACTTGTATCTAGGATTCTACTCCTCATGGGAAGGGTCCATTCTGTACAATGCGTCTTACTAATCCCTAAAAGTATCTAGAATTTTCCTCATCATAGGAAGAGTCCATCTTGAACAATGTGACCTATTAAGGCCTACATGTATCTAGATTTCTACTCCTCATGGAAAGGGTCCATTCTGTACAATGTGTCTTATTACATCCTAGATGCATCTAGAATTATACTCCTCATATGAAGGGTCCATCCTGTACCAACTATCTTATTAATGCCTACACATTTTTAGAATTATACTTGTCATATGCAGTTCATATTGCAGAGGCTTACCTTCTCCTCTAGCAGCTGCTCCTTGACAGTTCTGCTATCGGTAATGGGCACAGACTGGATCTTCTCCTGCCTCTTCTTGGCCTCCGTTATCCAGCGGATGAGCCACTCATAGCTCTCCCGGTAGTATCGCAGTTGCTTGCCCAGTTGTTCCAGTTCTCTCTGCCGAACATCAATCTGAAGGACAATGGCCTGCCAACGCTCCAGCAGCAGCTGCACCTTCTCCCGATATCTGTCCAGATCCACATCTCGTTCACTGTGAACCTTCAGCATCCTATCGCTCACCTCCCTGGCCTTGCCGAGATCGTTCTCCAATCCATTAAAGAGGGGCTGGTGACCTTCTACCTGACCACGCATTCTCTGCAAAAGCCAAACCATTAGGATGATGAAAGCAGAGCAAGAAAAGGATTATTATCCCCATATAATGCAGCTATACCATTCCTGTGATCTCCATCCACACCAGCTCTATGCATTCAGGCATTAGAAAGTCAAAATTGTAAAGAAAGACACACACTTCTTACGGAGTACACAAAAAGAACAGCAATATATTTCTGTATTTTCTAATGGTCTTATCCTACCTAGGATGTTTATAGGCTCCTCTCAATGAAAAGAATAAACTTAAGTTTCTAACAAACACCAACTTGTCACAAAATGGTAATAGAAAATGAAACGTGATTACTGATATGGAAGTTGAGGCTTTTGAGAAAGGCGATTGTTACCCTAGTGCCCCCCTGTAGACCATAGCTCAGATTTTGTTACCATAGTGCCCGCTGTAGACTATAACTCAATTTTGTTACTCTAGTGCCCCCTGTAGACCATAGCTCAGATTTTGTTACCCTGGTCCCCCCTGTAGACCACAGCTCAGATTTTGTTACCCTAGTGCCCGCTGTAGGCTATAGCTCTGATTTGGTTAACCTAGTGCCCCCTGTAGACCATAGCTCAGATTTTGTTATCCTAGTGCCCACTGTAGGCTATAGCTCTGATTTGGTTAGCCTGGTCCCCACCTGGTCCCCCCCTGTAGACCATAGCTCAGATTTTGTTACCCTAGTGCCCGCTGTAGGCTATAGCTCTGATTTGGTTAACCTAGTGCCCCCTGTAGACCATAGCTCAGATTTTGTTATCCTAGTGCCCACTGTAGGCTATAGCTCTGATTTGGTTAGCCTGGTCCCCGCCTGGTCCCCCCCTGTAGACTATAGCTCAGATTTTGTTACCCTAGTGCCCGCTGTAGGCTATAGCTCTGATTTGGTTACCCTGGTGACCCAACCCTGTACAGCTCCAGTTATCTCCATTACAGGGGCTCCTAAATCCAAGGTCTTACCTTCAGGTCTGACTTGTTGCTCTCCAGCTCTTTGAGGTCTCCAGGAACAGTCTGAACTTCCTTCAGCTGATCTTCGTACGTTTTCACAACCTCCTCAGCACCTTGGGTGTTCCTGATCACCAAGTGTATGGTCTTCAGCCTGAAAAGAGAAAGAAAACGGTCAGAACCGGAACTTGTCCTCGAGTATTCTAAATTCCTTTTTTTCTGCTGCTCCGTGTGAATTTTCCTGCCAGCTAAACCGCATTTAAAGTCCCACCATAAAAAATATTCTTATTCTCCTCTCCTTCTGCATGGAGTTTGCATGTTCTCCCTCTTCTTGCGTGGGTACTCCGGTTTTCTCCCACACTTCAAAAATATGCTGATAGGTTAAGTGGCCCCTCCCTAAATTGGCCCTAGTATGCATGAACGTTTCATGTGTAATAGGGACCTTAGACTGTAAAGTACTTGAGGGCAGGTACTGATTTGAATTTACAGTATACTATATAAAGCGCTGTGTAAACGGGCGACGCTATATAAATGTCTGTAAGAAAAAGGAACCTTACAAAGGCAGGAAATCTGTCCAAAACCCTATACTACTGCCACCCGACTAATGTTTCTGGATATTGACCCCCACATTATATATCAACTACTATCTGGAGCCTGCAGCCGGCTTTGCAGCGCGGTACGTACTTATCCAGGTAGATGGTGGAAAGGCTGTAGACTTGGTTCATCTTCTGCAAAGCTACATCAAGCTCGGATCTTAGAAGCGGGGCTGACTCTCCCAGGTCAGGCTGGGTTAGTATCTTACGGGTCTTGTCGTTCACCTTGTCCAGGTTCTTCTGGATGTTCTCCAGTTCAAAGTGAATTTGCTAAGGATAGATAGAGACAATTAGACCATGCTAAATATGTGTATCCACTTTTTTACAATTTAATAGGAACCATAACCAAAACTAGAAAAAAAAAAAAAAGACCATTTACACCCCACCTCCCAGGGCCTGAACGATGGACTTAAGGGAGTATATCTCTTCCCACAAGGTAATAAAGGAAAAAAAAAAGTGCAGGATGGGTAGGGGAGGAGGTTTTTAATTGCCTGAAGATGGGTTTTAACTTCAAACTAGATAATAACTACAATTTAGGTTAATAGAAAACCTCCTCCTAAGGAAACCTCCCAGTCTGCTGCCAACGTGAATGGACGTGACTTATAACAGCTCCCACTACTCATCCTGAACACATCCTGTTATACTACTCCAGTACTGTAACAAACAACTGGCCGCTACCCCCACCTATAATTGGCCTTCACAGCAAGGAGCACATGGAAGGGCAACACATGCAAAACAAAACCAAAGAAAATTCCCAGCTAAACTCACCAGCCAGCCTGCTACCAACCGAATGATCCTGTCTAACAGTTTGCGTTAAAAACAGGGGTTTAGTTAGTACACATTTGCAAATACATGCGTAAGCTGCAGAGCCGCATCAAGGCATCCCAATATTTCTGCTGTCCTAACACTTGATGTGATATTGGCGAGTGGACACAATGGACACCTTTGCTGCCATTGTGTGTTATGTGCTAGGTGTCCATTGTGCTCCTGTGCCTTTAAGTAGGGGTGGGCTCCTTCAGGCTTACCTGCCCTCTATTTACCCATTAGAATGCATGGGCTTCTACTATGGAGGCTCTCATCAATTTCCAAGAGTTAGGACGGCAGAAATATTGGGGTGCCTTGGAGCAGCTCTGCAGCTTATGCAGGTATTTGCAAAAGTGTGCTAACTAAACCCCTTTATTTAAAGCGGAGTTCCGGCCACAAAATCAACATAGTCGATTTTTTGCCATCCACTTGCTTTTGGTCACCTGAAAAATAAATGGATAGTTATGATTTTTTTTTTTTGTTCACTTACCTTGTTATTGAAGAAAAATATACTCACCTTTCTTCCACTTCCTCCCTCTGCGGCCGCGGTCCGCGCCGTCACTTCCTCTTTGCATTGATTCCTGGGAGCTGAACGTCATCGCTCCCAGGAATCAATGCGCCTGCACCGGCCCCACACGTCAGTTCTGGTGCGGGCGCCTCATTCCCTGCTAAACAGCTTCTGGGCATGCCCAGAAGCTGTGGAGGGATGACGCGCCCGCACCGGAAGTGATGAGCGGGGCCGGTGCAGGTGCATTCTTGGAGAAGAGGACACGGAAGAGGACACAGAAGAGGATTGCGCTGGCTTCAGCTGCCCACACCTTAGATGGCAGCGCTGGAGAAGAAATTTTCAAGGTAAGTATTTCTTCTAAAAGGTAAGTGCGACCCGGGACAGTACAGAGGCTATCCATTGTGGAATGTACTAGCCCTGACTGTCCCGGGGGTATTTTTATTGAAAAAAATTTTTCGTGGCCGGAACTCCGCTTTAACGCAAACTGATAGACAGGATAATTTGGTTGGGGAGTTGAGCTAAGAATTTTCTTTGGTTTTGTTCACTATACTGGTGGCTTTACAAGGCTCACTCTGCCCTGTAATCCTACCACACACCCTGGCATGCCCTTTCTTTCTGCAGGCAAAATGGCCAAAAATTAAAAGGAGGTTGGAGGACCACTAGATGGTGGACTACAAGATGGTGACAAACAGTAACAGGACAAAGCTAAGGAGGCAGCACTGTGCCTGGAGATCTTTGCCCATAGTGCAGAGTCCAGCACTTGCCCAACTCCTCTCTTTACAGTTTTGGATTTTGATGGAGGCAGCGAGACCAGATTGTTGGATTGGGGATGAACCTCAATTAGTTGCCCAGGGTTGCCAAGACACAAGACCCCACTTTTGAAAGGTGTCAATTCATCTCTCCAATTACGCAATAGCTCCTTGGCTAGCATGTTATTAAGTATGTGGAATGAGAGTGGACATTACCTGCTGGTCTCCAATCCGCTGGGAGCATTCCTTGATGGGATCTTTGTCCAGGGGGCTGCGGATCTTGTTCACTGTACGGGACTCACAGCCATCCAGCTGTAGCTGAATGTTCTTCAGCTGGGATATGTAGTTCTTACATGTGCTCTCGTCCTGTTCACCTGTATGGGCCACAGACACTCGTGTCACACATTTAAATTACATGTCTTGATTGAACAGTTTTGAAGACACTCTGCATTCTTTTACCTTTCTCTAGACTGCGTAGGAGCAGGTCATACTTCTGGGTGCAGGAGCTGTATTCTCTCTCGATGTTCATGCGGTCATCTGGGTGGAAGTTGTGGGAGTCCTGGCTGTCCCTCAGGAAGTCCTGGTAATGGATTTCTAGGTTCCGGAGAGCCTGAGAATACTCCTCTGATGTCATGCTTCGGAACTGCGGGACGGACAAGAAAGATGGTCAGATCTAAATCTTAAAATTCAGCTTTATTGCTTTAACGAGTTTGGTTGTAATGGGTCAATACAGATTTTTCTTACTTAAAATAATAAATATCATTGTTGCCATATTGTTTCCAAGTTTATAACTTTATTAGCCAGAGAGAGAGAACAGAGAGAAAGCAGAGTTTGGACTAACCGTGGTGAGAGTCCAGGACTGGATGAGCTGGAAGTCCCTGAGCAGATACTGGTAGGAGAGCAGACATTTCAGATCGATATGCATGGTGTGCCACATAGTGATTAGGGATTGATGACTTTCTTCCAACCTAAAGGGAATATAAACGACATGAGTGAGTGCAAGACAAGGACACTATGCTATGTTCATCATCAGACAATGTGACTGAGGACATGTTGAGGAGGACACTATGCGCATCATTATGGACAACATGACAAGGAGGACACTACGCTCATCAATATGGACAACGTGATTAAGGACATGAAAGAGACACTTTGCTCATCAACATGGACAACATGACTGAGGACATGACAGGGTCACTACGCTCATCATCATTGGGCAACATGACAGAGGACATGACAGGGTCACTACGCTCATCATCATTGGGCAACATGACAGAGGACATGACAAGGAGCACACTACACTTTTAATAGACAACATGACTGACATGAAAGGGACACTACGCTCAATATCATGGACAAAATGACTGAGGACCGGAGAACACTACATGTTGTTATCATGGACAACATGACTGAGGACATGACGAGGAGGACGCTACACTAATCATCATGAACATGACTGAGGACATGATGAGGGGGACACTACACTAATCATCATGGACAACATAACTGAGGACATGACGAGGAGGACACTACACTAATCATCAAGGACAACATGACTGAGGACATGACGAGGAGGACACTACACTAATCATCATGGACAACATGACTGAGGATAGGACGAGGAGGACACTACACTAATCATCATGGACAACATGACTGAGGACATGACGAGGAGGACACTACACTAATCATCATGGACAACATGACTGAGGACATGACGAGGAGGACACTACACTAATCATCATGGACAACATGACTGAGGACATGACGAGGAGGACACTACGCTCATCATCATGGACAACATGACTGAGGACATGACAATGAGGACACTACACTAATCATCATGGACAACATGACTGAGGACATGACGAGGAGGACACTACACTCATCATCATGGACAACATGACTGAGGACATGACGAGGAGGACACTACGCTCATCATCATGGACAACATGACTGAGGACATGACGAGGAGGACACTACACTAATCATCATGGACAACATGACTGAGGACATGACGAGGACGACACTACACACACTAATCATCATGGACAACATGACTGAGGACATGACGAGGACGACACTACACACACTAATCATCATGGACAACATGACTGAGGACATGACAAGGAGGACACTACACAAATTATCATGGACAACATGACTGAGGACATGACGAGGAGGACACTACACTCATCATCATGGACAACATGACTGAGGACACTCACTGTCATGGACGACATCACTGAGAACGTGACAAGGAGGACACTACACTACATGGACAACATGACTGGAGACACGACAAGGAGGACATCCATCATGAACAACATGATACAGAACATAAAATGGCGCACACATGTCATGGACCACATGACTAAGGACCGGGCAAGAAGGACACTACTGTAACTATCATGGACAACATGACTAAGGACATAAGGAGCACACGTCATGGACCACATGACTGAGGACAAGGCAAGAAGGACACTACTGTAACCATCATGGACAACATGACTAAGGACATAAGGAGCACACGTCATGGACAACATGACTGAGGAGGTGACAAGGATACTATGCTCCTCATCATGGAGGACATGACAAAGAGGACACTACACATCATCATGGAGAACATGACTGAAACGATAAAACAAAGACTACGCCCACCATTATGTGGCAACACAACTTAGGACATGACAAGGAAGACATCATCATGGACAATATGACAAAGGACAAAAGGAGGAACAAACTAAGTCAATGACATGGATCACATGACTGAGGACAAGACCAGGAGGACCATATACTTAATCATCAGATAGACCAGGGATCCTCAAACTATGGCCCTCCAGCTGTTGGGGAACTACACATCCCATGGGGAATTGTAAAACTCTGACATTCACACACATGACTAGGCATGATGGGAATTGTAGTTCCTGAACAACTGGAGGGCCATAGTTTGAAGATCCCTGATATAGACAATGTGACTGAGGACATGACAGGGAGGAAAACGGTCATGAACTGCAAAATCAGTGAGACAACACTGACAATTGTTGCGGCAGCCAAGGACCCAGCACCATGCTAGAGCATCACAGGACTTATATCTCACCGACTAACAGCATCCAGAGCCTCCTTGTTGGGTGGTGGAACGATGAAGCAGACAGATGGAACAATGGCGTCATTTCCTGCAGAATTCATGATTTTCCACTTGCTGGGCTGGGAGTTGTTTACCAGCATACATTCATCTCCCTTATGGATAGTAATCTGTAGGACAAGACAAATACAGCTATATACTACAACCAAAGAATCTCACACTTTTACTACAAAATAAGAAAAAGAAAAGTTCCCTGGGTGTGTTCCATCCTGATATAACTAGTAGCCATTTCTCACATTTACCTGGACTTGTTTTATAATGTTGGAGAAGTTTTGCTACTCGAAACCAAAGCAGCTTCCTCAGTTCTCATAAATGCCACTCATTAGAACTGAGGAAGCTGCTTCGATGAGTAGCGAAACCTCTCCAACATTACAGAACAAGTCTGCCTAATGATTATTAGTTATTCCATGACTGTAAGCAACCTCCGCCCCCCCCCCCCCTAGCCACCCTCCCCCTACAAGCTATGAGATACCTGCATTGCATGGTGAGAAGCACAATGACCCAGTGACAACATCTCTGGGTCTACAAGAAGGTATGCAACGCAAACAGAAAATTAATTTTTTTAACTGTCATTAGTATTTTAATGAGGGGGGGGGGGGAGGAGATCATGTGAGGCCCCTATTCAACACAGGAATCTGTATGACCCAACAATCATATTCTTCCATTACGGAGTGACATGAAATGGAGGAGAACTAGTCACGGTCAGTGTTAAAGCTCTTTATTCTCACAATTAGGACTGACATTCATGGAGAATTGCAGCTACGTAGCCGATTTGCTATGAGTTCACAAGAGATCATGCCGACTTAACAGATTATAATGCCATGACTTTCTGAGCATAGATTTCATCTATGTGGATGAAGAGACGAGCCAAATATTTCTGTACTCAGATAATCGCACAGGGAGCGGTGCTTTGTCCCTACTCCTTCACTCACCTCCAACTGCTTGTAGTCACAGACGGCCTGAACTGCTTGATTGGCTTTGGGCGGGTTGGATGGGCTGCGAGGTTTCAGCTGTATGATGGCCTTTGCCCTCTTGGCCAGGCTGGCAACTTGACCCTTGTATTCTGTGAGCTGTTCTTTTTCATCCTGGTGGTGGGAAGAGAAGTCGTCAAACTTTTCACATTTTATAGGTCATATATTCATTTCCACATTGTATTACTAGCCTACTCCTATTAAATCGGAGCGATCTTGAAGTTTTGTGAAGATCCCCACACATTTACTTTGAATTCTGTAAAGTAGTCACTATGCCCTGTGAGTAGTCACGGCTGTGTCACATTTCAGATGCTATATATTCTCATTGTACTTCTTGGATATAGACTGGAGTATGGAGGTTGATGCAGCAACAACTTGCTGGTTAACCAATATCAACCTAGAGATAATGTCACCAGCACCATAGATCCATATAATAGTCTAATGGTCACCAAACTGCGGCCATTTGCTTGCTTTTATCTGGCACTTGGGGCACAATTCCTCCCACAGACAACAATGATGGGGAACAATTCCTTCCACAGAGAAAGATGGGGCACTATTCCTCCCACTGACACCAATGATGGGGCACTACTTCTCCCACTGACACCAATGATGGGGCACTATTCCTCCCAGTGACACCAATGATGGGGCATTACTTCTCCCATTGATACCAATGATGGGGCACTATTCCTCTCACTGATACTAACAATGGGGCATTATTCCTCCCCCGAGCATCAAGGATGAGGCACAATTCATTTCACAGACCCTAATAATGGGGCACTATTCCTCCCACCGACACCAATGATGGGGCACCATTCCCCCCCACTGACACCAATGATGGGGCACCATTCCCCTCCACCGACACCAATGCTGGGGCATCATTCCCCCCCACCGACACCAAGGATGGGGCACCATTCCTCCCACAGAAACCAATGATGGGGCACCATTCCTCCCATAGAAACCAATGATGGGGAACCATTCTTCCCAAAGAAACTAATGATGGGGCACCATTCTTCCCACAGAAACCAATGATGGGGCCATATTCTTCTCACAGAAACCAATGATGGGGCACCATTCTTCACACGGACACCAATGATGGGGCATTAGGGACACCAATGAGGGAGGCATTATTCCTCCCACGGACACCATTGAGGGGGCATTATTCCTCCCACGGACACCAATGAGGGAGCATTATTCCTCCCACAGACAACAATGAGGGGGCATTATTCCTCCCACAGACACCAATGAGGGGGCATTATTCCTCCCATGGACACCAATGAGGGGGCATTATTCCTCCCATGGACACCAATGAGGGGGCATTATTCCTCCCACTGACACCAATGAGGGGGCATTATTCCTCCCACTGACACCAATGATGGGGAATTATTCATCCCACTGACACCAATGATGGGGAATTATTCATCCCACTGACACCAATGATGGGGAATTATTCATCCCACTGACACCAATGATGGGGGATTATTCATCCCACTGACACCAATGATGGGGCACTATTCCTCCCACCAATACTAATAGGGCATTATTCCTACCACTGACATCAATGACAGGGCACTGTTCCTCCCACTGATAGCAATCATGGGGCATTATTCCTACCACAGACATCAGAGATGGGGCACTATTCCTCCCACTGACACTAACAATGGAACATTATTCCTCCTATGGAGGGGGCATGGTTTACTCACACTGATGCCAGGGCATTTTCTATTCCCACTGTCAACAGTACAGCCCCCCTAAATCCTGAAGGGCTGACTGGACCCTTGTTTAAACATTTAGAGACCCCTGAAATAGTCCAAGAATTTATTGAACATATCACATCAAACTAAGTGCAACATTTCAGAGCCTACAGGATCCCTTCATCAGGCATGCCTGACAAAGTGGTTCTGTTGGTGTTATGATCTCTCAAATTCTTGGACTTTTATATGGATTCATGGTGTGTTGGTGATATATATTAAATCTCCTATACTCTCTACAAGGCTTGATTTCCTCAATAAAACACACCAGTCACGTACACACACTGCTACTGGGTACTCACCATGCTGTCCTGAAGCAGATCTTCCAGCCGGGTCACTGTAATGGAGCGATCACAGGTGTATTTCCTGCGCATGGTGTCATTGATCTTCTTCATATGTTCTTCAGCCTCTTTAACGTCTGCAAAGTACTGTGTGGGGGAAAAAAAAAAAGATACTTTGGTGAATTCCAAAATAGCTCAAAATGTATCTCAAAAGTAGTCAGTTCACAAAAAAAGCCAAAAAGTTACCAAATGAGTTCGCTTTATATTTTGCAATATTTAGCATTTCATTTAGCAGTATTTTTGTGAAGTTAGATCAACGAAGACACACAAAGAATTGTGAAACTATGAAAACATTTTTAGGATCACAAAATGATCAAAGGATTAAATTCAGTGCTGGCTGGGATGAGCAGAAGCTCTTAAGCCAATACATCTACTCACAGATAGGAGATGCAAAAGAGATCTGGGACTAGCAACAGCACAATCCCAAACATAATCTATGCATCCGAGGTCAGTTCTTCTGGAATGGAGGCATCAAAAAACCTTACTAATGGGGCCCCCATCCCAGCAAGCCCAAAAGCAGCCACATGGGCTGCTATGGCTATAGTTGTGTCAATATGCACAACTAAAGGACACCTTTTTGCCACATCATTACAAAAGGATAACTGCGTTGCAGACTATCACATCTTTCTGTGTACAGCACACTGGGGCTCAGAAGCTGAAGGCCTCTTGTGGTGACCATACCTGGAAGTAAGCCGTGTTCTCCTTGAGATGAGCTTCAATACAACAGCAAAGCTGCAGCATCCAACTCCACTGCGTCTGCAGAGCAGCCTGGAACGCCTGAAACACACAAATCATATGGGTCAGAAGAGACACAAAATATCAAAAGCGAAGAGAGGAATAGGAACTCTAGTGGTCACTGATAGCAGGGCTTCCTGGCTTCAGGTATAGGTGGGTCTAATGCAAGTCCAGTAAGTCTTTGTTGCACATGACAAGTCGCCAGAAGTGAACTGAATGCTTTTAAAGGACTAAGAACACCCCATTTATCAGGGTCTGAGAAACGGTTAATGGGCTTGCATTGGATCTGTGGTGCTCTCATCCTTTGTATATTCTTTGAGGCTACTTGGGGGCTTCCCAAGTTTATCCTGGTGGACAGAGAGCTGCCTTTAAAGTTTGGATTCTGAACCCCACCTTGCCCATCTTTGGGGCCAATCAGAATCAGAAGATAAAATACCAACTAATTAAGCTAAGAGTTAATTCTCTATAAGGGAAAAGAGATTCATTACCTTCAGACACTAGCAAATAACCAAGGACTCCCGGAGTGGGGCAGTGTTATAAGGGAGATACCCAGAAGGCATGTTCTCAAAAGCTTTGCCAGCATTCTATCACCTGAAGGCACCAGCCTATAACTCAGGGTCTATGAATACTCAAAAAACACAACAATATCTCTCCTGCGCTCGAGTGGTATGCGGGAAGGTGAATCTTCTAGGCGGTTTTATGACATAAATGAAGTGGTCTTGCTGCCCCCCTCAGGACCAAGGGTATCAAAAAGGCATTACAAGAAAACAAGAGAAGGGCGCACCAACCTTGTACATTACCACTTAAAAGTTTATTAAAATCAAAGAAGGGTAGCGTACAATATACTCACAAATGTAGCACATGAACAAGCATATAGGAAATGGGCACCGCTCACTTCCAGGACACTTCTCTACTGCTGGATAGCGTGATGGCGTCCTCAAAACCTGACGTGGCTTGCGCGTTTCGAGGGGGACGCCACCGTGGCGATATTGGCTCTGAGGAAGAGGGTCCTCCCTTGAAACGCGTAAGCCACGTCAGGTTTTGAGGATGCCATCACGCTATCCAGCAGTAGAGAAGTGCCCTGGAAGCAAGCGGTGCCCATTTCCTATATGCTTGTTCATGTGCTACGTTTGTGAGTATATTGTACACTACCCTTCTTTGATTTTAATAAACTTTTAAGTGGTAATGCACAAGGTCGGTGCGCCCTTCTCTTTTTGTTTTCTATGAATACTCAGCCTGAGTCCTGTACTATACCTCTAAGATACGTAAAATAGTCACCAATATGAATTTCAAAGTAAGCTCTCCGCCACACCTGCTCTGTATTGGGTCACACATTGGGAGAGAACATGGTCTAGAACTAAATGAATGCAGCTATCACACCTGAATAGAGGAATACTAGAAAAGGTGTACCCAGCACAAATACTAACCTCTATGGTGGACCTTCCAGGATGGTCATCGTGAAGGAGTCTGTCCCCAGTGCTCTGTATCTCCTTAATCTTCTTTTCCTTCAGTTCCAGCTCCCGCATCAGTCCCTGAAGAGTAGAGCAGTCATTAAAGCAAGGTTTTAGATTATATCTGATGTATCTTCCATTGTAACCAATATAATTTGTTATTAATATCTACAGTAGAGATCGACCGATTATCGGCAAAGCCAATATATCGAGGGCCGATATGCACTTTCCCCGATATATTGGAATCGGCCAACAAGGTGGCCGATATCACCGTCCCCCCGGGAGACCCGGGCAACCAGCCTGCACAGCCGCCGAAGACCTGATCAAAGCCGAATTCGGCTCTGATGGGGTCTCCTTGCAAAAACCCGGAAGTGATGTCATGACATCACTTCCGGGTACTCGGCGCTGGATTTAAAAAAATGACAGCATTCAAAACAGCCAAACTTGGCGTTTTGAATGCTTTTAAGTGCAGAGGAGGAGTTTGGGGTCTTTTTATGGCACTTTTCCACTGCAAGTACCGGCTCGGCTCTACTCGGCCCGGTTTGCTTTTCCACTGCTGGTACCGCATGGTACGGTGTTGGAACGGTTCGGTTTGGTATGGTTTGCTTTTCCACTAAAGTAGTACTAAAGTTAAGTGGGTGGGATAACAACGATTCTCTGACCAATCAGTGGCTAGTAGTGACTGCATGCAAAGGATTGTGGGATATGGTACCGGTATGGTACCTCTTGGAACCACAATCAAGGTGGTACTGTTTTAGAGAGCCGTACCGTTCGGTTCCATGCAGTGGAAAAGCACCGCCGTACTGTACCGAACCGTTCCTACACCGTACCATGCGGTACCAGCAGTGGAAAAGCACAAAAGCGAGCCGAACCCTTCGGTTCCATGCAGTGGAAAAGCACCATTAGACTCTCACATCCCTCCACAAGAGTGCCTATCAAATAAAAAAATAAATAATGTACGAAAATATTGGCCAATATCGACCAATACCGATACGCGATGACCAAAATATTGGTGTCGGCAATGAAGAAACTATATCGGTCGATCCCTAATCTACAGTATGCAATACACCCATTAAAAAGCATCTAAAACCAAAATGTATTTATTTTTTTAATTGTAGGGAAAGGTTAAAACCCCTTTCAGGTATTTTTTTTTTATTTAACTTCCCATTTAAACAGACCTATTCTTATGCATAGAAAATAATTATGGCCGATTGATAGAATTCCTCCATCTTTGCAGAGCTGAACATGGATAGAACACAGAATACATGATAAAATAAGAACTGAACTCACAGAGTAGTTGTCCTTCTTGCTTGTCATGTTGGAGTTGCGTTCGCTCCAGTCAAAGTTCACTTCTTCCTCCTCTTTGTCATTCAACCACATCAGCTCTTTGGTGGCAGCTGCCACAAAGGCGTTGAGGCTCTCCAAGTTGCGGAGTCTTGACTTGGAAGAGTTCTGGAATAAAAATGTAAAGATTTCAAGATCAGCACAAGAACTGGTATAATAATAAAAAACTGCCATGCATTTCCCACCCGGAACTGGACACATCACAGCCTATCAGGGCAACACAGAAGAGACTCTTACCAGCAGCTTGGCATACTGCAAGTCCAATTTTCCCAGATAATCCTGATAGGCTCCCCGACCACCTGGTATCTGACCCTGAGAAGAGAAACAAGAGCTTGGTTTTATATATATATCTGACTGAACTACTAAAAATGGTGAACGGTGCAGTGACTTAATGACGACCTATATTAGAACTGCAATTTTGGATGTCTAGAGCTCCACCCTCAAGAATCATTCTGGGTTTTCAGGCTTCCAATTTTATTTTACTCAATTCGCCAACAGAGGTATTCTAATGTATCATTCTCAGCCTCATCCCACAAAGAGATTTTCCAGCTTACTGGACAACAATCTATGCACCAGCAGACTGAGGGTAACAATAGCCGGGGCAGGTCCAGCCACCACCATGCATTTTACTGGAAACACAATGTAGAATCTGTTACAGATTCTGCCTTGTCTTTGGTAGAGTGCTGAGTTCAGATCACTTGAGGATTAAAATTAATCAAATGTTGCAACAGTCACTGGCCCTCAAAGTGACTCTTAGTAATTCGTTCCTTTTTAAAACTTAGAGACCCCCACCCCCCCCGGCTGTTCATGCAACTACTTTCTTGCCCCATGGGCATGGTAATGCAGAGCTTTACACACCCCATTTACAGCATCTACTGCTGAGAGTCTGCCCATTACAAGTGTCTGCATCACTCGCTGCCTCACCCAGACAGGAACGTAACAGATTCTACATTGAGTGAGCTTCTTTAGAGAAGTGTTTGTCTATAATGAAGACGTTCGAGTTTGTTAACCATTTGCAAATATTGAAACATTTACCTAAAGGCTATTATAAACCTAGACAAGCAACAGAAAATAATATACAGGCTAATAACAAACAGGTTTAAAAACGTAATGAACGTCACTCCTTGATGCTGGCTGCATGTAAATATGTGGCAGCATGGCGTTGGCTGTTAACTTGGTGCTGCTACATACATGTGCATAGACAGCTTCGCCACTGAGACTGCACGCTCACCAACAGCTCCTGGTCATCATTTATAAAAGAAAGCCGATGGGATGGGCTCCCCATCACGTGATCACTCTGACAGTCAATCACAGTGATTACATGATCAAGAAGCCCTGCTGTGAAGATCCCCTTAAGACAGCAGCTGGACCCAATAGGATAGGGGTCATATAGAGCCTGCCTTGTCTTTGGTAGAGTGCTGAGTTCAGATCACTTGAGGATTAAAATTAATCTAATGTTGCAAAAGTCACTGGCCCTCAAAGTGACTCTTAGTAATTTGTTCCTTTTTAAAACTTAGAGCCCCCCCCCCCCCCGGCTGTTCATGCAACTACTTTCTTGCCCCATGGGCATGGTAATGCAGAGCTTTACACACCCCATTTACAGCATCTACTGCTGTAAATGGGGTGTGTAAAGCATCTACCCCCCCCCCCCCCCCCGGCTGTTCATGCAACTACTTTCTTGTCCCATGGAGCTTCCCCCAGCAAAATCAAAAGCACTGAGTGTTGTGTTGTAGGTGTGCTGTAGTGTTTTACAATGCCAACCGAAAACCCTTAATAGCAATTATTCTGGGTAAATCCAAATTTTCATGGGACAATGCTTTACAAACTGTATATTAGCATATAATTTATCAGAATTAAATTAGGAGTTGCTAGAGACCAAACATGACATATGGGGGTTGATTTACTAAAACTGGAAAAAGGGGGTTGCAGGGACACACCCTGCTTGTACAGGACTTTAATGGCATCACATGAGACAAAGGCAAATTTCATAACATTATGACATTTACAACATTTTAAAATGTAAAATACATAACAGTATAAAAAAACATCAAAAATGTGCTAGGATATGATGCATCGTAGGCAACTTTTTTTGATGTTTTTTTACAACTTCTTAAAATGTTGTAAATAAAAGTCATCATTTTATGAAATGTATCATGGTCTCATGTGATGCCATTAGAGTCCTGTACAAGCAGGGTGTGTCCCTGCAACCCCATTTTTCTCCTATTTTAATTTTGGATGTGGCGTGGGTAAGGGCTCTTTCACACAGGCAGACCGTTCAGATCCGCCTGTCCGTTTTTTTGGCGGATCTGAACGGTCCCCCCATGCATCCCTATGGGGCATCGGATGTCAGTGGAGACATGTCTGCTGACATCCGATCTGTCAAATCTGGACAGTTGGAAACCCTATTTTCCATCCGTCCAGCGGATCGGATGAGAACGGACCGACGGTCCTTTCCCATCCGATTTCCCCATAGAGATGTCATCCTCCTGCCCAGCGGGGGATCGGCGGATCGATCCCCTGCTGAGAAAAACAGACTCCGTCCGACGGACAGAGTGTGTGAAAGGGGCCTAAAGGTCTTCCTTACTAAATACTAAAACTGGAGTGTCCAAAATCTGATGCAGCTGTGCATGGTAGCCAATCAGCTTCTAACTTCAGCATGTTCAATTAAGCTTTGATGAAAAAACCCTGGAAGCTGATTGTTTTGTATGCATCCATGCAGAGCTGCTCCATATTTTGTACTCTCCAGTTTTAGTAAATACACATCATATACATCATGGGGTTTATTTCTCCTAGGAGGTCTAATGTATGTTACTAGCCTTCTAGACTTTATAATATACGTGTATTTGGAGTCTGAGAGGGTATCTTCTTCTACATTTTTGTAACCACTTATGAAGGTAACTCCATCAGAGTAAAAATTATGGAATATATAAAAAAATTGATCTTCAGCAGAACTTGAGCTAATAATGCTTTATGATGTCTATGCATCAATTGTAAAGTTGACTCGTGCTTTTTGTTAAATATCCAGACAGATTTTAAATCTGACCGTCTTGTTCCCGACTTGAAAATGAGGGCGGCACTGATTCTGGCACCATTTTCCCATTCTTCATACACAGTTTGGGGGTTTGTCAGAGCTCACTATCATAACAGTATTTATTTATGGGTACATTTTCCGTTCGTTTATTTCACTTAATGGCTAACCCAGGTCAACGCAACAATGCTGCAGGTTATACTGGTTTACTTGTCTTTTATTGTGTAATATATACAGGTGTGCCACTTAATATGTTATTTGCTTTTGTATCTAATCTATTGTGTTTGCCTTTTACATGTTACAATAACTCAACCTTTTAGCTCTACATTTTCTTTACCATATAAAATAAGAAATCGGATAAGAACCTCTTTGGTAAAGTTAATATTTAGTGCAATTGTGTTGTAATAAAACAAAAACTTTCTAAAAGTATAGTTACTGGCTCTTAAAAACTGCATAGGATCTACAAAATAAATCATATTCTTCATTTTCATTTTGTATACTACATGGAAAAGTTGGATTTTTATTGATTGGAAGATTTTCGCTCACTTGGAACCCAAGTTCGAATACAAATCCTTTTTATGACGACATATACATCTGACTGTTCGTTTTCCCAGCCCATCAATATATAAAGGAATACATTCCCATAGAAGTAGTAGAATAAGGTGGATGGAGTAGGGACAGGCCTACAGGAAGGTGGCCTTGATGCCAGGTGCTCACCTCATCAGCTCGCGCACGCTCAATCTTAGCCCGGAACTCATTGATGGACTGGTGGAGGCCACGATGGCTTCCCAGCTGGGACTCCACACTGGGCAGGTCAGATCCCCACTCAGCCGTATTAATACGTTTCTGGTTCTCTTCTACCCAAGCCAACAGATCCTGGAAGTAACGCAGGGTGACGTCCATTTCGGAGGTCTGGGTGACATGAGTCACTTGGGTGATGACCTGAGTGGCTCCAGACTTAATGCGCAGGTTGTACTCTGTGCGGATGGCCACCAGTCGCTCGTGGAGGCGGTAAACCCTGTCGGTGAAAACAACACGAATAGTAAATAAGGCGTATGGCTTACATGTAAGCAATGTATTGTGATGATGTAAGCACTTCTGCGGCCTTACAGTTATAGACACCATCAATGGTTAATGGTGGGAATAAGCACCAATAGGTACCTCTCCATACTGTATATAGGTCTTTGAACCTCTCAGATGGGTCAATTAGAAGTCTATAACAATAATACTACTTCAAGAAAATGTATACAAAATTCATCAATACCGTACCTGCGGTACATCTGCTCGCCCTGTGGATGGCGCCCATCTTTAAGAGCTTGTACATCATTGAATAGAACACGGATCATGGTGTCTGCCTTGTCTAGATCTCTCTCAATGTCTCCGGCTCTCTGTGGTGGTTTCCCAGAATTTAGTAGGCGAATATTCTATAAACAAGGAGTAATAAGCGCACTGATTAATAAAAAGATATTCATTGTGTCTGCTGTGCTTGGTGTATGGAACTGCTGGTACTCAGAGGACTTTAAAAAGGACATCCAAAAGCTAAATAAGTCCCAGATCCACTTACTATGTGAAGTACAAGCCTTCAAAAGTAAAAAGTGCCTTTATGTGATCCAAATCCTAAATTTGTGTCTCACACGCTTCCCCTCCCAGACACTGCAGCTCATAGTGGGAGGGTTTCAGAAAGAGGCAGAGCTGTTCATACAAAATACAGTGGTTGGGACTGGGTGTGGCCAGGTGCTGATTGACAAACTATAGGCTTGTTAATCAGCAGTGACAATGCGGATAACTACACTCCCTACAACATCTTCCCATCCAACTGTAGTTCAAGCAAGCACCACCTACGTGAAAGTGACAGCTCTGCTCTGAATTTAGGAGCAGTGCGGCATCGTTGTCGCAGCATTACAGGAAGCTGCATATGGTGGACTTCACTGGCAGGATCAACAGGTATTTGTGGGACTTTGCACATGAGCTAAGACAATTGTACTTATAATTAAAGTGATAGCAAAGGCTATGTAGTAACTTTTTTTTTTTTTAATGTAGCCCCGATCCTTCTCTGTTTAAGTCCCCTGCTGGCACCTCTGGCTCCTCCATCCTGCCAAGTGTCCTCGGAGCAAACCGCTTGCTATGGGGGCAATAGTGCATGCTCAATCCTGAGCCCCACTGTAAGACACACCGAGCACAGCTCAGCCTGCCCCTCACTTACTGGCTGTTATTGACAACAGTGGGAACCAATGGCTGTCTCTGAGCCAATGGGGAGGCAGAGAGCCGGGATAACAGCTACTCCCGAGCACAGTGCTGAATTGTGATTGGGCTCAGGTAGGTAGTATTAGGGGAAGCTTGAGGGGGGGTTGAGGCTGCACACAATGTTTTTTACTTTAAGGCATAGGGTAAAAAATCTGCAGCCTTTACAACCACTTTAAGTCCTGAAGCTGTATTTTTGTTATTCTACATTAATTTTGCATACCTTTAATGGTCTCATGAAAGAGAATTTCCAGAGGGCCTAACCCCTCCCCACTCCATCCCAAAAAAAAAAAAAACGTTTTGCCATTACAAAACCTTTGTTTAAATGCACAGGAAATGTTTGCACCACGTCTGGTGGTCCTGGTAAGATGGCGCCATGAACTCACCGTTTGGAGCAGGGTGTCAGCCTGGTTCAGCTGCTCCTCGCACAGTCCCGACTCCATCTGCAGTTTGCTGACAATGCGCTGCAGGCGCTCCAACCTGTCCGGCAGAAATATCAGTTTAACATATTAAAATTTAAAACAATCGGCTTTACACATTTGCTTTGCATTATGCAAATAAACCCACCGATACAGTCACATGGGTCATTCTGTATCTGCATAAGCTGTAAGCCTCTCTGTATTTTGTATGCGATTTGTATTGGTGTATAAAGTCGTTGTTCTAGTTGCTATACAGGTCAACAAAGCTAAAACCGGTCCGTGTGAAAAGAACCCAGGAAGATCCTCATGTGGCATGCTCATAGGCTCAGACTGGCCCAACAGATGATCTTCTAGTGAGCCCCCGTTCTTCAAATACAGTGCTTCTGCCATAGGCAGCAATTGACCTCTCACTAGGCTGTGAGTTACAAAGCCTGGCATGTGCCCCTCTGGGCCAGTAGCCAACCTACCTCCATTAAGTTTCAGAAGGGCCCGTCTGACAATTAGGCATTGCCTCGCCTCCCAGTATTGGCATAGACCCGCTGGTAGCTACACACACTGCTAAATGAAGAAGCCCTGCTCATGCCTGCCCTCTTCCTTCTTCTAGTGGAACTGCCAGCTGCAGAAGGGATGAATGCAAAACCCCTGCATTTCTAGTTATGGAGGAATTGGGGCTGATATGAGATTTGAAGGTGCAGGAATCAATGTCACAAACACAAAATTTTCCTATTACTGACCACCCAAACGTGAGGGGCATTCTCCCCACCAACCCCCAACGGGAGGGGCATTCTCCCCACCAACCCCCAACGTGAGGGGCATTCTCCCCACCAACCCCCCACGTGAGGGGCATTCTCCCCACCAACCCCCAACGGGAGGGGCATTCTCCCCACCAACCCCCAACGGGAGGGGCATTCTCCCCACCAACCCCCAATGCGAGGGGCATTCTCCCCACCAACCCCCCACGTGAGGGGCATTCTCCCCACCAACCCCCAACGGGAGGGGCATTCTCCCCACCAACCCCCAACGTGAGGGGCATTCTCCCCACCAACCCCCCACGTGAGGGGCATTCTCCCCACCAACCCCCAACGCGAGGGGCATTCTCCCCACCGACCCCCAACGTAAGGAGTATTCTTCCCACTGACCACTATGCTAATATACCATGAGCTATGTACACAGGGCTGCTGCTAGAAACCATACAGTCTTCCTGATTGGGCCCCTCCAACCTTGCCTCCACCCCCCCACCCTAGAGGTACAGCAACACTGACTATCTGCCTATGCCCCGAATTAAAAAAAAAATAAATAAGTCCCACCTCCTGGGCCACTCTATTGATATGATGGGGCCAAGGAAAATGTAATTTAAGTCCTGGTAAGCAAGAAGTGAGGGTGTGGTCTATCATAAAATCTATTTATTCTTTTAGGCAGAAATGAAAAATAAAGCTGCTGGGACCCCCCTGTTTAGCTGATGAGGCCTGGGCCCAGTTTGACAGGACCAGTTGCCTTATCAGCGGCTCTGGCTGTACACACAGTAAGCACGAGGTATCTGTGAGACCTAAGAATTATTTCAAGGGTTCTTCTGTTTTAAAAAGACTGAGAAAGGCTGTTCTAATGAATTATTGCAGCTCCAAGTGCAATGATTATAGGCAGAAACTTATATCAACCAATCAAAATGCAGCTTTAACCACTTGCCGACTGCCGTCAGTAGATTTACTGCGGCAGTCAGCCCCTCACAGGCAAAGTGACGTTAATTAACGTCACTAGCCTGTGAGGCTCTCGGGAGCGAGCGCGCGCCGCCGGCGGCGCGCTCCCGCTCCCGCGCGGTCACGAACCCCCCCGCGCGTGTGACCGGCGGACCCGATGTCCGCCGGTCACTCGGCGATCGGCGGGGGAGAGGGAGAAAGGCAGGCAGCTTGTGTAAACAAGCTGCCTGTCAGTTCTCCCTGTGTAGAAACCCTGATCATACGGTTCTACTATGTAGGACCGTTGATCAGTGTAACTACAGCTCAACAGACAGCCAATCACAGTAAGAATCACGCCCCTAGGGACACACACAGCCCCTCCCTCTCAAATAAAGTTAACCCCTTCACTGCCAGTGTATTTTTACAGTAACAGTGCATATATATATAGCACTGATTACTGTAGAAATGTCACTGGTAACCCCAAAAGTGTCACAAATGTCAGTCAAGGGTCCGATCTGTCTGCCCCAATGTCGCAGTACCGCAAAAAAAAAAAATCGCAGATCGCCGCCATTACGCAAAAAAAAAAAAACAACAAAAATGACAAAAATCTTTCCCTTTGTTAGTAAACACAATAACTTTTGCACAAACCAATCAAAATACGCTTTTTGCGATTTTTTTTACCAAACATATGTAGCATAAAACAAATTGGCTGAAAATGTTAAAAAATTTTGATTTTTACTTTTTATTTTATTTTTTTTTTTTTTGGGGGGGGAATTTCATATAAAAAAATGTGAAAAATATTGTTATTTTTGCAAAATTGTCGCTCTTTTTTTGTTTATAGCGCGTGATCAAAAAATCGCACAGGTGATCAAATACCACCAAAAGAAAGCTCTGTTTGTGGGAAAAAAAGGACGTCAAATTTGTTTAGGTACAGCGTCGCACGACCGCGCAATTGTCCGTTAAAGTCACGCAGTGCCGAATCGCAAAATACCCCCTGGTCTTTTAGCAGCCAAATCCTCCGGGGCTTAAGTGGTTAATCAGTTCACAGCTAGCTGTGTCTGGCAGGTTCTGCACATTGCCATTTGTAACAACCCTTTTAGCACTAACAAATTAGAAAAGCGTGCAATCAGTTCTGAAGAGCAGTGTTGTAAAAGTTAATGAAACATTTGTTTGCCGTTGGCTGATCTGTGAATATAATCTGCCTCTCCCTCATTATAAACTACACAAGATAAACCTCAACAAACATCGGTGCTGTGACACAATGCAGGCGGATACAATGCATGACAGTTACACCGTGTCTGCACATTACAGGCGGATACAATGCATGACAGTTACACCGTGTCTGCACATTACAGGCGGATAACAATGTATGACGCATACACGGTGTCTGCACATTACAGGCGGATACAATGCATGACAGTTACACCGTGTCTGCACATTACAGGCGGATACAATGCATGACAGTTACACCGTGTCTGCACATTACAGGCGGATACAATGTATGACGCATACACGGTGTCTGCACATTACAGGCGGATACAATGTATTACAGTTACACCATGTCTGCATATTACAGACTGATACAATGTATAACGGTTACACCATATCTGCACATTACAGGCGGATACAATGTACGATTGCAGCCAGTTACAATAGAGCTTTAGAAAGGAGCAGAATGTCATCTGCTTTCACACTGTGTGACATAGGAAGTGATGCTCTGCAGGCCCCACCCCCTTTGAAGAAGCGCTTACCTATCCAAAGCATGCGTTCCCTCCAGTCATAGCTCCAGGTCCTCATACAGCTGCAGATGTGCAGTGAGCCAGAAGCACAGTCCCCCCTCCTCCGTCCCGCTCCGCCTTTGCTTAAATCTGACAGGCTGGAACCAATTACTGCGTGACTCACCCAACTTTAATCTCCGCAACAACTTTTTCCATTCACTCTCATAACTGCTTTTCTATGACTCTGAAAAAACAGGACGCTAGACAACGTATTCCTCTGTCCTCTGGATAATTCAATTATATCTATAAAAGTCGCATTATATCTGCAGTAAAAGAAGGAGATTCGGAGCGACGAGCTGACAAGTCTGCTAACTAACGGGTTAAACAATAGACTGATGTGGACAAAAAAAAAAAGTTTTTCTCTTCTCACTTTCTCTGCCAGTTGTAAGACGAGTTCCCCGGAATGAGGTGAGTCAGAGGAAGTCTCCCGCCTCAGCCGCTACACCGTACCCAACGTCACTAAAAACGCCAATCTGGCCCCGTTTCCAACACAAACACTGGTTACTGCGGAGGGAGGTGTGCGCAAATTGATACTTTTTGTGCAGCTCTATGCAAAGTCACCCAAAATAAACTTTTCTTGCATATACAGTGGGATTTCCTGTGGTCAGCGATTCCTTTATAGTTACCCAAAGTCTCTAACCACAGTCCTACTTCTCTACGTACAGAGCCACAGAAAGCTCACAGATCTCAACATGTCTTTGAAGCTTTAAATAGAGATGGATGTAGAAGATTGCTAAGAATAAAGGCTGATCATCTACAACGATCATAGACCCAGTTCAGTTCCTACCTCATACAAACATGTGGGAAGGGCAATCTACACTGCGCAACCTCCAGCCAGTTCCTACACATTGGGTACCCTTGGCACAATTCCCCTATTTATTACAAGTCCTTATAAGGCGCCCTCAAGTGCTTTACATATTATATATTGCGCATTCTATTAAGTCATCTTTACTCAAATCATCCTACCAAACATTCCTCAACCTCACAGCACCTCGAAAAAGACCCTTCACACACCAACCAGGCTCATTCCTAAATGCAGACAGATGCACTATCCACGTCTGCTATGGTAGCCAACCACACCAATTGGACAACCAGTACTAACTGCAAAGCCTCCATATGTGTCACATTAAAATCTTTGCAAGAACCAGAATGCTTCAGTTTTATGGAGCTATGGGGTATAATAATCTAGGTTTTTCTTACCTTCAAAATATGTGCATGGTATAAATATTACAAAAAGTGCAGCTCCAATATATACATTTTATATAATCTTCACGACTCGTTTCTAGTAGAGGGAAAAGGAGTGTCCAGAAAGGAGCCGTCACCAACACCCATTCACACTGCCTCTTACCTCTTAGTATGGACCCCCAATCATGGAAGGTCAACAGAGTACGGTTATGATAGCCCTGGAGTAATGTTGCTGAATCTAATGATCAACTTCTTCCGCGTGGAACCATAAGCAGCTGCCCACAGCGTCCTCCCCAGTCTCCTGAACGCTGCCCACTATGCGGCTATACCAGGACTCCTCAACACTTTTCCCTGGGATGGCCCAGCCTGTCGATGAGGTCTTTCCTTCACCTGTGTCAAGTGGGCTGTATAGGAGGAACCGGACGGATCTCCTCTTCACCTGTGCCCGGAGCACTATATAGGAACCTCACAGGTCTCTTCTTTGCCCAGGTCTATAACTCTATATAGGAATCCTTTCTCCTGTATCTGGAGCTCTATATAGGATCCTCATAGGTTTCTTCTTCGCCATGTCTATAACTCTATATAGGAATCCTTTCTCCTGTATCTGGAGCTCTATATAGGAACCTCAAAGATCTCCTCCTTGGAGTCTGGAGCCCTATATAAAAGAACCTCAAAGATCTCCTCACTGGTGTCTGGAGCTCCATGGAAAAACCTCACAGTTCTCCTCACCTCCTGTATCTGGAGCTCTATATTAGGAACCTTACAGGTCACTTTATTTTCTGTGCCTGGAGCCCTATATAGGAACCTCACATGTCTCTTCTTCACCTGTGTCCAGAGCTCTATATAGAAACCGCTCCTCAGGAATCCTTTTTCTCTTGTATGGGGAGCTCTATAGAGGAACCTCACAGGTCTCCTCTTTATATAGAGCTCCAGACACAAAGAATCTCAAATATCTCCACCCCATCTGTATCAGGAGCTCTATATTAGGAACCTTCCAAGTCCCTTCCAAGTCTGGAGCTCTATATAGACACTTTACTGGTCTATCCTTCATTTATGCCAAGAGCTCTATGTAAATACCCCACAGGTCTCCTCTTCACCTGATTTCAAAGCTTCATATAGGAACTTCCCCAATCTCCCCCTTGCCTTTGTCAGGAGCTCTGGATAGAAGCTCACAGGTCTCTTCTACTGTGTCCGGAGCTCTATATGGAGACCTAACAAGTCTTCACTTCACACGTCTGGAGCTCTATTATAGGATCCTCACTGGTCTGCT
Organism: Pelophylax lessonae; assembly: GCF_965119305.1. Lineage (NCBI taxonomy): Eukaryota > Metazoa > Chordata > Amphibia > Anura > Ranidae > Pelophylax > Pelophylax lessonae. The sequence continues at coordinate 544,381,831 of NC_138772.1, forward strand.
ACCCAAAACCTTTTCCTTTTTAAAGTATTTCAAAGGAAAGGTTTATGGAGACTTCACAGGTCTCCACTTCAGCTGTCTGAGGCTCTATATATGAATCTCCCCAGATCACTCCATCACCTTTGTCTGGAGCTCTATAAGGAATCTCCAGTTCTTCTCTTCACCTGTGCCTAAAGCTCTAGGTAGGAACCTCGCAGGACTACTTTTTTCTGTGTCAGGAGGTTCCTATGTAGAGATCCAGACATAGAAGAAGAGACCTGGGAGGTTCTTATGTAGAGCTCCAAGATCTCATCATCTCCTGTATCTGGGATTCTATAGAGCAGGGATCCCCAAACTACGGCCCTCCAGCTGTTGCAGAACTACACATCCCATGAGGCATTGTAAAACTCTGACATTCACAGACATGACTAAGCATGATGGGAATTGTAGTTCTTGAACAACTGGAGGGGCATAGTTTGAAGACCCCTGCTATAGAGGAACCTCACTTGCCTTCTTTCCACCTGTCTCTGGAACCATGTATAAAAACCCCACAGGTCTTCTTTTCTGCTGTCCAGAGATCTACATAGGAACCTCACATTTCTCCCCCTTCTGTCTCTGGAGATCTACATAGGAATCTTACAGATCTCCTCTTATCCTTATCTGGGGCTCTGAAACCATGCATAGAACCCTCACAGGTCTCCTCTTCTATGTCCGAAGCTCTATACAGGAGCCTCTGTGGTCTCCTCCTGTGTCTGCAGCTCTATATAGGAACCTTACTGGTGTGCTAACCAGCTTTTTACTCCCCCCCCCCAAATAATTATTTTTAAACTATTGCAAATAAAAAGGATTTCAGAATGTGGGATATATTGGCATTCTGTGTTTTTAAAAAAATGATACAAATACAAATCACTAATTTCTCATCCTTGTACCTCTCCAGTTCTATCCGCAGCAGTTTCTCCCTCTCCAGGATGGACACGTGCAGCTTCCCCCATTCCTTCTCTACATCCAATGGGTGATACCCGGGAGGCACCTTCAGCTGCCCAGCCTTCACAGCACCCTGAGGGTCAGAGGGCAGCAGGGTCAGACACAAGGAGGATTGACAATGGAATGAAGAATAAAGAACGATTGTTGCAGTCTACTCACCTCCAGAGACTGATACTGAAGCTTGGACTGGTTCTTGTCTGCCTCTTTACTGGGGAGATCTGTCTCTTTAAATTTCAGGAACTGTCGCCACAGGATCTGCAGAGGACAGGAAAGGGTTAATAGGAATGGTAGCCCAGCACACTGGCCTTGTGCAGGAAATTCCCCTTTATATGGGATGCCCTATATACTATGGAAATATGCAGAGGATTCTAGAAAAATGGAAGAGAGTAATGACTGTGCTGCCCATGACAACCAATCACAGCTCAGAACCCAGCTAAGAATCTATAGGCAGCGAATCTATTTCTGTGTCTATCCTGAGAGGGGGGGGACACTCCCAGAGACCGCATGTCACATGGATCGGATCCGCATATCATCATATGACACAGACTGCACTGTCCAATCCCATGACACAGATTGATAGAAGACCGCAACTGTCTGTTCAACCGCAATGTGGTCTGCTGTAACCCCTTGTGTGCCAGACTCCACTTCTACCCTGTTGTAACCCCTTCTGTGCCAGACTCCACTTCTACCCCCACTGTAACCCCTAGTGTGCCAGACTCCACTTCTACCCCCACTGTAACCCCTTGTGTGCCAGACTCCAATTCTACCCCCACTGTAACCCCTTGTGTGCCAGACTCCACTTCTACCCCCACTGTAACCCATTCTGTGCCAGACTCCACTTCCAGCCCCACTGTAACCCATTCTGTGCCAGACTCCACTTCCAGCCCCACTGTAACCCCTACTGTGTGCCAGACTCCACTTCTACCCCCACTGTAACCCCTTGTGTGCCAGACTCCACTTCTACCCCACCCGTGACCCCTTGTGTGCCAGACTCCACTTCTACCCCCACTGTAACCCCTTGTGTGCCAGACTTCACTTCTACCTCCACTGTAACCCCTTGTGTTCCAGACTCCACTTCTACCCCCACTGTAACCCCTTGTGTGCCAGACTCCACTTCTACCCCCACTGTAACCCCTTGTGTGCCAGACTCCACTTCAACCCATAGTATAACCCCTATTGTGCCAAACTCCTCTTCTACCTCCACCGAAACCCCTTGTGTGCCAGACTCCACTTCTACTCTGCTGTAACCCCTTGTGTGTCAGACTCCACTTCTACTCTGCTGTAACCCCTTGTGTGCCAGACTCCACATCTACCCCCCGTAACCCCTTGTGTGCCAGACTCCACTTCTACCCCCCGTAACCCCTTGTGTGCCAGACTCCACTTCTACCCACAGTATAACCCCTATTGTGCCAGACTCCACTTCTACCCTGCTGTAACCCCTTGTGCACCAGATTCTACTTCTACCCCCAATGTAACCCCTTGTGTGCCAGATTCCACTTCTACCCTGCTATAACCCCTTGTGTGCCAGACCATTTTGCTACCTTGTTGTAACTCCTTCTGTGCCAGACCCTTCTACTCCGCTTTAACCCCTTCTTTTTCAGACTCCTCGTCTGCCTTGCTGTAACCCCTTCTGTGCCAGACTCACCTTCTACCTCACGGCAACATCTTTGGGTGCCAGACTTATCTTCTACCCTGCTGTAACCCCTTGCATGCCAGACTCTGCCTCTGTGTCATTGTAACTCCTCCTGTGTCAAACTTTTTCTGGAGTTGGGCTGGGAAATCAAGTCACTTTTTTTAACCTATAGACTTTGCGTGATGTCCCTTCCCACATCCCAGCCTGTTTGCGAGAAGCAACGATCAGCAGAACCATCCTGAGATTTTGTCCGATCTGCAGCACTCAGTTCACATACCTCAATCTCCTCATAGCTGGCCGGGAATCTCTTCTCCTCAAAGATGACGGTGTAGTGTCTGATCCATTGCAGCAGCATGGTGACCCTCTCATAGTATTCCTGCCACCGCAGCTCCAGCTCCTGAAAGGGGAGACACCACATTTACCCAACAGATCGCTGACCGTACCAGATCTCCCCCTCCCCAAATATCCTGAGCACTCACGTTGGCTCTCACCCCTTGCTGTACATCAGGGACTCTGGGCATGGCATCATACAGGGAAGACACATATGTAATGATTGATTTTTCATCTGGCTGGGGGACGTCCACATCTGAAAAAAACAAGAAACTGCTCAGCAATATGAAAGACAAGACTGAAATCAAAAGGCAATAAATGTATTCTGTCTAGGCACATACAGGACACAAAATGTATGCGACAAGTAGAACATATAGAAAATGTCACCTATATACACTCCCTTGGGGTAGTGCGGGGTCGATATACACTACTCAAAAAAATTAAAGGGACACTTTGAAAACAAATCCGATCTCAATGGGGAAAAATCTCATGCTTGATATCTATACTGGTATGGACTGGAAAATGTGTTAGGATCTATACTGGTATGGACTGGATAATGTGTTAGGAATGAAACGTGCTAAAATCATTTGATGGAAATGAAAATTATCACCCTACAGAGGGCTGAATTCAAAGACACCCCGAAAATCAAATTGAAAAATGATGCAGCAGGCTAGTCCATTTTGCTGAAATTTCATTGCAGCAACTCAAAATGGCACTTATAGTTTGTATGGCCCCCACGTGCTTGTATGCATGCCTGACAACGTCGGGGCATGCGCCTAATGAGAAGACAGATGGTGTCCTGGGGGTATTTCCTCCCAAATCTGGACCAGGGCATCAATGAGCTCCTGAACAGACCAGACTGAGGTGCAACTTGGTAATGTCAGATGGACTGAAACAATGTCCCAGAGGTGTTCTATTGGATTTAGGTCAGGTGAGTGTGGGGGCCATTCAATTGTATCAATTCCTTCATCCTCCAGGAACTGGCTGCATACTCTCACCACATGAGGCCGGGCATTGTCGTGCACCAGGAGGAACCCAGGACCCACTGCACCAGCATAGGGAGGGACAATGGGTCCAAGGATTTCATTCCGATACCAAATGGCAGTCAGGGTGCCATTGTCTAGCCTGTAAAAGGTCTGTGCGCCCCTCCATGGATATGCCTCCCCAGACCATCACTGACCCACCACAAAACCGGTCATGTTGAACAATGTTACAGGCAGCAAAACGTTCTCATCAGCTTCTCCAGTTTCTTTTTATCTGTGAAAAGTACAGGGCGCCAGTGGTGGACCTGCCAATTCTGGTGTTCGATGGAAAATGCCAAACAAGCTCTACGGTGCCGGGCAGTGAGCACAGGGCCCAATAGAGGACGTCGGGCCCTCAGGCCACCCTGATGAAGTCTGTTTCTGATTGTTTGGTCCAAGACATTCACACCAGTGTCCTGCTGGAGGTCATTTTGTAGGGCTCTGGCAGTGCTCATCCTGTTCCTCCTTGCACAAAAGAAGCAGATACCGGTCCTGCTGATGGGTAAAGGTCCTTCTACGGCTCTGTCCAGATCTCCTAGAGTAACTGCCTGTCTCCTGGAATCTCCTCCATGCTCTTGAGACTGTGCTGGGAGACACCGCAAACCTTCTGGCAATGGTACGTATTCATGTGCCATCCTGGAGGAGTTGAAATGCCTGTGCAACCGTCCCAGTTTTCTTCCTTGCTGCCAACCCTGTATGCTACTTGTGCTTGCAAGGTCACTAGACCAAGGTCAGGCCTCTAGGAGTGACCCTCTGCCCCCAATTTCCCAGCTGCCTCTCTGCCTGCACCTCCCGCTCCTCTCCCTCCATGGATCCAGCACAGGTTCCTGAGACCCTGCCTTTATGGATCCCCCAGGACAATCTACCCGACACCCAGACCACCTTACGGGTGGCTGTGGGCCATCAAGCATCCAGAGTGTGAGTTCCTGCACCCTCCTGTCCTCCTTTGCTGTGCTCTATTGTAATTGTCTAGACTGGTAACCCATGTTGTGCCATATTACTGCCCAGAGGATCATCACCCTTGCTGTGCCATATCGCCATTCTGCAAAATATCAGTAGTGTGCTTGCCCTGTGGACTATTTCTCTATGATTCATCCTATTGCCACAGTGTTGGGATCTGTGTGATTGGCCTGTGTGTGCTCACTTTCTCTGCCCTCCTAGTATATCACACAGCCCCTTTTTGTAGGATAAGCTTGGTATAAAAATGGCAATTGCAGCAAATCAGTCATTGTGTTATATGGAGGCTCCTCATATCAGAGCACCCAGGATGAAGGACTCACCCTCCGGGTCCAGCAATCTGGTGACACCCAGCTCCCTCTCGGCTACAGTGAAGGCCTGATCCAGGTTCTCCAGGTTGGTCTGTCGGTACACTCTGTTCATATCGATCAGCATGGGTCTGCGGGAAGAAAAAGAGGCCCTATTAATCCCCATGTAGCTATAGAGCAAATCTGAGACCCCAAAAAACTCGAATTATGCACTCCACAAACCGGTACTAAAAGTTTCCATAATGTTCCCATTTATTGATCCAATCATATGCAGAGGAAAGAAGTAAACTAGAATTTTCTTTGCAAAAACCTCAAACAGTATTGGCACCGAATGGCCAACAAGGGATGTGCCCTCTCCATGAAGCCACAAAGTGCAGGCTACACATGGCTATGCCATTCTCTTTAGTTTCAATAAACTTTATGGACACCACTCCAAGGGACATTCCTGCCTCATTATTTCCTCCCTGATACACGTCATGGTAATGATTAAAGTAAAACTATACTTTGGCAATGCCGTCCTTCCCATCTGGTAAGCCTCGGGTGAGTCCAGCATTTCATTCCTTTCTGGGGGGGGGTTGGCAGAAGATTTAGCCAAGGGGGTCAATTTTGAGCAACTAATTATATCCTTACCAGGCCCTGTATTGCTATAGGACCTTTAGGTATTATGAATCACCAAGTTACCTGTTGATTGTAATCATTTGTGAATTTTGTTTGTCTATTATATCTTACCATTGGATTCATATCCAATGGTAAGATGATGATTCAGATGACACAGCTCTCTTCTACCATTCTCCTGAAGAAGCCGTATATCCGCGAAACCTGTCGAGTGCTCCTGAACTCCTCCCTTTAATGGCCTCCCTTGTTAGGGGAAGCATTGAGGTGGTAGTTCACAAATTAAAGAAAAAGCTGTATGTCATGCTATGATCCTCCATTATTTTAGTCGATTCTTTTTTTAGGATTTATTCTTAGATTTGTGACTCTCATTGAGTCTAAGTGTATTTTCTTATTGGTGTATGTAAAAAACTTTTAAACTTTTGTACATTTTATAACATAGTTGTCCTTACGGTACCATAAAAGTCCTCCATTATATGTGTTTTCTCTGTATCAAAGTAAAACTATAGGCAAAACTTTTTTTTCCCCATTTTTGGATAGTGTAAGGGAGCGTTATAAAGCATCAGATTTTTTTTTTTTTCGCCATATGTGTCCCATTGCGGAGATTTGCCTTCACTTCCTGTCCCATAGCCAAACAGGAAGTGAGAGAAAATCTCTGCAAATTAAGGGATTTCCTTGGGGACCCCCAGATCACCAGAACTAGTGTCCCCATTGGAAGATTTGCCCTCTATTATTTTTTTGGGGACAACTCAAAATTTGGGATTTTCTTTTACTTTCACTTTTTTTTTTTTTCCAAAAAACTTTCACTTTTTAATGATACACAGGACAAAAGCGAAGGAGAGGCTCTCTAACAGTGAACCAGACCGCAAAAAAAAAAAAAAAAAAAAAAAAACTGACAGGGGGCCTAATCCCTCTTCACTCAATTCATAACAAAAAAAAAAAAAAAAAAAGTTTTTGCCTTTAGTTATACTTTAAGCCCTATAAAAAGTTTTACATAAATAAAAGTGGATCATTGTGAGCACCCCTACCAGTGTTAAAGTGGTTCTAAAGGCAGAAGTGTTCTATACATTAAGGTAAAACAATTTCAGGATGCAGCTCTTTTACTAACCCGAGCCCCATCTTGATCCAGCGTTGTGCATGAGAGCAGTGGCTCAACTGGGTTTCTCTCTCCTCATTGGCTCAAACAGCAGCAGGAGTCAATGAGGAGAGAGCGAGGGATGGGGCCGCCATACTGCGGCTCGGGATTGCCCCCACATGGCATGAGGCTTGCTATTGAGGGCATTCGGCAGGGGGGAGGGGCCAGGACCCAAAAACTAAGAGAATCGGGGCTGCTCTGCGCACAACCTGTATGAATCACTTCAAGTGGTTTGCCTCATCCATGTAAACTGATAAATTCTGCTGGAGAGCTTGTGCTTTTGAAAAACAACAGACTTACTGGCTGGATCACCAGATGTAAATTGAAAAAAGAAAGCCTAAAACAGAAAACGAATGCAGGTACAATCGTCAGTGGGCGTCCCTGTTACTATGGCAAACCACCCACAACCTGCCAAAGAAGGGAAAACGTTCAAAAGTTGGTATTATGTCCAACTGTTGTCCTGGTTACCGTGACAATCAATCCACCAGTAGAAAACAGTCAGTAGAATCTCCAACTGTTGTCCTGGTTACCGTGGCAACCCTTAATCCACCAGTAGGAAACAGTCAACAGTCAGTAGAATCTGCAACTGTTGTCCTGGTTACCGTGGCAACCCTCAGTCCTCCCAAGAGGAAACAGTCAACAATCAGTAGAATCTCCAACTGTTGTCCTGGTTACCATGGCAACCCTCAATCCACCAGTAGGAAACAGTCAACAGTCAGTAGAATCTCCAACTGTAGTCCTGGTTACCATGGCAACCCTCAATCCACCAAGAAGAAACAGTCAACAGTCAGACTCTCCAACTGTTGTCCTGGTTACCGTGGCAACCCTCAATCCACCAAGAGGAAACAGTCAACAATCAGTAGACTCTCCAACTGTTGTCCTGGTTACCGTGGCAACCCTCAATCCACCAAGAGGAAACAGTCAACAATCAGTAGACTCTCCAACTGTTGTCCTGGTTACCGTGGCAACCCTCAATCCACCAAGAGGAAACAGTCAACAGTCAGTAGAATCTCCAACTGTTGTCCTGGTTGCTGTGGCAACCCAACTACAATCCAAAGTGATGGAAACATTCAAAAGCCAGTACGAGATCTGACTGTCGTCCTGGTTACCATGGTTACCCACCCATAACCCACTAAGCAAGAAGCCAAAACATTCAAAAGTCGGTACGATGTCTGGCGGACAGTCCTGTTTCTATAGCAACCCACCAAACAAGCAGCCGAAACATTTCCATGCTGGTACAATCACTTCCTGGTTTCCCGGTTACCATGGCAACCCACAATCCACCAAACAAGGAGGAGGAAACAGTCATTACAATCTCCAGCTGGTTACCATGGCAATCCAAACCACAATCCACCAAGCAAGAAGGAAACATTCAAAAGTCAGTACAATCTCTGGTTGGTGTCCCGGTTACCATGGCAACCCAACCATAAACCAAACTATGGCCATCTCCATAGTAACCGGGACGCCGTCTGATTATCGTTCCAGATTTATTTTTTGTATATTATGTATATAATGATATCTCTCTCTCTGGAGTCCATACCTCTCCTAATACAAGAAAGGACTTTGCTTGCTTTGGAAAGGGGCAGCTTGGCATTGAATGCTATTATTGGCAGGCGGCACCAACACCAAATTCCCATTCAAGTGAATGGGAGTGTGAGGTCACTGCCCTGAAGCCGCTTGCATTTTGGCGCAGTGGGTTGGCATATCGAGGGTTAAAGCAGGCAGTGAGGAGGCAATATGCCTGTCAAACGCCTTCTGAAAAGTGATATACCGCAGATCACTTTTCACGAGGGGAAGCAGTATAACTGCGTGTGAATGAGACTCCTCAAAGATAAATTCAATGCACCGTTTCCTGCAGGGGACCCTTCAGGTGCTGCAACCAGAAATCTGAAAATTTAATCCCGAGATGTAAAAGACACCAAAGTCGTATCCTGAAGGATAATGCACCTTTATGACCCGTCATACCTGTGTATATCAATAATTCATTACTCACCCCTCCCCCACTGCCTGTATAACTGGAGCCAATGTGATACGGCACGCCTTTAAAGAGAACCTGTATACAGGGAGAGCGGACGTCTGACAGGTGTACTTTACCTCTACAAAACCCAATTAAATTGCTAGGGATCCAATTATCAATGAAAGGCCAATGGCAGTTTAAATCCTCCCTTCGTCAGTCTTGTAGCGGCTCCTCCCTCCCCTGGACTGAAATGGCTTCCTCCGATATCACTGCACACTGTGAGCTTCTCACCATGTGCATTAGCAGCTGCAGCAAGTCAGATAGAACCCTGCCCCATTCCCTGGCTGGAGGACATCCAGCTTCATCTAGCACTTTCCTCCCCAGATCCACCCGCTACATTCATTAGATTTGCCCCTGGCCCGCCCCTTTCATTCACTGGATCTACCCCTGGCCCGCCCCTTTTATTCATTGGATCTACCCCTGGCCCGCCCCTTTTATTCATTGGATCTACCCCTTGCCCGTCCCTTTTATTCATTGGATCTACCCCTGGCCCGCCCCTTTTATTCATTGGATCTACCCCTGGCCCACCCCTTTTATTCATTGGATCTACCCCTGGCCCGCCCCTTTTATTCATTGGATCTACCCCTGGCCTGCCCCTTTCATTCATTGGATCTACCCCTGGCCCGCCCCTTTTATTCATTGGATCTACCCCTGGCCCGCCCCTTTTATTCATTGGATCTACCCCTGGCCCACCCCTTTTATTCATTGGATCTACCCCTGGCCCGCCCCTTTTATTCATTGGATCTACCCCTGGCCTGCCCCTTTCATTCATTGGATCTACCCCTGGCCAGCCCCTTTTATTCATTGGATCTACCTGTGGCCCGCCCCTTTTATTCATTGGATCTACCTGTGGCCCGCCCCTTTTATTCACCGGATCTACCCCTGGCCTGCCCCTTTCATTCACTGGATCTACCCCTGACCCGCCACTTCCATTCATTGGATCTACCCCTGGCCTGCCCCTTTCATTCATTGGATCTACCCCTGGCCCGCCCCTTTCATTCATTGGAACTACCCCTGGCCCGCTCCTTTCATTCACTGGATCTACCCCTGCCTGCCCCTTTTATTCATTGGATCTACCCCTGGCCCGCCCCTTTCCTTCATTGGATCTACCCCTGGCCCGCCCCTTTCATTCACTGGATCTACCCCTGCCTGCCCCTTTCATTTACTGGATCTACCCCTGGCCCGCCTCTTGTTGTGGAAATTTTATTAGGACTAGTGTGGACATTTTTCAGGATGAGTTTTATTCAGCTTGTCATTATGGCTCCTGTTGTCGGTTTGCTCATTAGAGTGTGTGCGGGCGAACCAGGATTGAGGAAAGACTACTGGCAGTGAAAACCGTCCCTTAGATGTGTAGATGCGTTATGTATTATGTGCAGATTTGTTCGCTCGGCGGGGATATGTTTGCTCTGTGAAGTCAATATTGTTTTGATATCTATCTGCCTTTATGAAGGGACACACGCTCATGTCTTTCTACTGTGCCTGATCACCATAGTGGAAACAGTGTGGCTCTTTCCCTGCAGATAGCCTCTTGTCTATGGGGACAGTATTATAATCCTATTAGGCATTGTTCTCTGAGCCTCATTTATTAATTTGCCCCTGGCCTGCCCCTTTCATTCCCAAGATTTGCCCCTGGCCCGCCCCTTTCATTCCCTAGATTTCCCCCTGTCACGCCCCTTTCATTCCCTAGATTTCCCCCTGGCACGCCCCTTTTATTGCCTGGATTTGCCCCTGGCCCGCCCCTTTCATTGACTGGATCTGCCCCTGGCCTGCCCTTTTTTCACTAGATTTGCCACTGGGCCCGCCCCTTTCATTCCCTGGATTTGCCACTGGGCCCGCCCCTTTCATTCCCTGGATTTGCCACTGGGCCCGCCCCTTTCATTCCCTGGATTTGCCACTGGGCCCGCCCCTTTCATTCCCTGGATTTGCCACTGGGCCCGCCCCTTTCATTCCCTGGATTTGCCACTGGGCCCACCCCTTTCATTCCCTGGATTTGCCACTGGGCCCGCCCCTTTCATTCCCTGGATTTGCCACTGGGCCCGCCCCTTTCATTCCCTGGATTTGCCACTGGGCCCGCCCCTTTCATTCTCTGGATTTGCCACTGGGCCCGCCCCTTTCATTCCCTGGACTTGCCACTGGAATTACAATGATGAATGGAATTACAATAATGAATGGAATTACAATGAAAAAGAAAAAGAAATGCAGCCACCATATCTAAGGCCTTACAAGCGGCAAAGCATGTTATTTGTTTCTTGAGTTTGGATACAATGTAACATTATGCCCTGTACAGAGCAATGCTGCAATAGAATACCTGTGGATACATTGTGTACAGAGCTCTGGGGAAGGCTAAGTATACCAATGACAGGAGCAGGGGGACGAGGATCCTGGATCACTGGCGGTGCACAGACATAAAACCTTTTCTAGTCAATTATAAATCATTTTCATAATGAGAACTTCTCAGTATAGCTTTAGGCTCCTGCACTCCTCTTCTTGCCTTTTTAAGACAAATCTACAGGACCGGAGCCACTGGACCGGTACAGGGGAGATACTCATCACGCCACGCGCTCACCCCCCCCAGGCACAATGTCTCACTTACACAGGTCTGGTGTCAGGTTACATCGGCGTTTTCCAATCCGCCCTACCTGATATAAACAATGCAAACACAGTGTGCACCGTACTGTATGCCGAGCAGAACACAAACACACAGTGTGCACCGTACTGTATGCCGAGCAGAACACAAACACACAGTGTGCATCGAACTGTATGCCAAGCAGAGAGAACACAGTCTGCAACGTACTGTATGCTGAGCAGAACACAAACACACAGTGTGCACCGTACTGTATGCCGAGCAGAACACAAACACACAGTGTGCACCGTACTGTATGCCGAGCAGAACACAAACACACAGTGTGCACCGTACTGTATGCCGAGCAGAACACAAACACACAGTGTGCATTGTACTGTATGCTGAGCAGAACACAAACGCACAGTGTGCACCAACCGTACTGTATGCCGAGCAGAACAAAAACACACAGTGTGCACCGTACTGTATGCCGAGCAGAACACAAACACACAGTGTGCACCGTACTGTATGCCGAGCGGAACACAAACAAACACACAGTGTGCATTGTACTGTATGCCGAGCAGAACACCTAGTGTGCATTGTACTGTATGCCGAGCAGAACACAAACGCACAGTGTGCACCAACCATACTGTATGCCAGCCAAGCAGAACACAAACACAGTGGGCATTGTACTTTATGCCAAGAAGAACACAAACATACAGTGTGCATCATCCTGTATGCCAAGCAGAACACAAAAACACACAGTGTGCACCATATTGTATGCCGAGCAGAACACAAACACAGTCGGCACCGTACTGTATGCCAAGCAGAACACAAACAGTGTGCATCGAACTGTATGCCAAGCAGAGAGAACACAGTCTGCAACGTACTGTATGCTGAGCAGAACACAAACACACTGTGTTCTGCTCGGCATACAGTACGATGCACACTGTGTGTTTGTGTTCTGTTCTGTTCTGTTGGCATACAGTATGATGCACACTAACACAGTCTGCAATGTACAGTATGCTTAGCAGAACACAAAACACAAATAGGGAGCTTAATACTATACAATGAGCACCATACTGTATACCGTGCAGAACACAAACACACACATAGGTTGCATCATACTATATGATGTGCAGAACACAGCACACAGTGTGCACCATAATGTATGCCATGTTGGACACAAACCACACAGGGCACACTATACTGTATGCCGTGCAGAACACACACATAGGTTGCATCATACTATATGATGTGCAGAACACAAACATACGCACAGGGTGCATTATACTTCCTATATAATGTACTGTGTTGTATGCATTTAGAACACAAACACTCAGTGTGCACCATATTGTATCCAGTGCAGAACACAAAAAAGCATGCACAATACTGTATGCTGTGCACAGCACTAAGTGTGCACTGTGTAGTATGCCGTGCAGAACACAAACACACAATGTGCACCATACCGTATGCCGAACACAACACAAGTATGCACCATACTCCATGTCAAACAGAACACATAGTGCACACCATACTGTATGTCAAACAGAACGCAAGTACACACCATACTGTATGCTGAACTGAACACAAATACATAGTGCACACCTTACTGTATGCTGAACAGAACACAAACACAGTGCACACCATTCTGTATGCCAAACTGAACACAAACACATAGTGCACACCGTAGCGTATTCTGAACTGAACACAAACACATAGTGCACACCGTAGCGTATTCTGAACTGAACACAAACACATAGTGCACACCGTAGCGTATTCTGAACTGAACACAAACACATAGTGCACACCGTAGCGTATTCCGAACTGAACACAAACACATAGTGCACACCGTAGCGTATTCCGAACTGAACACAAACACATAGTGCACACCGTAGCGTATTCCGAACTGAACACAAACACAGTGCACACCGTAGCGTATGCTGAACAGAACACAAACACATAGTGCACACCATACTGTACGTTGAACAGAACACAAAGACAGAATCCCCAACACTAATACTTCTCACAGACACACATTTTCCCCTATCTACAGGTGTGGAGGTAAAGGATCATTCTCTTATGTCTGGATGCTTAGAGTGGATCTGTCAGGACGGTATGGCGGGAGCTGCCATAGCTCACCTGGATCCACAGCTGTCAATCTGCCTTGAGCTCCTATTAAGCCAGTGTCCTGGAACAAGCATGCAGCCAGTGAAGTGAGAACTCCAACCCTGTGTACTTGATTCAGGTCAGTGGCTGGCTAGGTATTAAAGATGGGGATGATGCGGACGGCACAGAGTTGGCACCTTTAGAAACAAGTCAGCAGTGGCAACTCCATATTTGCGTCCCATCAGGTTCCAGCATGAAGATGGTGAAGATTCTGGTGACAATGAGCTCATCTTATCTCCTATCCATCACATCATCATAATATGAGACTGTTGGGTTGTGCGGGAGGCTCTCCTATCCATCACATCATCATAATATGAGACTGTTGGGTTGTGCGGGAGGCTCTCCTATCCATCACATCATCATGATATGAGACTGTTGGGTTGTGCGGGAGGCTCCAGACCTCAGCTGTCTCCTATTTAGGAATTTGACAGCTGCGTGTCTGGTTTCCTATTCCAACATCCCACCCTAAGGTGTCCCCAGTCCCTCATCCTTCCCCCAGCACCACTAATGACCACAGGATGAGAAGAGCAGAACAGAAAAGAGACCATCATACATTTCCGACAGCTGGAGCTCGGAGCGGATGGAGTAGACGGATCCTAAGTACATGCTGGAACGGTCCGTCTCACACCCGTTCACCATGTCCAAGTGCTCAGAAGAACTGTATCCATTCTCCGATGGGAGGTCATCGCACGACATCAGCACCCGGTCCATCGGTTTGGTTCGCCTGCTCGGGGAATGGCCATGGTGGTGGTTGGTTGTCTTCTTCTGCTTCACCTTCCTCCTCTTTTGCTGCCCCACGTGATTCATAATGACCAAGAAGTCAGGTAAGACGACCAAAGACGGAGCCCAACTTCTAAGTCTTCTCAGTCTTTGCTCCTCAGCATCTCACTGTGGTGTCTCCTCATCCGAAGTATCGATGTCTCGCCAGCTCCTCCCGCTGCGTCGTCCTCGGTTCTGCGCTCTCCAGTTACATCCCAAGCCTTTGTCTGCAGACTACAAAGTTACTTCATATCCAGAGACGGTAAAAGACAAAACCCAGAAGATATAATGCCGCCCGAAACCCGGCAAGCCCTCTGGAAGATCAAGGAAGGTCTTTGGCATCACACACGGGACTCTCCGGTTTTCCTCCACAACGGTTCTACTCTTCGTTGTGATGCTGGAGCACAATTGTCTGCCACGGGTCGGGTGTGTGTCTGAGAAGAGCTAAAGCTTTGGGCGTGACGACTCCGCCATGCTTCTACATGTTACACAGCGATTAAAAAAAAATAATAAAAGCAGGAGAAGGTATGGGAGGGAGGAAGACGCTGTGATATGTTGCCTCTGGCTACCTGTTGAAGGAATGGGATCTCCACCCCGATCCAACAAAGAGGAACACGCAACGGGTACAGCCCAGGGATGGCACAGCTAAGCTGGCAACACTTATCAGGGGGGTAGAGGTTGAGAAGAACCAGAAGGAACACAACTGAGGAGACCACACATGGACCTCATTGAGACCAGGAATCCAATGACCTCCTCAACCCAACATCAGCTCGTATTACACACAATTAAATTCCAGATGATATTTTTCTACTTAAAGTCAGAAGTTAAAAACAAGCTTTTGGATTGGATGACATGGCAAGTATCATGTCTCCCGTATTGCTACAGGCAAGGCTGCTGTTAGAAACCATGGGGGCCCCCCATGCAGCCAACCTGACAGGGACCACCCCCCACAATAAAGACCGTTTACTATGCTCCAGTTATGAGTGAACACAGTGATCGGAAACCGATCACTCATGTGTTCATTCAGGAAAGGATCGGGCTAGTAAATGTAACATTTAGGCCCCTTTCACACTTATGCGACGTAATTTTACCGCGATTTTGCAATGCAATTTTGCCGCGATTTTGACATGATTTTGAAAGCAATGGCTATGGCTATATACCTCAAAACACATTAAAATCGTGCCAAAGTAGTGCAGGAACTACTTTGAAGTCGGTGCGACTTCAAAACGCACAGATATGAATGGGGCTCATTGAAAATAATGGAAAACGACTTGTCATGCGATTTTGCGGTCCAAAATCTTGGGACAAGTCGCACTAGTGTGAAAAGGGCCTTACTGGACCCTTTCCCCACTCTCCATTCTGAAGGATCCTATTGTATGCTTGCAGCTGTCGGTGGGAAGGAGAGGAGGGCCGTGGGCAGCACTGTGGGGGTATGGGGGCCTGGGCAGCAGGGGATAACCATGTTACCCAATTACTCCTAGACTTAATATGAGTGGTCAAAGAGCAGACAGAAACCAACCATATTTCCGATCAGAGAAAGAGGACTTCTGTTTGGTTGTTACGAGTTTTTGTGTGCAATCGGCCGAAAGATATCCACTTTGAAGGGACATTTACTGGGACTTGTTTGTAACACTGTAGCCAGAGCTGTGGATAAGAGGGTACCACCGGTCCTCCTGTACAGCCAGTAGAGGGGCCCAGGCAGTAGGGGGAAATGTATGGTGCACAGGGATGTTAATTGGTGCAGCAGGGGGGCAATTACTGGAACGGATCCCCCTGTATGGCGCTCTCTGCAGCAGCTGAAAGCCGGCGGGAGGAGAGGAGCCGAAGCCGACTTTCAACTGCTGTAGAGAGCGCCATACAGGGGATCGGTTCCAGTAATTGCCCCCCTCCCCACCACCACAATGATCACCCTCCCTAAGCACCATACATTTTCCCCTGCAGCCTGGGCCCCTCTGCTGCCCCGAGCCTCGTACAGGAGGGTGGTTAATTGGTACAGCAGGGAGGCAATTACAGCAGGGGATAACCTGTTACCTAATTACTCCTAGACTTAATATGGGTGGTCAAAGAGCAGACAGAAACCAACCATATTTCCGATCAGAGAAAGAGGACTTCTGCTTGGTTGTTATGAAGGGACATTTACTGGGACTTGTTTGTAACCCCTGTAGCCAGAGCTGTGGATAATAGGGTACCACCGGTCCTCCTGTACAGCCAGCAGAGGGGCCCAGGCAGTAGGGGGAAATGTATGGTGCACACGGATGTTAATTGGTGCAGCAGGGGGGCAATTACTGGAACGGATCCCCCTGTATGGCGCTCTCTGTGGCAGCTGAAAGCCGGCGGGAGGAGAGGAGCCGAAGCCGACTTTCAACTGCTATAGAGAGCGTCATACAGGGGATCGGTTCCAGTAATTGCCCCCCTCCCCACCACCACAATGATTACCCTCCCTAAGCACCATACATTTTCCCCTGCAGCCTGGGCCCCTCTGCTTCCCCGAGCTTTGTACAGGAGGGAGGTTAATTGGTGCAGCAGGGGGGCAATTACAGCAGGGGATAACCTGTTACCCAATTACTCCTAGACTTAATTACAGCAGGGGATAACCTGTTACCCAATTACTCCTAGACTTAATATGAGTGGTCAAAGGGCAGACAGAAACCAACCATATTTCCGATCAGAGAAAGAGGACTTCTGTTTGGTTGTTATGAGTTTTTGTGTGCAATCGGCCGAAAGATATCCACTTTGAAGGGACATTTACTGGGACTTGTTTGTAACCCTGTAGCCAGAGCTGTGGATAAGGGGGTACCACCGGTCCTCCTGTACAGCCAGCAGAGGGCCCAGGCAGTAGGGGGAAATGTATGGTGCACAGTGAGGTTAATTGGTGCAGCAGGGGGGCAATTACTGGAACGGATCCCCCTGTATGGCGCTCTCTGCAGCAGGTGAAAGCCGGCGGGAGGAGAGGAGCCGAAGCCGACTTTCAACTGCTGTAGAGAGCGCCATACAGGGGATCGGTTCCAGTATTTGCCCCCCCTCCCCACCACCACCAAGATCACTCTCCCTAAGCACCATACATTTTCCCCTGCAGCCTGGGCCCCTCTGCTGCCCCGAGCCTCGTACAGGAGGGGGGTTAAATGGTGCAGCAGGGGGGCAATTACAACAGGGTATCCCCTGTTACCCAATTACTCCTAGACTTAATTACAGCAGGGGATAACCTGTTATCCAATTACTCTTAGACTTAATATGGGTGGTCAAAGGGCAGACAGAAACCAACCATATTTCCTATCAGAGAAAGAGGACGTCTGCTTGGTTGTTATGAGTTTTTGTGTGCAACCGGCCGTAAGATGTCCACTTTGAAGGGACATTTACTGGGACTTGGTTCTAACCCCTATAGCCAGAGCTGTGGATAAGAGGGTACCACTGGTCCTCCTGTAAAGCCAGCAGAGGGGCCCAGGCAGTAGGGGGAAATGTATGGTGCACAGCGAGGTTAATTGGTGCAGCAGGGGGGGCAATTACTGGAACGGATCCCCCTGTATGGCGCTCTCTGCAGCAGCCGAAAGATGGTGGGAGGAGATGAGTCGAAGCCGACTTTCAACTGCTGTAGAGAGCGCCAGGGGCAGACTGGCAACTTTCAGCCCAGGGGATAAGTACAAACCAGAGGCCCATGGTGCAGTGACTCGGCCCCCCTCCCACTCTCCCTCTTCGTGGCCTCCTCCTGACCCCCATTCCAAACTGAAGCTCCACTCCAGGGAGTCTCTACTCACCAGCCGAATCCGGGTTCCCGACCTGGCCAGCGGAGGCTGATTGGGGGGAGCTGGGACAGCTCGGTCGGGGCTGGCTGGGGAAGTAGAATCACCAGTGAGACATGGAACCGGCCTCTGCTCACAGTTTTCACAATCCAAGCTGGGGGGGGGGGGGGGGGGGTCACTGCGCTCTGTCCTTGTCTTCATCCAGCACTCAGTAGGTCAGTGGCAGGGACTTTTTACTTCCCTTACCAGGAATAATTTAAGCATGTCTGTGGCAGAAGTGGTGTAGTCTTTTTATTGGGCATCAGAGCAGCCCGGGGGGCATTTGCCCCCCTGCCCCCTGGCCCAGTCCTCCCCTGGAGAACGCCATACAGGGGATCGGTTCCAGTAATTGCCCCCCCTCCCCACCCCCACAACGATCACACTCCCTAAGCACCATACACTTTCCCCTGCAGCCTGGGCCCCTCTGCTGCCCCGAGCCTCGTACAGGAGGACCGGTGGTACCTCCTTATCCACAGCCCTGGCTACAGGGTTACAACCAAGTCCCAGTAAATGTCCCTCCCAAGAATGGAATTGTTTTAACCTAATCTGCATAATTTCATACGGCTGGTGACATCCAAAAACTCATTACCAATCAGAAGTCATCTTTCCCTGATTGGAAATATGGTTGGTCAATGTTTGCTCTTTGACCTCCCATATTAATTAAGTCTAGAAGTAAATTTGGTATCAGGTTATAGGACAGGGGTCTTCAAACTATGGCCCTCCAGTTGTTCAGGAACTACAATTCCCATCATGCCTAGTCATGTCTGTGAATGTCCGAGTTTTATAAAGCCTCATGGGATGTGTAGTTCGGCAACAGCTGGAGGGCCGTAGTTTGAAGATCCCTGTTATAGGACAACACACATAGTCCTGTCCATTCTCCCAACACCCGGGGATCGGTAGGACAACCCAAAGCTCCCTCAATTTTCTCCCGTAGCCGTGAGAAGGGATCATACATTAAACCATCTTTGCTGGCTTGGATTCCCTGCAGGGCCTTACAGTGAATGCGATTGGTTACAACAGGTAAAGAAGCCCAGACGTGACAATCTGTTCAGCCAAAATAAACCCCCGGGGGCCAATTCTGTCCACTAAAGCCATCTAGATCAACAGTTATGACTGTAGATAACATTAGCTGTAAAAAGTATCGGTCTATTTCCACATTTGGTTATTGTGTTTGCCATTACAACCTCCTGTGGGAAGACATTCCACTGCTCTTACCGTAAATAACCCTTTCCTATATTGATGGGAAAATTTTACTTTACCCTTTACAACTTTACTCAATATATATTATCACTTTGTCTGGGTCAGTGATTGGCTTAAAAATATTACTGCGTGATGTCCATAGAAGTATTCAGGGGTCCCTGTGCTCTACACAGGTCACATCATATACATATATAGGACCTACAGGTGTAGGAGAGGCTCCTGACCATAGTCGGCTGATAGTATACTCCACACAGGTCATACACACATCATAAACATATATGCGACCTATAGGTGTGGGAGAGGCTCCTGACCACAGTCTGGCTGATAGTGTACTCCGCACAGATCACGTCATATACATATATGGGACCTATAGATGTAGGAGAGGCTCCTGACCAGTCTGGCTGGTAGTGTGCTCCGCACAGACTTGCATACAGAACACACATTGTCTGCAGCTCAGCATTGTTCTTGGCTGGTGGAAAATTTCATGTTACAGCAAGAGTGAAAGCTGTGCCAGGACGCCACTCCGCTTCTACAGAGCCCAGGGGAGACGTTCTGCAGATCACTCTGTGCACCCTGCAGGCATATTACCTCATTGTGCCTACTCTGCTGTACTAAGGGTGTGATGCTCTGCACCTTACCATGTGTAATGGTGGTGGGATGCTCTGTGGACCAACATGTGTAACGGTGGTGGGATGCTCTGTAGAGCACCATGTGTAATGGTGGTGGGATGCTCTGTAGAGCACCATGTGTAATGGTGGTGGGATGCTCTGTAGAGCACCATGTGTAACGGTGGTGGGATGCTCTGTAGAGCACCATGTGTAACGGTGGTGGGATGCTCTGTAGAGCACCATGTGTAATGGTGGTGGGATGCTCTGTAGAGCACCATGTGTAATGGTGGTGGGATGCTCTGTAAAGCACCATGTGCAATGGTGGTGGGATGCTCTGTAGACCATGTGTACCCTGCCGTATCATAGGTGTGATGCTCTGCACCTCCCTCTGATTCCTGCTCAACAGAATGTGCGCACACTGCTGTACTTCTGGTGTAATGCTCTGCAGATTATCATGTGCATGCTGCTGTACTTATGGTGTGATGCTCTGCGGATCATCATGTGCACCCTGCTGTACTTCTGGTGTAATGCTCTGCAGATCATCATGTGCACCCTGCTGTACTTATGGTGTAATGCTCTGCAGATCATCATGTGCATGCTGCTGTACTTCTGGTGTAATGCTCTGTAGATCCCCACATTTACCCTGCTGTACTTATGGTGTAATGCTCTGCAGATCATCATGTGCACGCTGCTGTACTTCTGGTGTAATGCTCTGTAGATCATCTTGTGTACCCTTATATACTGCAGGTGTGATGCTCTGCAGATGACCATGCGCACCCTGCAGTATGCCTGGTGTAATTCTCTGCAGATTACCATGTGCACTCTGCTGTATATCTGGTGTAATGCTCTGCAGATTACCATGTGCACCCTGCTGTATTTCTGGTGTAATGCTCTGCAGATCTTCATGTGCACCCTGCTGTATTTCTGGTGTAATGCTCTGCAGATCTTCATGTGCACCCTGCTGTATTTCTGGTGCAATGCTCTGCAGATCACCATGTGCACCCTGCTGTACTGCAGCTGCGTGTTCTTGATAGGGAGACCTGCAGACTATTCCTTGCTGATGAAATGTAGGATACATACCACTATTCTATGCCCTGTGACAGGTGCGATAATCTGCATTTCTTTTAAAATCGGTGCATTTGTTTTTATTTCTTGCAAAACGCTCTGCAGGTCACATGATGCCTTTACAGCCAAGATGCTCTGCAAAAGCCCAATGACTCAGCAGTGTGCGATGCTCTGCAGGACTCCATGCACGCAGCGGTATTAGCAGGAGCAGACACACCCGCTGCTGTCTTATTGAAAGATGACAATTCTCGCCCCGACAAGTCTCCAGCTTAAAACGAAAAGAATTTCTCAAATCTGCGGCGCCCCCCCAGGCATAAAATTCCTCACCAAGCAGGGGCGGAGCTGGAAACCATCAGCCAATCCCACAATACCCCCCGAGGTGCTTCCCCTGCACGTGGGTGACAGAGCCGTCCCGGGAGGGGGGACGGAGACAACGCTGGGATCACACTGCACTCACTTGTGTCGGTGGATGACGGCGTTGAAGAGGCGACCGTCCCGCCAGTTGCTGGTGAAGTTGTCACAGCGCAGACCCTGGTAGCCTTCCGTCATGCGCTGCGACCAGAGCAGGAGCTTTTCTTTGGCCGTCATGTCCTCTGATTGGCCGGTGACCTGAATGTCTGAAATCTGGAAACAGAGAAGAGAAAGATGTCAAGGAATGGAACCACCAGCGAGCGGACATGCACACCCCAAGCTACACACAGCGGGAGACCGCACCCCCCCCCCCCCCAATCATCAGCACCACCACCCCCCATCATCAGCACCACCACCACCACCCCCCCATCATCAGCACCACCACCCCCCCATCATCAGCACCACCAACCCCATCATCAGCACCACCACCCCCCATCATCAGCACCACCACCCCCCATCATCAGCACCACCACCCCAATCATCAGCACCACCACAACCCCCAATCATCAGCACCGCCACCACCACCCCCCCCAATCATCAGCACCACCACCACCCCATTCATCAGCAGCAGCACCACCACCCCGACCCCCCCCCCCCCCCATCATCAGCACCACCACCCCAATCATCAGCACCACCCTCAATCATCAGCACCACCACCACCCTCAATCATCAGCACCACCACCCCAATCATCAGCAGCACCACCACCACCCCAATCATCAGCAGCACCACCACCCCAATCATCAGCAGCACCACAATACACCACCACCCCAATCATCAGCACCACCACCACCCTCAATCATCAGCACCACCACCACCCCAATCATCAGCAGCACCACCACCCCAATCATCAGCAGCACCACCACCCCAATCATCAGCACCACCACAATACACCATCACCCCAATAATCAGCACCACCACCACCCACCATCATCATCATCAGCACCACCACCACCCACCATCATCAGCACCACCACCACCCCCCATCATCAGCACCACCACCAACCCCCTTCATCAGCACCACCACCAACCCCCTTCATCAGCACCACGACCCCCCCCCATCATCAGTACCACGACCCCCCCCCCAATCATCAGCACCACCACCACCCCAATCATCAGCACCACCACCCTTCATCTCCCATAAAGGCGTCAAGGACCGTCATGTACAGACCAGGAACTGGAGTCCCTGAGATCCTTCCCCAAAATGTGACAATGCCGGCACTTCCCCAAATCTGTCCCCAATGTGACCACAAACCTCACCACACCCAGAGCTGAGAGTGAGAAGGAGGGGGGGTCTCAGGGCGAGGGTCATACTACATGTGCAGGGGGGGACACACAGCTGCCGAGCAATGTGCATCAGGGTACTTGGCCTCTCCTGTGACAGAAGTGCAGTCAGCAGGCTCTAGCAGTCTACAGTAACATAAGAGCAGTCTCCTGTATTATAACCAGCCCCTAGCAGTCTCCTGTATTATAACAAGTCCCTAGCAGTCTCCTGTATTATAACCAGCCCCTAGCAGTCTCCTGTATTATAACCAGCCCCTAGCAGTCTCCTGTATTATAACCAGTCCCTAGCAGTCTCCTGTATTATAACCAGTCCCTAGCAGTCTCCTGTATTATAACAAGTCCCTAGCAGTCTCCTGTATTATAACCAGTCCCTAGCAGTCTCCTGTATTATAACAAGTCCCTAGCAGTCTCCTGTAACATAAGAGCAGATTCTTGCAGTCTCCTGTAATATAACAAGTCCCTAGCAGTCTTCTGTAACCTAAGTGCAGTCAGCAGACTCAGAGACTAGAGATTGCTATTGTGTTACAGGAGACTGCTCTTGTTACACGAGACTTCCAGTTCTTGCCCTGATATAGAGGACACTATGGGAGACTTCAAGAGACTGCGCTTATGCTACTGGACACTAATTATAACAGAAGAAGTCCCAACAGTCTTCTGTAACCTAAGGGCAGTCAGCAGACTCAGAGGCTCCTGCATTATGAAAGCAGTCCCTAGCAATCTCCTGTAACATAGGAATAGACTCTAGAAGTCTCCTAAAACATAAGAACAGACTCTAGCAGCCTCCTGTATTATGAGAGAAGTCCTGAGCAGTCTCCTGTAACATAAGATCAGCCTCTAGTAGTCTCCAGTAACACAAGAACTCTCCATAAGTCTCCTGTACCCTAGGAGCAATCTCCAGAAGTCTTGTGTACCATAAAAATGGTCTCTGGCAGTCACCTGTAACATAAAAGCAGTCTCTAGTGACATGAGAGCAATCTCTGGCGCTTATTTCATAGTTCAGATCCGTCACAGTCAAGTCCGAATAGCAGACTCTGGCAACCTCCTGTATTATAAGAGAAGTCCCTAACAGTCTCCTGTAACATAAGAGAATCTCTAGAATCCTTCTGTAACACAAGACAGCATTTAGCAGGTTAGAGACTGCTCCTAAGTTACAGGTGACTGCCAGAGACCACTATTTTGGTATACAAGACTTCTGGAGATTGCTCCTAGGGTACAGGAGACTTATGGAGAGTTCTTGTGTTACTGGAGACTACTAGAGGCTGATCGTATGTTACAGGAGACTGCTCAGGACTTCTCTCATAATACAGGAGGCTGCTAGAGTCTGTTCTTATGTTTAAGGAAACTTCTAGTCTATTCTTATGTTAGAGATTGCTAGGGGCTTCTTTTATAATGCAGGAGACTCTGAGTCTGCAGAATGCACTTAGGTTACAGGAGACTGTTGGGACTTCTGGTATAATCAGTGTCCAGTAGCATAAGCGCAGACTCTAGAAGTCTCCTATAGTGTAAGGGCAGTCTTCTGTATCAGAGCAATAACTGAAAGTCTTGTGTAGCAAGAGCAGTCTTCTGTAACACCAAAAGTCTATAAAAGTCTCCTGTAACACAATAGCAATCTCTAGCAGTCTCCACTAACATGAGAGCAATCTCTAGCAGTCTCCACTAACATGAGAGCAATCTCTAGCAGTCTCCTCTAACATGAGAGCAATCTCTAGCAGTCTCCACTAACATGAGAGCAATCTCTAGCAGTCTCCTCTTAACATGAGAGCAATCTCTAGCAGTCTCCACTAACATGAGAGCAATCTCTAGCAGTCTCCACTAACATGAGAGCAATCTCTAGCAGTCTCCTCTAACATGAGAGCAATCTCTAGCAGTCTCCACTAACATGAGAGCAATCTCTAGCAGTCTCCTCTTAACATGAGAGCAATCTCTAGCAGTCTCCACTAACATGAGAGCAAACTCTAGCAGTCTCCTCTTAACATGAGAGCAATCTCTAGCAGTCTCCACTAACATGAGAGCAAACTCTAGCAGTCTCCACTAACAAGTCGGACACTTCCCTCAGAAATCTGTTACAGTCAAGCCTAAACAGCAGTCTCCTGTAACTAAGGATAAATCTCTAGAAGCCTCCTGTAATAGAGGACAGCCTTTGGAGGTCTCCTGTAACATAAGATAAATCTTTAGTGACAGATTCGTCTCTATTTGTGTCCAGTAACTTAAGCGCAGTCTCTAGAAGTCTCCCATAGTGTAAGGATAGTCTTCTGTTTCATAGAGCAATATCTGTAAGTCTTGTGTATCACAAGAACAGTCTCCTGTAATATGAGAGCAGTCTCTAGCAGTCTCCTGTAATATGAGAGCAGTCTCTAGCAGTCTCCTGTAATATGAAAGCAGTCTCTTGTAATATGAGAGCAGTCTCTAGCAGTCTCCTGTAACACTAGAGCAGTCTCTAGCAGTCTCTTGTAACACTAGAGCAGTCTCTAGCAGTCTCTTGTAACACTAGAGCAGTCTCTAGTCTCTCATCCTCAGTCGGCATCCTTCAAAAATGTGAGACTTTCGAACTTAAAAAAAAATACTGTCATATCTAAAACTGGGGACACTGAATACTGAATGTGTGATGCCCCACGTGGGCACAGATCCACAATTCACATTTTTGGCAAAAACAAAAATATTCAGCATATAAATACAGAAAAGAGAAATAATAAAAATCAGAAGCCGAGTCATCCGTTAGTCATATGTCGGGGACGTCAGGAGGTGTTCTGGGATGATCCACCCAGTGTGTGATCTGCAATGTGACACTGCCTCATAGTCCTGGCAGGGACTCAAATCCTGCACACTGGTAGGTTTAATAGGACAGCTAATCAGAAAAACCGAAACCCCTCTGCTGGAGGACCACCTTCTGCCTCGATGGACATTCTAGATTTGAAGGACTCCAATGGCTTCCCAACATTGAACACAACCACAAAGATATCAGTGAGGCGTCTAAATGCCTGAGCTTGCTGCTCTCTTCTATGGACTCCATGTCCCTTCTTAAGGTGTCAGACCTTACCCCAAATGTACCACCCAAACCTGCCTTCCCCCAAGTCTACCACCCAAACCTGCCGCCCCCCCCACCCCCATACCTGTCTCCCCTCAAGTCTACCGCCCAAACCTGCCTCCCGCAAATCTACTATCCAAACCTGCTTCCCCCAAAACCTACCACCCAAACCTGCCTCCCCCCTCATAAAGTCTACCACCCAAACCTGCCTCCCCCCAAGTCTAGCGCCCAAACCTGCCCCCCCCCCCAAACCTGTCTCCCCTCAAGTCTACCGCCCAAACCTGCCTCCCGCAGATCTACTATCCAAACCTGCTTCCCCCAAAACTTACCACTCAAACCTGCCTCCCCCCAAGTCTACCGCCAAAACCTGCCGCCCTCAAATTTACTATCCAAACCTGCCCCCTACCCCCAAGTCTACCACCCAAACCTGCCTCCCCCCCCCCCCCCCAAGTCTACCACCCAAACCTGCCTCCCCCCCCCCCAGTCTACCACCCAAACCTGCCTCCCCCCCCAGTCTACCACCCAAACCTGCCTCCCCCCCCCCCAGTCTACCACCCAAACCTGCCTCCACCCCCCCCCCCCAAGTCTACCACCCAAACCTGCCTCCCCCCCCCCCCCAAGTCTACCACTCAAACCTGCCTCCCCCCAAGTCTACCGCCAAAACCTGCCCCCCTCAAATTTACTATAAAAACCTGCCCCCTACCCCCAAGCCTACCACCCAAACCTGCCTCCACCCCCAACCAAATCTACCACCCAAACCTGCCTCCCCCCCCAGTCTACCACCCAAACCTGCCTCCCCCCCCCCCCCAAGTCTACCACCCGAACCTGCCGCCCTCCAAGTCTACAACCCGAACCTGCCGCCCTCCAAGTCTACCACCCAAACCTGCCTCCCCCCCCAGTCTACCACCCAAACCTGCCCCCCCCCCCCCAAGTCTACTACCCAAACCTGCCTCCCCCCAAGTCTACCGCCCAAACCTGCCGCCCTCCAAGCCTAACACCAAAACCTGCCGCCCTCCAAGTCTACCACCCAAACCTGCCGCCCTCCAAGTCTACCACCCAAACCTGCCCCCCCCCCAAATCTACCACCCAAACCTGCCCCCCCCCCCCGAAGTCTACCGCCCAAACCTGCCTTCCCCAAAACGTACTGCTCAAACCTGCCTGCCCCCAAATGTACCACCCAAACCTGCCTGCCCCCAAGTCTACCACCCAAACCTGCCGCCCTCCAAGTCTACCACCCAAACCTGCCGGCCTCCAAGTCTACCACCCAAACCTGCCGCCCTCCAAGTCTACCACCCAAACCTGCCGCCCTCCAAGTCTACCACCCAAACCTGCCGCCCTCCAAGTCTACCACCCAAACCTGCCGCCCTCCAAGTCTACCACCCAAACCTGCCGCCCTCCCAAGTCTACCACCCAAACCTGCCGCCCTCCAAGTCTACCACCCAAACCTGCCGCCCTCCAAGTCTACCACCCAAACCTGCCTACCCTCAAACCTGCCTCCCCTTAAATTTACCACGCAAGCCCGCATTCCCCAAATTTGCTACCCAACCTGTCTTCATCGGATACCAATGATAATCTTTGCAAAGTTCTTATAAAGCCAATTCAGAAATAGTGGTGTTGTCACAGGTCTCCGTTTTGGCAGTTAAACATATAAAAATGGCAACGGTAGGACAACTTTGCATGCCAGGCATGGTTTCTATTATTCAAGTCACAGAGTTGCTATAATATACGTACAGAACAGGCACTGCATTTGCAGATCTTCCTGCCAGGCTGCCCCCCCCTCCTATACACCAACAAGTCAGGAAATGATAAGTGTGGAGGGGGGGGGGGGGGGTGAGGATGAGTCACTGCGGACCGCACCCTGCAGACTGTGGATCACGCCAGCTGCACAGGGTACATAATGTGTGCCAGCCTGACCAGTTGAGCCAAGAAATGCCAAACGGGGGTAGGAAAGAGGAAGTTGCCTGTACAAACATCCCTTTCTGGAACAGAACTGGAGACCATTTCAGACAAAACAACAGACACAGCATATGTGGGCCATCGTATCCCCGACACACCCAATGTGGGCCATCGTATCCCCGACACACCCAATGTGGGCCACAGTATTCCCGACACACCCAACGTGGGACACCGTATCCCCGACACACCCAACGTGGGACACCGTATCCCCGACACACCCAACGTGGGACACCGTATCCCCGACACACCCAACGTGGGACACCGTATCCCCGACACAACCAACGTGGGACACCGTATCCCCGACACACCCAACGTGGGACACCGTATCCCCGACACACCCAACGTGGGACACCGTATCCCCGACACACCCAACGTGGGACACCGTATCCCACCCAACGTGGGCCACAGTATCCCCGACACACCCAACGTGGGCCACAGTATCCCCGACACACCCAACGTGGGCCACCATATCTCTGACCCACCTGACCAGGGAACTACCATATCCCCGATACACCCGACCTGAGCCAGCATATATTCAAAACACCCGACCTGAGAGCCACCACATCACTCATACCCCTGAACTGGGACACCATATACCCCCCATCCACCAACAGAACACTCAACTTGGACCGCCATAGAGCTTGCACACCCCTCCTGACCCATCATAGGGTCAGCACCCCTAACCCAGACCACCATAGTGCCTACACACCTGACCCTGACCCAGACCATCGTATTATTTACCTGGAAGTGGAGGATTATGGTCCAGATTAAACCCAGCGTCAGCTTGGGGTTCCCGTCTGCGATGTCGTCATTTCGAATGTTCACAAGTTTCACCTGCAAGAGGGACAACCAGGTGACTAAAACTCAAAAGCTGTAAAAACCAGACATCAGTCCAAGAAAAACATGGCGGACAATGCACAGCAATGTATTGCTAATCCAGCTCTTAGCTGAAATCTCCTTGACTAATGAAAAGCCAATGAGGCGAGACATTGGACGCTGTCATATCTTGTGATCATTTCTTTGGTCTATTGAGAAGAAGTCGAGCGGATCGAAGATAAACACAGATGATGGACAATCCACGATAAACATTCACAGATGAATCACTCGATTCTGTAATCGTCTCACATACTGTCAGATGTTCCGCAATGGAGATGAAAGACAGGTGATTGCTTCTCCGTGTAAATGATTTTATCTCAGCACTTTTTACTTTTCCTTCATCTCCGGCTCGCTCTAATTTTTTTTCTTTTTGTGCAGCACTAGGGAGAATTTCCTTTACTTCCTCTATTGTGGGACTCAACAGAAGTGAGAAGAAATCTCTCCAAAGGAAGGGGAAATTTTCTCTCCGATGTCACTGGGACAGGTGACCCCAAATTTAGCATTTCCCAATCAGAAATAACATTTTGGGGGCTCCTGACTGCCTAGGAACTCCTCCAGACTGATAACCACCCATCAAGGCACTTGAATATTTGCATAACTCCACCCAAGAGCCAGCCCACTGCTTGCATCATAGTCAGTGCTGGGACAAGGTCATCCAGCTCCCAGGGCAAGGAAGCCAAACTGCGCCCCCCCCCCTTTCCTTAGGGTTAGAGTCAAGGCGCCCCCCCCCAAATCCCTGC
Organism: Pelophylax lessonae; assembly: GCF_965119305.1. Lineage (NCBI taxonomy): Eukaryota > Metazoa > Chordata > Amphibia > Anura > Ranidae > Pelophylax > Pelophylax lessonae. The sequence continues at coordinate 544,411,232 of NC_138772.1, forward strand.
AATAAATTATTGTGCCCAGGGCAACCGCCCCCTCCTGCCCACCCCTTGCCCCGGCCCTGATCATAGTCGATGACTCTTGAGAGGAATGTTGAGGCCGGGTGCTGTGATGTTATCAGGAAGCTACCACCCTGCTGGCCCCTCCCACCAGCCATGATCTGGCTGCATTGCATAGAAAAGCACAGAGGCCCAGTGATGACATCATAGAGAAGCACAGAGGCCCAGTGATGACATCAGAGAAGCACAGAGGCCCAGTGATGACATCATAGAGAAGCACAGAGGCCCAGTGATGACATCATAGAGAAGCACAGAGGCCCAGTGATGACATCAGAGAGAAGCACAGAGACCCAGTGATGACATCAGAGAGAAGCACAGAGACCCAGTGATGACATCAGAGAGAAGCACAGAGACCCAGTGATGACATCAGAGAGAAGCACAGAGGCCCAGTGATGACATCAGAGAGAAGCACAGAGACCCAGTGATGACATCACAGAGAAGCACAGAGACCCAGTGATGACATCACAGAGAAGCACAGAGCACTTCCTATTCATTCACTATGCAGTGCAGCACCGGGTGCACACTGTAATGCTGTAGCCTGCGCACACCTATGCCCACACATCTAAGCATTTTTTGGATATTTGCATAGCTCCTCCCAAGATCCCACCCTCTTTGGAGAAGTTATGCAAATATAAAAAAAATGCCTAGATGGGTGAGTGTCAGTCTCCTCCAGACTCCTCCTTCAGTCTGGAGGAGTGAGCGTTCCTAGGCAGGCTGTATGCAGCTCTTCTAGGCCAGGGGGATGTTTCAGGATGGAGAGCGGGGGAAGGAACTAGACAATATGTCAATTACTGGCCCCTTCCTTTTCTAAATGAACATACACACTGTGTTCATTTATGACTGAAGCATAGTAAACAGTTTCCTATGCTTCAGTTTGTGAATGAACAGGAAGCTGCTCAGCACAGAGCACTTCCCATTCATTCACGGTCCTGTGCAGCTGAGGCTGCAGAGAAAGGCATGTGTGTTGGAGCTTTGGGGTGCACACCCTAATACAATACACCCATTCCCACCCATCTAAGCATTTTTTGATATTTGCATAACTCCTCCCAAGATCCCGCCCACTTCCCATTCATTCATTGTCCTGTGCAGCTGAGGCTGCAGAGAAAGGCATGTGTGTTGGAGCTTTGGGGGTGCACACCCTAAGTCTATACACCTATGCCCACCCATCTAAGCATTTTTTGATATTTGCATAACTCCTCCAAAGGTCCCACCCTCTTGGGTGGAGTTATGCAAATATAAAAAAAAATTCCTTGATGGATGAGTTTCAGCCTCCTCCAGAGTCCTCCTTCAGTCTGGAGGAGTGGGCGTTCCTAGGAAGCCTGTATGCCGCCCTTCTAGGTCAGGGGTCTCCAAACTACGGCCCTCCAGTTGTTCAGGAACTACAATTCCCATCATGCCTAATCATGTCTGTGAATGTCAGAGTTTTACAATGCCTCATGGGATGTGTAGTTCTGCAACAGCTGGAGGGCCGTAGTTTGGAGATGCCGGTCATGGTTGATGCTGAACCTCTATGATTGACTGAACTGAAAGAGGGCGGGCCAGGGACAGTCAGGCTGGGGAGGAAAGGACTAGATGACGGTGGACGTCCTCCAGCCAGGATATTAGGCAGGCTCTATTTGGCTACTAATGCACATTATGAGAGAAGCCTCTCCAGTACAGCGGATAACAAAGACATAGGTGGGCATGGCGGGCACCTTACCTGGCGCAGTTTTAGGAAATCCAGGGCAATCTGTACATTCTGCAGTTTATGGAAGCGCATGCGGCCTTTCTCCCGGGGCTGCAACACAAGACAAAAAAAGAATGGTCAGTGAGGAACCGTCATGGCGGACAGGAGACACATACCGCAATACAAGCACACACTGGGGGGGAGGGGCTGAACACTGGACGGCACACCGGGGGGTGTGGGGGACGGCATGCTGGTGGTGTACTCGAGGCTCAGAGGACGCACCACGTCGGCCACAACGCAAAGTTAGTCTCTGGAAGGATTCATCAAACATTAGTAGGACTTCGTCCAATCCCGTCCTGGGCGGAAAATGCTGCACAGCGCCACCTAGTGACCGCTAATCTAAAGTGTAAATGTGAGGGAGCCCCCCCAGACTGGCCGATCACAGGGGATGCCGACTATGTATAGAATTCACCGCTCCTGACGTGTGTTGTAGGTGCAGCTGAAATGCAACATTTGGTGGCGTTTCATTGTGTGGGATTGTTAGACAAAAAGTCACCCGCATGCTGGAAAATATCTCCCCGGCCAAACCAACTTCATCCGTCCTGAAAGCTTTACCTGGGACGGTGACAAACTCCAGATTTATAGTCATTGAAAGTGTATCTAATCCAAAGAACAAGCATGGAATATAGTGCAACCTGCAGTCCCTCGATGCGCTGATGGCTGCATTTGTTTTCTTTTTTCAGGCCAAGTACAGAAAAGTTCATCCCGTCAGAAATCCAACGTTCTCACTCATCTGAGGTCTCAAAAAATGGCATTCGCTTTCATTGGTGAACTACAAAACACCTTCCCCTATGTAATGGAAGCGAGGAGAGTGGGAGGTGTGCAGTACTCCCCACCACTGTGTGACAAAACTGCTCCGCTATAGGCACAATGCAGTAAGTGTTGTCATCCTAGCACAGGAAGTGCGTTACTGGCATGATCACCAGGGGGAAAAAAATCCTAACAATGAAAACAAATGCAGCCACCGCATCTAATGACTGGTGAGCGGAAAAATATTTTTTAATTTTGGTCTTATGTAATCACATTTTCTGAGATACTGAATTTTGGGGGTGTCACTACCTGTAAGCCATAATCATCAAAATTAAATAAAAGAATTAATTCACTCTGTGTGTAACACATCTATATAAAATGTGAGTTTCACTTTTTGAATTGAATTACTGAAATAAAATTAACTTTTTGATGATATTCTAATTTTATGAGATGCACCTATCTATCTATGGATAGATAGATAGATAGATAGATAGATAGATAGATAGATAGATAGATAGATAGATAGATAGATAGATAGATAGATAGATAGATAGATAGACACATAGATAGATAGATAGATAGATAGATAGATAGATAGACACATACATAGATAGATAGATAGATAGATAGATAGATAGATAGATAGATAGATAGATAGATAGATAGATAGATAGATAGATAGATAGATAGATAGATAGATAGATAGATAGATAGATAGATAGATAGATAGATAGATAGATAGATAGAGAGAGCAATAAAAGTATAAAACATTACATAATTATTATTAATAATTTTATATAAAATAATATATTTTAGAATACATTTTTGTTTACATTTAGGAAATGTTTATATTTAATTTTACTGTTAAAAAAAATATAACACAAATAAATACATGAATTCTAAAATACATTTGTACTCTATAGAGGCAGCAATGGGAACAAAACAGCGAGTGAGAATTTTGCGTTATTTCCAGAGTCATAAAGGGACATTCAGGAAATCCCATGGACGTCCACCCTATAGAAAGAGGTTTCCTTTCAGGAGAGGAAAGGAAAGATTTTCAAAGGTGGACTGCATGGAGGAAATGGCCTTTCACACCGGAGCAGCCATCTCTGGGCACCGCCGCCTGTATTGCAGCCAAACGCTAAATATTATATTAAAATCCACACAATTCACATGATGCGGAGGGCAAAGAGCGACATCTATCAAATCACTGTAGACATGGTTATTGCATTTTGTGATTCATAACACAGCACTTGCAGAGCGCCATCCCATGGTGCATTAAGGATCTATTTTTAATAATAAACTTTAATATTTTATTTTAATATATATTTTCTTTAAATTAATTTTAATTAAATTTTATCCAATTTTAATTAATTTAAAAAATGTTTTTAATAGTTTAAATTTAAAAAAAAATTAATTTAACAATTAAAATTAAAATGTATTAGTTAAAAAAAAATAATAAAAAAAAATGTTTTGTTTTTTTCCACTGTGGGGGGAAATTTACTAAGAATGGAGCATGCAAAAATCTGACTATAAAACCTGGAAGTTATGCAGAGCTGCACCAAAGTTTAATTGAACAAGCTGAAGTTAGAAGCTGATTGGCTACCATGCACAGCTGAACCAAATTCTGAGTGCTCCAGTTTTAGTAAATTTCCCCCACTGTGATGTTGTTAAGCAATGTAGGGTTATTCTGATGCCTACAGGAAAAAGGGTCCCCTATAGGTGGCAGTATAACCCGACAATGCCTCAAACCATGAAGCTGTGTCCCTCTCAGGATGAAATAGAAAACAGGACTGTTGCACTCACTGTAAACTATTTTTGTCACAGTTCATTAAAGGACACAGCTTGATGGTATTAAGCAATGTAGCATTATACTGCCCCCTGCATGAGAAATCCCTTCAACTATAGGCATCAGTATAACCCCATTTTTCTTAATACCACCAAGCTGTGTCACACAATGGTCAACAGGGGACATAGGTTTATTGTCCTCCTATTAAAATCCATTAAGGGGCACAGCTTGATGGCATTAAGAAATGTAGACTATACTGCCACCTACAGGGGACAATTTCTCCTATAGGAGGCAGTGTAATCCTATGTTGCTTAATAGAGTTCAAGATGTGTATCTCAATGGACGATCGAGAATACAATTTTGCCTCCGACTATTAAAAACTGGAGTGGGTGGGGTTATAGGAGCACACATTTGGGGTGGCCCCAGCAAGTTCTTTTTCCCAGGGTCCAATCACCAAGGTAGCAGCTTCTAACCCATGGTCTATGACAGCGATGGGAAACCTTGGCACCCCAGATATTTTGGAACTACAATTCACATGATGCTCATTTACCCTGCAGCGTAGTTGAGCATCATGGGAAATGTAGGCTCAAAACATCTGGGGTGCCATGGTTTCCCATCACTGGTCTATGAGTAAAATTCCAGTGTCCTGTATGATTTCCCCCACCCTTCCCAGACATCTCCCCAATTCTAGCTGGGAGGTGTCTACAGGGGGGCGCTGGTCTTTTACATCTCCCCGATATATGTCACACTCATCCCCAGCTTCTGTTTATTAGAGGACTTCTGTACAAATGACATCAATCAATCCCAGAAATAAAACCCGTCAGACCACAAGCCGTGATTGGTGTTAATCTCATGGTCTGATATTATGAATAATCTGACATTATTTGGTGATTAAACTCCGCCCACAGCAGATTATTGATGATTCCAATCAATTTGGAACGTGAGACAATAGTCATCGCTTGGTGTGGCGGTCCCCTGGATAATGACAGAAATTCAAGGAACGCTCAATAATTGGGTGACTGGCAGCAAAATCCCCAACAAATAAGAGTTCAAATAATCGGTTTGTGACCAGAGGTGCGACAAGGCATCGGAGAAGCTGCACTGAAATTCAGGATTATCTGGTTTGGTCAGGCTATCAGGGGGGCTGTGCAAAAATGTAAAAAGCTTGCTGTTCCATATTGCCTTTGATGTGTTTCTAGGTTGGGATTTGTAACGGTGTGTGTTCGTCGTCATCCCTACTGGAAGGATAGTCTATTCAAGGTGATCTCTAGGAAGAAGAAACGTTTCCTACAAACCTCAACCTTCAGGTCTACACTTTGGACACTTGGCAGTCAATATTGGCTTCCTTCGAAGAAGCTGCCCTGAAATTGAGGATTATCTGGTTTGGTCAGGCTATCATCAGGGGAGGGCTGTACAACAATTTAAAAAGCTTGCTGTTCCATATGGTCTTTGATGTGTTTCTAGGTTGGGTTTTGTAATGGTGCGTTTGTCGTCATCTCTACTAGGATAGTCTATTCTAGATGATCTCTAGGAAGAAGAAACGTTCCTACAAACCTCAACCTTCAGGTCTACATCTAGGGCACTTGGTAGTCAACATTGGCTTCCTTCGAAGAAGCTGCACTGAAATTGAGGATTATCTGGGTTGGTCAGGCTATTAGTGGGGGCTGTGCAACAATGTAAAAAGCTTGTTGTTCCATATTGTCTTTGATGTGTTTCTAGGTTGGGTTTTGTAATGGTGTGTTTGTCGTCATCCCTACTGGAAGGATAGTCTATTCTAGGTGATCTCTAGGAAGAAGAAACGTTCCTACAAACCTCAACCTTCAGGTCTACACTTTGGACACTTGGCAGTCAATATTGGCTTCCTTCGAAGAAGCTGCCCTGAAATTTAGGATTATCTAGTTTGGTCAGGCTATCATCAGTGGGTGCTGTGCAACAATGTAAAAAGCTTGCTGTTCCATATGGTCTTTGATGTGTTTCTAGGTTGGGTTTTGTAATGGTGCGTTTGTCGTCATCCCTACTGGAAGGATAGTCTATTCTAGATGATCTCTAGGAAGAAGAAACGTTTCCTACAAACATCAACCTTCAGGTCTACATCTAGGACACTTGCCAGTCAATATTGGTTTCCTTCACCTGATTCAAGCGAGGGGTGTACAGTGTCACCCCCACAGGGTCTTGTGGTGACAGTCAGGGGCCCCCCAAAGCACCTGGGCTCCCTGGACCTCTTTCCATTGTTTTGTGAAGTTCTTGTTTTTCTCACTATTCCTCGTGCAAGGTGTCCACAGGGGGTGGAATTCATTTATTCATCAAGAACATGCACCTTCAGCCAATCCACATACATCCAACAAAATAAAACCACCAAATCACATGTTAGCAGAGGTTTTAGCTATGGCCTTATAGGCTGGCTTGGTGTGATGTCATCCTTAATGGAGGAAGGTGCCCCCGAATGTATCATTGACAAGGGCAGGAAATGTTGCCTGTATGGGTGCAGCGTGTTATTGGTCATGTGACCACAGGGATCTACATGTACAGTTGTGTTGCAGATGTTTTTATGATAAATTCACACGGACAAGACAGTACTATTCTGTGGGTGTGGCCGCACATACACTATAGTTTCAAAAGTATTGGGACGCCTGCCTTTACACACACATGAACTTTAATGGCATCCCAGTCTTAGTCCGTAGGGTTCAATATTGAGTTGGCCCACCCTTTGCACCTATAACAGCTTCAACTCTTCTGGGAAGGCCGTCCCACAAGGCTTATGATGTGTGTCTATGGGAATGTTTGGCCATTCGTCCAGAAGAGCATTTGTGAGGTCAGGCACAGATGTTGGGATGTGAAAGCCCTGGCTCGCAGTCTCCTCTCAAATTCACCCCAAAGGAGTTCTTTCAGGCTGAGGTCAGTACTCTGTGCAGGCCAGTCAAGTTCCTCCACCCCAAACTCACTCATCCATGTCTTTATGGACTTTGATTTGTGCACTGGTCCATATCATTTGGTGGAGGGGGGATTATAGTGTGGGGTTGTTTTTCAGGGGTTGGGCTTGGCCCCTTAGTTCCAGTGAAGGGAACTCTAAGGTGTCAGCATACCAAGACATTTTGGACAATTTCATGGTCCTAACTCTGTGGGAACAGTTTGGGGATGGCCCCTTCCTGTTCCAACATGACTGCACACCAGTGCACAAAGCAAGGTCCATGTTGGCACAGAAAGGGGCCAACCCCAAACTGTTCCCACAGAGTTAGGAACATGAAATTGTCCAAAATGTCTTGGTATGCGGATGCCCTTAAATGTTCCCTTCACTGGAACTAAAGGGCGAAGCTTAACCCCTGAAAACCAACCCCTCACCATAACCCCCCACCAGTAAGTACACAAAGCAAAGTCCATAAAGACATGGATGAGAGAGTCTGGGGTGGAGGAACTTGACTGATGTGTACAAATTCCTGACCTCAACCTGATATAACACATTTGGAATTAATTAGAGCGGAGAGCCAGGCCTTTTCATCCGTATCAGTGCCCGACCTCACAAATGCGCTTCTAGAAGAATAGTCACACATTCCCATACCTTGTGGACAACGTTCCCAGAAGATTTGAAGCGGTTATAACTGCAAAGGGTGGGCCAACTTTATATTGAACCCTATGGACTAAGACTGGAATGTCATTAAAGTTTATGTGCGTGTGAAGGCAGGCGTCCCAATACTTTTGACAATTTAGTGTATATGAGACCACCGTGAAAGGCTTTACAGCAATAATTTAAGTTGTTCATTCTTCATGTGAGCCAACATGATAAAATGTGTACTTGTCACATGTCGAGTATCAACTCTAATGCCAAGTTTGAAGAGAAGTCCAAAAAGGTCTATGAAGAAAAGTCCATCAACCCTACTGTGAAGTATGGTGGTGGATATCTGTTCTAAGGTATGTAAGCTACAGTGGCAGGTAAAGTTGATAGCAAGGTGAATACAGCATTTGATTAGAAAATACTGGAGGAAAATTAGCATCCATCAGGTCCAGAAAATGGCACATGACCATCATCTGAAGCCCAAAGCCCAAGTTGACCCTTTAGTGGCAGCAGCAGAAAAGAGGCCATCATAATCTCATGACCTCAACTTCACTAAGCCATCTTGGGGAGATCTCAAATATCTAGTTCATGCTATGGCGTACACTACTCTCAAGCCCTTAATAGGGTCACCCTTGTGGAAAGTTAGGTGCTGGGACGTCAGCATGGGCTCATGCGGAGACCTTTGCACTCATTCCAGTTAAAATGCTGGTAACTTCATCTTGACACCAGCAGTCCCCACCTGAGACCTCCTCCTCTGATGCGTTTTCACCCACAAGGTCTCTAGGATTATGCAAGTCCTGTAGGTGAATCACATCAGAAAGAGGTCCTAGGTGGGGACTCTGTTCATAGTGTCCAAGTGAATAAAGTGCAACTGGTCTTTTCCTTTGGGTTTATTAAGTCTGTAGAGCAGTGGTTACCAAATTATGAACTAAAGGGTGCCTCAAATGTGGCCCCTGACACCACCAAAGGGCCAACATAATGTTCAATATATCGAATGCTGGAGAGAACTGTAAGAGACTGCAGAGCTAATAGAGTAAATGAGAGTTAGAGAGTGAGGACAGGATACATTGTTGGCTGGGGATATGCTGCAGAAGACCATACCAAACTGGGAACATGCAGGTCATGATGACACCATGATAGGGAAGTCTACCTTCTGTACAGGGGGGCACCTTGTTCTATAAAGTGAGGCGACGTCATCACGCACTGTGTAGGTTCAGGAAGTGACATCACACCGGTGGCCAGCCATTGGCAGGGCAGCATGCCATGGTAAATAAAAAACATGCTGGGAGAAGACACGGGGCCCTTTGGCACTCACCAACCGCAAGTTCCGGATAACGTCCCGTTCCCTCGGCTACCCAGCAAGAGCAGTGCAAGAAGGGAGCAAAGGGCACAGGGCAAAGGTCAGGGTAGAGTCCAGCACAGGAGGAGGGGGGGAAATAAAGGGGAGAGAGAAAGGTGGGCTTTATCCGAGCAGAAGAAGTGTTAATAGGTTAAAGGATGCGGATGATGATGGTGAATTGAGAGATAATGTATCCAGTTCACCCTCCATGTGATCCCCTTACCACCTCTATTGTATCACCTGAACTACAAATCACATCATCCCTCACTACCTCTGACCTGAAGCCATGCTGGGACTTGTTGTCTGTATCAGCCCTTCTCTGAACACATGACCTCCACCCCGCAATCTAAAAATAGTTTACTACCATCTGATAGGATTGTCTGCCGGGAGGAAAATCTACCTCCAAAGTACACAGAGCTTTGTTCAGCTGCGCGCTCCGCTTTGTCTTGGGTGTAAATGGTTTTCTTCACACAGACTGGTTTGGCCGGAGTCTGAATTCCTGACCTCCGCTTCCTGTTATTGTCCCATTTTACAGCACTGACACCTGTGGAGTCCCTTCAGGGGCCACAATACGCCTCCCAGTCATACGGGACAGGCGTCTGTAGGGGGGGCTACACCCACATGACTCATAGTCTACTCCCCATTGTACAGCGCTACAGAATATGTGGGTGCTATATCAGACCTCTCCTCCCCATAGTACACTGCTACAGAATATGTGGGTGCTATATCTGGCCTCTCCTCCCCATTGTACATTGCTACAGAATATGTGGGTGCTATATCTGGCCTCTCCTCCCCATTGTACATTGCTACAGAATATGTGGGTGCTATATCTGGCCTCTCCTCCCCATTGTACATTGCTACAGAATATGTGGGTGCTATATCTGGCCTCTCCTCCCCATTGGCTACAGAATATGTTGGTGTTCTATCTGGCCTCTACGCCTCATTGTACAGGGCTATAGAATATGTTGGTGCTACATGAGCCCTCTATTACCCATTGCACAGTACTACAGTCTATGTTTGTGCTATATCTGGCCTCTACTCCCCATTGTACATTGCTACAGAATATATTGGTGTTATGTCTAGCCTCTCCTCCTTATTGTACATTGCTATAGAATATGTTGGTGCCATATCTGGCCTCTACTCCCCATTGTACATTGCTACAGAATATGTTGGTGCTATATCTGGCCTCCTCTGCTCTCCATTGTATATTGCTACAGAATTTTTGGGTGTTCTATCTGGCCTCTACTCCCCTTTATACAGCGCTACAGAATATGTTGGTGCTATATCTGGCCTCTACTCCCCTTTATACAGCGCTATAGAATATGTTGGTGCTACATGAGCCCTCTATTACCGATTGCCCAGTACTACAGAATTTTTGGGTGCTATATCTGGCCTCTCCTCCCCATTGTACATTGCTACAGAATATGTGGGTGCTATATCTGGCCTCTCCTCCCCATAGTACATTGCTACAGAATATGTGGGTGCTATATCTGGCCTCTCCGCCCCATTGTACATTGCTACAGAATATGTGGGTGCTATATCAGGCCTCTCCTCCCCATTGGCTACAGAATATGTTGGTGTTCTATCTGGCCTCTACGCCTCATTGTACAGGGCTATAGAATATGTTGGTGCTACATGAGCCCTCTATTACCCATTGCACAGTACTACAGTCTATGTTTGTGCTATATCTGGCCTCTACTCCCCATTGTACATTGCTACAGAATATATTGGTGTTATGTCTAGCCTCTCCTCCTTATTGTACATTGCTATAGAATATGTTGGTGCCATATCTGGCCTCTACTCCCCATTGTACATTGCTACAGAATATGTTGGTGCTATATCTGGCCTCCTCTGCTCTCCATTGTATATTGCTACAGAATTTTTGGGTGTTCTATCTGGCCTCTACTCCCCTTTATACAGCGCTACAGAATATGTTGGTGCTATATCTGGCCTCTACTCCCCTTTATACAGCGCTATAGAATATGTTGGTGCTACATGAGCCCTCTATTACCGATTGCCCAGTACTACAGAATTTTTGGGTGCTATATCTGGCCTCTCCTCCCCATTGTACATTGCTACAGAATATGTGGGTGCTATATCTGGCCTCTCCTCCCCATAGTACATTGCTACAGAATATGTGGGTGCTATATCTGGCCTCTCCGCCCCATTGTACATTGCTACAGAATATGTGGGTGCTATATCAGGCCTCTCCTCCCCATTGGCTACAGAATATGTTGGTGTTCTATCTGGCCTCTACGCCTCATTGTACAGGGCTATAGAATATGTTGGTGCTACATGAGCCCTCTATTACCCATTGCACAGTACTACAGTCTATGTTGGTGCTATATCAGGCCTCTACTCCCCATTGTACATTGCTACGGAATATGTTGGTGTTATGTCTAGCCTCTCCTCCTTATTGTACATTGCTATAGAATATGCTGGTGCCATATCTGGCCTCTACTCCCCATTGTACATTGCTACAGAATATGTTGGTGTTATATCTGGCCTCCTCTGCTCTCCATTGTATATTGCTACAGAATTTTTGGGTGTTCTATCTGGCCTCTACTCCCCTTTATACAGCGCTACAGAATATGTTGGTGCTATATCCATCTGGCCTCTTCTCCCCATTGTACATTGCTACAGAATATGTTGGTGCTACATGAGCCCTCTATTACCCATTGCCCAGTACTACAGAATATGTGGGTGCTATATCTGGCCTCCTCTCCTCCCCATTGTACAGTGCTATAGAATATATTGGCACTATATCAGGCCTCTACTCCTCGTTGTACAGCGCTACAGAATATGTTGGTGCTATATTTGGCCCCCACTGCTCCCCATTGTATATTGCTACAGAATTTTTGGGTGCTATATCTGGCCTCTCCTCCCCATAGTACATTGATATAGAATATGTGGGTGCTATATATGGTCTCTCCTCCCCATTGTACAATGCTATAGAATATGTGGGTGCTTTATCTGGCCTCTACTCCTCATTGTATATTGATACAGAATTTTTGGGTGCTCTATCTGGCTTCTCCTCATTGTACAGCGCTATAGAATATGTGGGTGCTATATCTGGCCTCTACTCTCCATCGTACATTGCTACGGAATATGTTGGTGCTATATCTGGCCTCCTCTGCTCTCCATTGTACATTGCTACAGAATTTTTGGGTGCTACAGAATTTTGGGTGCTATATCTATCTGGCCTCTCCTCCCCATAGTTGCTACAGAATATGTTGGTGCTATACCAGCCCTCTACCCCTCATTGTACACTGCTACAGAATATATCAATGCTATATCAGGCCTCGCCTCCTCATTGTATATTGATACAGAATATATCAATGCTATATCAGGCCTCGCCTCCTCATTGTATATTGATACAGAATTTTTGGGTGCTATATCAGACCCCTCCTCCCCGTTGTACGTTGCTATAGAATATGTTGGCGCTATATTCTTATTATATTATATATACTTCTGTCTGCACTGACCCACTACAGGCTTCGTACATACAAGCATTGATTGCGCAGTGCTGCAGCCTAGGGAGTGCCCAGAGCACATTAATCAGCAGCTCCGTACAGCCGGCACCCCGGGAATGAGTCGCATCCAGCTGGGAGGACTCAGTCAGTCGCAGCGTTCCCCGGCAGCCAACAGCCAGCAGCTCTTTCGCTGGAACTAGGAGGAGCACTTAGTCAATATTTAGGAAGCATTTCTATTTTTACCAACCCCTCCCTGTAATAAAACAAAATTATTTATTTCAACTACCTACAATGCATCTCCCTCAGAGGGGTTGGTGTAGGCCCTGTACATGTTTATTAAATCACACTACTTCCCTTCAATGCCTTCATCTGCTTGTCTCCTTTATTTATCTCCAGATGGATGGCACCATCTTTGTTCAGGCATCATTCAGGATCACCATCTAGTTTCTGGACAGATGCCAGCTCAGAGATGATACCATTATGCAAGTCCAATCAGCTCTTGGCTGTGTTCACAAATGTCTGACACAGATCAGTCCCTGCCGCAGCGACTCAGCTTGTGACTTGTTACAAGTTACAATGTTTCAGTCTGATCAATGTATCAAACTACAATGTTGTAGACTTGTAACATTATCATTCTAAGACGTGTTTTTTGCAGTACATTTGTAGAAACGCACTACAGTCCCTTAAACATTAGTTCCTATGGCTCATGTTGACATCTATGCAGTTTGCACTGATGCATTTTTTGGAAAGGTGCAGGCTTTTTATTTACACGCAGTATGGTGCGCTTTGGGCTCCATAGACTTCAATAGAATTGCATCAAAACACATGAAAAATTCATGTATATGCCTTTTTGGAGAGTTTTCCTGCATGCCAACGGACGCCTTCACCTAGCAACATAAACCCATCCATAAAACGCATCACAAACACGTCAAAAATGCAAAACGCATTGGAAAACGCATCAACCGCAACCTGCATAAGTGTGAACCAAATCTAAAGGCCGCATTTACACCTGCACACTTCCGAACGCATGACAAAACACAAAAAAACGGGTTTTGGCATGCGTTTTGGAAACAAGCCGCAATTGGGGGTCACACTTGGGGTGCCATTATTAATGACACCCCAAGTGCAGGTAGCAGACAGACGTTTTGTTGCACGGCAAAACGCGTGTCTGCTACCTGCGCTTGGGGTGCCATTAATAACACAAATGCGTCCTGAAAAAACGCCCTACGCTCCATGACCGAAAAGGTTCTGTAGCGACTTTGGGGCAACCTTTGCATGTGAGCGTGACACGCATTAGAAACGTGTAAAAAAAAAAAAAAAAAAACGCGAGCTGGAACACGCGCTTCCACTACGCTCAAGTGTGTATGGGGTCTAAGGTTAGCTTCACATCATTGAACATAGAGACATAGAGAAAGCATGCAAAATTGCATGCTTTCTCGATGGCCTGATTTTTGCGCATAGGGCAGACTACTCAAGTGAACGGTGCCCAAGTGCGATGCGCGTTAACGTGGTTAAAAAAAAAAAAAAGGCAAGCAGCAATGCATGTTCCCGCTATGCTCAGGTGTCTATGGGGTCTAAGGCTAGCACCACATCATTGAGCGTCGGGAAGGCGTGCAAAATTGCGTGCATTCCTGATGGCCCGATTTTCACGCATAGGGCAGACTATTAAAGTAAACGGGCATTAGGCGTGATGCGCGTTAACGCGTAAAAAAATTAATAAAATAAAGCGTAACAGCAACACGCATTCCCGCTTGCCTAGGTGTGTTTGGGGCCCAAGGCTAGCTTCACATTATTGTGCGTCGGGAAGGCGTGCAAAATTGCATGCTTTCTTGATTGGCCCGATTTTTGCGCATAGGGCAGCCCATTCAAGTGAATGGGCTGCCATAGGCGCAGCGCGTATTTAAGCGTAAAAAACAAAACAAAAAAAAAAGCGTAGTAGGAACACGCATTCCCGCTTGCCTAGGTGAGTATAGGGCGTAAGGCTAGCTTCACATTATTGCGCATTGGGAAGGCGTGCAAAATTGCGTGCTTTCTCGATTGGCCGCATAGGGCAACCCATTCAATACACGCTTAGGTGTGTTTGGGGCCTAAGGCTAGCTTCACCTCTATGCACGTCGGGAAGGCATCTAAAATTGCACGCTTTCCTGAGGGCCCGATTTTTGCGCATAGGTTAGCCCATTCACTTGAACGCGCGTTAACGTGTAAAAAAGGTAAGCTGGAATGTGTGCTTCCACTACGTTCAGGTGTGTATGGGGCCTAAGGCTAGCTTTACATCATTGTGCGTAGGGAAGGCGTGCAAAATTGCGTGCTTTCCCGATGGCCTGATTTTCACGCATAGGGCAGCCCATTAAAGTGAATGGGCTGCCCTAGGCGCAACGCACGTTAAAAACCTGTTAAAAAAAAAAGGCAAGCTGGAATGCGTGTTCCCGCTATGCTCAGGTGTGCATGGGGCCGAAGGCTAGCTTCACATCTATGTGCGTCAGAAAGTCGTCCAAAATTGCGCACGTCTTCCAACGGCCTACTTTTTGCGCATAGGACAGCATATTCAAGTGAACGGGCTGCCTTAGGCGCTATGCGCGTTAACGTGTGACGCTCAGGTGTGTATGGGGCCTAAGGCTAGCTTCACATCATTGCGCGTCAGAAAGTCATGCAAAATTGTGCGTGTCTTCCGACGGCCTGATTTTTACGCATAGGGCAGCTTATTCAAGTGAACCGACTGCCCTAGGCGCGATGCGCATTAATGTGTAACGCTCGGGTGTGTGTAGGGTCTAAGGCTAGCTTCACATCATTGCTCACTGGGAAGGTGTGCAAAAATCCGTGCTTTCTCGATTGGCTGAATTTTTGCGCATAGGGCAGCCCATTAAAGTGAATGGGCTGCCCTAGGCGTGACATGCATTAAAAACCTGTAAAAAAAAAAAAAAGGCAAGTGTATGGGACCTAAGGCTAGCTTCACATCTATGCGCGTCAGGAAGGCGTCCAGAACTGCATGCTTTCCCGACTGCCTGATTTTTGCGCATAGGGCAGCCCATTCAAGTCAATGAGCAGCCCTAAGCGCGATACGCGTTAACATTTAAAAAAAAAATAAGGCAAGCGGGAATGCGTGTTCCCGCTACGCTCAGGTGTGTATGGGTCCGAAGGCTAGCTTCACATCTATGCGCATCGGGAAAGCCTGCAAAATTGCATGCTTTCTTGATTGGTCCAATTTTTGCGCATAGGGCAGCCCATTCAAGTGAATGGGCTGCACTAGGCGCAACGTGCGTTAAAAACCTATTAAAAAAAAAAAGGCAGGTGGGAATGCGAGTTCCCGCTATGCTCAGGTGTGTATTGAACCTAAGGCCAGCGTCACATCTATGCGAGTCAGGAAGGCGTGCAAAATTGAGCGCTTTCCCGACAGGCACGGAAACGCGTTGTCCTATTGCAGTAATGCAGAACTCCCATGCACCTGCAAACGTGTTTTCCATGTTTCTCATGTGTAGGGAAGCCCATTGAAACGAATGGGCTTTGTGACGTGTGAGAACGCATGAAAAGCGCATGAAAACGCGATCATGCTTGCTGGTGCCTGTAGGGTGCGAATCTAGCCTCCGATGGAAAGGGTTTCCAAAGCTCATGCAATATTTAGAGAGCGGCTGCTGAGTGCTGAACACACTGGGGATATCCACCAATCAGAATTTGAGAAAAGTTGCCTGTATGTACGAAGCTTGAATGCGATAAATGCAGCTGCAGATCCCTCATTTCAGGTTATTTGGAGGGGGGGGGGGAGGGGTTCTCCTATTAAGTTTGCCCCACGTGTCCTATCAATGGAAGGGTGAGAAGAGTCAGATTTCGGGGGACACATTAGTAATGAGAGGTGAGCAGTGCAGAAGCTGCAATACAGAATTGCGCCCTGTAGGTGGCGTGAGACTCACCAGGGTCTCCCCGGAGAGGACTTCCAGCAGGGAGATGAGGTTGTGTCCATCGCGGAGGTCTTCGTACAGATCATTGACGTGACGTTGAGCCTAAAGGAAGAGCAGAGCACAGAGGATTAGTACATAGCAGGTATATAATACATCCAATTATATGCCTAAGTGTGACCATACATTGTACAATCTGATTGCACAATCTCCGTTAGATCTGCCAACATGTAGTGCAATGGCCCCCGTGATTGGATAGTTTAGGAGTGTTTTGGAAGATCTAAAGTTGGTTGTACAGAGATTGCATGATCAGATTGTTACGTGTGTATAGACCCCCCCCCCCCCCATAGCAGATTTACTGCTACAGGGTGGCTGTTCTGTGCAGAATCATATATATAAAATATATATATATATATATTTTTTATAGAAAGATTATATATATATATATATATATATATATATATATATATATTCTTTAATAATAATATTTTAATAATACATTTATATATATATATATATATATATATATATATATATATATATATATATATATATATATATATATATATATTTAAATGCATTATTAAAATAAAAAAAAAAAAAAAATATATATATATATATATATATATATATATATATATATATATATATATAATCTTTCTAAAATATATATATTCTTTTTATAAAAAAAAAAAAATCTATCTATCTATCTATCAAGGGACGCCTGTCGCACCAAAAGAAGGACAAGAACTTTTTTTGGGCGACAGGCGTCCCGCGATTCTGTTTGCGCGATTTACAGTTAGTGTCAGATTGTCCGCCGCAATATTGCAGATCACTGCGGTTACGAGTATAAAAAGTAAATAAACATTTCGAGTAAATATCCCATAGACACTATAACTTTGGTGCAAACTGCTCAATATACACTAATTTGGATTTTTTTTATTTAAATCAAAAATATGTAGCAGAATATATATTGGCCTAAAATGATGAAGAAATTTTTTAATAAGATTTTTTTTGAATTTTTTATTGGACAAAAAATACATATTTTTTTCCCCAATATACGCTATACCACTCAATATACGCTTATTGGGATTTTTTTTTTGGGTGACAGGCGTCCCGTGATTCTGTTTGCGCGATTTTACCGCAATTCGTCCGGCGACAATCGCGGCAAAAATCGTGCCGGGTTTTGGGGCGCCATTGGAAGTGATGGGAATCATATGGGTGTCCCACGATTTGGGATTGCGGGTAGAATCGCTGCAATTCTGCCCGCGACGCCAATATGTGAACGGAGCCTTACTAAAAGCACAATACAGTGCTCACATAAACACTGGCTAGGCACACAGTTAACACTTTTGATCGCCCCTGATCTTAACCCCATTCTCAGCCAGTGTCATTAGTACTGTGCATATTTTTAGTACTGATGACTGTATTGCTGTCACCAGTTCCCACAAAGTTTCAGAAGTGTCAGTTAGTGTCAGATTGTCTGCCGTAATATTGCAGATCACTGCCATTAGGAGTATAAAAAAATAAAAATTTCCAGTAAATATCCCATAGTTTGTAGACACTATAACTTTGGAGCAAACCACTCAATATATATTAATTCAGATTTTTTTTTTTAATCAAAAATATGTAGCAGAATATTTATTGACCTAAATTGATGAAGAAATTCAATTTTTTTAAAAAAGGTTATTGGACAAAAAAATAAAAAATATATATTTTTTCCCCAATATACACTATACCACTCAATATATGCTTATTGAGATTATTTATCAAAAATATGAAGCAGAATACATATTGGCCTAAATTGATGAAGAAATTAGATTTTTTTTTTTTATTGGACAAAATAATAAAAATATATATTTTTTCCCCCAAATTGTCTGTATTATTTTGTTTATAGCGCAAATAAATAATAAAAAAAAAAAAAAAAAAAAAAAAAAAAAAAAATCGCACAGGTGATCAAATACCACCAAAAGAAAGCTCCATCAGTGGGGAAAAAAAAGACATCAATTTTATTTTGCTATTGCGGGGCACGATTGCGCAATTGTCAGTTAACTGCTTGTCGCATATATACTGCGGCAGGCTGGCTCGGCTGCGCGAATTGCCGTACCTGTAACGGCGGTTCACAGGAGCGGTCCTGGGGGCAAGCGGGGATCCACGGGACCGGTGGCACTGATTGCCGCCAGGCACCTGCGATCATTCCCCGCTGAGAGAGAACGACGGTCTGCTGTTGTAAACACAGCCGACCATTTTTCTCTCTGGAATGATCACAGAGCGCCTGTGATCCTCCTATTTAGGATCACAGGTCTCTGTGTTGATTCTACAAGTTCCTCCCCCACACAGTTAGAAAACACCCCCTAGGCTCAATATTAACCCTTTAATAGCCCCTGGGTTAACCCCTTCCCTGCCAGTGTCAATATTACAGTAACAGTGCATATTTTTAGCACTGATTACTGTAGTAATGTCACTGGTCCCCCCAAAAGTGTCAAAAATGTCACTTAGGGGTCCGATCTGTGCGCCGCAATGTCGCAGTCCTGCAAAAAAAAAAAAAAAAAATCGCAGATCGCCGCCATTGCTAGTAAAAAATAAATAAAAAATAAAAATAACATAAATCTTTCCCTTATTTTGTAGCTGCGATAACTTTTGCGCAAACCAATCAATATACGCTTATTGGGATTTTTTTTTTTACCAAAATATGTAGCAGAATACAAATTGGCCTAAAAGGATGAAAAAATTTGTTTGTTTTTTTGGGAATGTTATTTAGTAGAAAGTGAAAAATATTTTTTTTTTGTTTTTGTTTTTCAGAATTGTCGCTCTTTTTTTGTTTATAGCGCAAAAAAAAAAAAAATCGCACAGGTGATAAAATACCACCAAAAGAAAGCTCTATTTGTGGTAAAAAAAGGACATCAATTGTATTTGGGTACAGCGTCGCATGCCCGCGCAATTGTCAGTTAAAGTAACGCAGTGCCGTATTGCAAGAAATGGCCTGGTCATCGGGGGCGGGGCGGGGCAGTTAGTACAACTGCTGACAATCAGAAAAACCTGTGACAGGTACCGGGTGTAGGGCGAAGCCGGGTTACCCAAGGAGTGGGGGGCATTATGAGAGAAGCGCGTGCACTTTGCCCGCTGGGTGGAGGACTTGGCATTGGCTCTCGTAGAATGTAACCTTTCATCTGGAATACGGCAGCGACCTCGCCCAGCACAATCCGTCAGTGTCAGCGGCGTGCGGAGATCGGCGATAAGAGCCGCCGTCTGTAAACACCAACTGGGATCAGATCCCGGAGAATCCATCCCTAGAGACCCGAGGCGGCCCAAGTCTACTAAGCAGCATTGCACCCCTCAAGCCAAGGCCAATCCCGAGATCGGAGCTGCGTTAGTCACCAACCCCTCCAGGGAAGATCCAACAATGGCGGCCATTTACCCCGGTGAAGGGCAGATGGTATAAACCCCCCCCCATGGTATTCTGAAGGCTGGTCTTGTTGAAGATTCCTGGCTGGCACCGGGCAGACTTTCCTGGCACTGGACTCACCTTCACGAGACGCCTACGGACTGCCGCAGAACATTTACATAAAGGGCCCAATGTAATTCTGATCCCCCCCAGAGGCCAACTAAACAGACCGTATGGAAGATGTGAGCCGGCCCGCGTTGCTCTTCGCAGATCCGCTCTACATATTGAATGCATGTGCTACACGGCCTGGAGGAATCTGACCGATGACTCATTTTCCATAAGCTCCTCTCTACAATAACCTGAGGGGGGGGGGGGCTCACCACCTTCAATGACACCTTTGTTCCTCAAGCTACAACCGTATGTGTTAGGAAAACCATGTGCTAAGCAGAACTGGAGCAGTTGGGGGTGCAATGAAAATTAAAGGGTCACTCCGCCTTTGGAAAAGTTTCTGCCAACTCAGCAAAACTCCTTTGTTAATGCACCTTCTCTGCCCCTTTTATTTACTATGCAATTTACACTGCGCTTTACATATTGTTCATACACAGTGGTCCCTGCCCCCAAGAGCAGGGGTCTCCAAACATTCTGAACAAAGCGCCAGTTGACTGTCCTTCCGACCTTGAGGGGGCCAGCCTGTGGCCAGAGGGAGTAGAAAATTCCTTGGCGTCAGTGGGTGGCACGGGTGCCCCATCATTGGCGTCAGTGGGAGGCACGGGTGCCCCATCATTGGCATCAGTGGGAGGCACGGGTGCCCAATCATTGGCATCAGTGGGAGGCACGGGTGCCCAATCATTGGCGTCAGTGGGAGGCACGGGTGCCCCATCATTGGCGTCAGTGGGAGGCACGGGTGCCCCATCATTGGCGTCAGTGGGAGGAATAAGGCCCCACCATTGGTGTCAGTGGGAGGAATAGTGCCCCACCATTGGTGTCAGTGGGAGGAATAAGGCCCCACCATTGGTGTCAGTGGGAGGAATAAGGCCCCACCATTGGTGTCAGTGGGAGGAATAAGGCCCCACCATTGGTGTCAGTGGGAGGAATAAGGCCCCACCATTGGTGTCAGTGGGAGGAATAAGGCCCCACCATTGGTGTCAGTGGGAGGAATAAGGCCCCACCATTGGTGTCAGTGGGAGGAATAAGGCCCCACCATTGGTGTCAGTGGGAGGAATAAGGCCCCACCATTGGTGTCAGTGGGAGGAATAAGGCCCCACCATTGGTGTCAGTGGGAAGTATAGGGCCCCACCATTGGTGTCAGTGAGAAGTATAGGGCCCCATTGCTGGGGTCAGTGGGAAGAATAGGGCCCCACCCCTGGTGCCCCAATGCTGGTGTAGATGGGTTAGTTCCTTTGATCAGTGGGAGGAATAGTGTCCCAAGGGCTGATAAAGGCAAAGCAAAGAGCCACATCCAGCCCCTGAGCCGCAGTTTGCAGACCACTGCCCAATTGCTTACAATCTAAAGTCCCCATCTCACATACATACACATTGGGTTGATTTACTAAAATTAGAGTGCAAAATCAGCTTCAGCATGTTCAGCTTTGTTAAAAAAAAACAAAACAAAAAAAAAATTGGAAGCCAATTGGTATCTATGCAGAGCTGCACCAGACACCAGATTTTGCCCTCTCCAATTTTAGTAAATCACTCCATAGTAGGGCCGATATGGAAAGGTGCCAAGCAGCACGTCTTTGGAACGTAGAAGGAAATCCACACAAGCACAGGGAGACCATGCAAACTCCATGCAGATGCTGTCCTGCTTGGTATTTGAACCAGGACCCCAGTGCTGCAAGGTAGAAGTGCTAACCAATAAGCGTGCTGCCCGTTCTGCCCCATGATGATTGTTTAGGCCAGTGGTTGTCAACTTATGAGTTAAGAGGCCTCATTGCAGCTATCACCAAATGGCCACACAATGTTCAATATATGTAATGCTGGAGAGGAGTGTCAGAGAGTGCAGAGATAATAGAGGAAATGAGGGTCAGAGAGTGAGGACAGGATACATTGTTGGCTGGGAAGACGCTGCAGAAGACAATAAGAAAATGGGAACATTACCCGAGGCCAGTAGAGATCAATGCTATTCCCCTAATCAATGTTCCCACTACAGACTGCTGAGGTTGCAGGGGCCACACATCATATACCAAAGGGCCACATGCGGCCCTCAGGCACCAGGTTGGGAACCAGGGGTTAAGGGGCTTGAAATTCGGTTTGTGCATTCTAGAGTGTTCAAATATCACCTATGTCCATGTGGGAACTGTAGAGAGCACCATGCAGCGTCTAGGGGGACCATTTTATTGCCGCCTGCAGACTGCAGTGACCCCAATGGGCCTTGTCTTTGAAAACTGTGTGCCATATTCCACGCATGCGCAGACATGCCAAAGGGATCTACTAGAACCCTGGCAGAGTCCCTATGGCTTGTCTGCACATGTGCAGGAAAGGCGCTGACTCTAGCAGAGCCCTGTGACATGTCTGCACATACGCAAGGAAGGAGCTTTGGTGTGTGTGCACATGTGCAGGGAAGGCGCAGACTCAAGCAGAGCTCCATGGCGTGTGCACATGTGCAGGGAGGGAGTGGACTCAAGCAGAGCTCCATGGCGTGTGCACATGTGCAGGGAGGGAGTGGACTCTAGAAGAGCCCCATGGTATGTGTGCACATGTGCAGGGAAGGAGCGGACTCTAGCAGAGCCTCCATGGCGTGTGTGCACATGTGCAGGGAGGGAGCGGACTCTAGCAGAGCCCCATGGCGTGTGCACATGTGCAGGGAAGGAGTGGATCCTAGCAGAGCTCCATGGCGTGTGTGCACATGTGCAGGGAAGGAGTGGATCCTAGCAGAGCTCCATGGCGTGTGTGCACATGTGCAGGGGAGGAGTGGATCCTAGCAGAGCTCCATGGCGTTGTGCACATGTGCAGGGAAGGAGTGGATTCTAGCAGAGCTCCATGGCTTGTGTGCACATGTGCAGGGAAGGAGCAGACTCTAGCAGAGCCCCATGGCGTGTGTGCACATATGCAGGGAAGGAGCGGACTCTAGCAGAGGCCCATGTCATGTGCACATGTGCAGGACAGGAGCTGACTCTAGCAGAGACCCATGGCGTGTGTGCACATGTGCAGGGAAGGAGCGGACTCTAGCAGAGGCCGATGTCATGTGCACATGTGCAGGACAGGAGCTGACTCTAGCAGAACCCCATGGCGTGTGTGCACATGTGCAGGGAGGGAGCAGACTCTACCAGAGCCCCATGGCATGTGTGCACATGTGCAGGGAAGGAGCTGACTCTAGCAGAGACCCATGGCGTGTGCACATGTGCAGGGTTGGAGCGGACTCTAGCATAGTCCCCATGGCGTGTGTGCACATGTGCAGGGAAGGAGCGGACTCTAGCAGAGCCCAATGGCGTGTGTGCATATGTGCAGGGAAGGAGTGAATCCTAGCAGAGCTCCATGGCGTGTGTGCACATGTGCAGGGAAGGAGTGAATCCTAGCAGAGCTCCATGGCGTGTGTGCACATGTGCAGGGAAGGAGTGGATTCTAGCAGAGCTCCATGACGTGTGTGCACATGTGCAGGGAAGGAGTGGATTCTAGCAGAGCTCCATGGCTTGTGTGCACATATGCAGGGAGGGAGCAGACTCTAGCAGAGCCCCATGGCGTTTGTGCACATATGCAGGGAGGGAGCAGACTCTAGCAGAGGCCCATGGCATGTGCACATGTGCAGGAAAGGAGCTGACTCTAGCAGAACCCCATGGCGTGTGTGCACATGTGCAGGGAGGGAGCAGACTCTACCAGAGCCCCATGGCGTGTGTGCACATGTGCAGGGAAGGATCAGACTCTAGCAGAGACCCATGGTGTGTGTGCACATGTGCAGGAAAGGAGTGGATCCTAGCAGAGGCACATGGTGTGTATGCGCGTGTGCAGGGAAGGAGCTGACATGCTGTGAGGCTCTACCATATCTCTGGGACCTGGCAGAGACCTGTGGTGTGTTTGCGCGCACTCAAACAAATCAGCTGGTGGACTGAAGTCTGATCTGGCCGATCGCCATCATGTCCTCTGTACAGCCAGCTCAGCATCTCTCCGCAGCCCCACCAACCGCACTTCAAAAGGAAACGTCTGCTATTAACTTAATATAAGGTTATGGAGTTAAATGTGGCGACAATGGCGGCTCTATTCGCTGACACGACGCACGCACAATGATCCGTCTGTTGTGAAAAATATCGACAGAATCCATGAAATCCACCGTGTCGGAATCTGGGGCGGGCCGCTACGCGACTGATAGGGGAACCAGAGGAGGTAAAAAGAGACAACCTGCCATCAATTTTTATTTTTAAAAAATTGGGGGTCTCCAATTTAGAGCCCATGGGCCGCATCTGGCCCACTGCAAGACTTTATCCAGAGGCTGGGGCCCAGAGACGGTCTATGGTCTCCCCTTCAACGGAGGACCCTAATTGCAAAGGGGAGGATGACCGACGGGAACCCTGATTCCCAAAGGGGAGGATGCCAGATGGGGCCCCCAATTGCAAAAGGAGGACGGGGACCCCGCTGCAGAGGGAGAACACTGATAGGGACAATTCCTGTGAGCTGAACTGAAATCTGTTCTGGGGTTTAGATACTTTCAACAAGCACTGTATTGAGGAACACTCTTAGGGCTGAAATTGATTAACTCCTCCTGAAAATGCTAAATGCCTGGCTAGTATGGTGGGATTTCCTGGCTGATCCACAAGCATGCAGCCAGTGAAGTCAGACTCACTTATTCCAGATGAGTGACAACCAGGAGGATTGGAAACGTTTGGACAAATAATCCCCAAATTACTGAAGAGTTAGATGGAAAATTATTGTCACCAATGACTATCAGGAAAATGTTACAATGGGGAGGACGCCCGATGGGGACCCCGATTCCAAGGGGAGGATGCCCGACGGGGACCCTGCTCCAAGGAGAGGATGCCCGACGGGGACCCTGCTCCAAGGAGAGGATGCCCGACGGGGACCCTGCTCCAAGGAGAGGATGCCCGACGGGGACCCTGCTCCAAGGAGAGGATGCCCGACGGGGACCCTGCTCCAAGGAGAGGATGCCCGACGGGGACCCTGATTCCAAGGGGAGGACGCCCGATGGAGACCCCGATCCAAAAGGAGAACGCCCGATGGAGACCCCGATCCAAGCAAAGGACGCCCGACGGGGACCCCGATCCAAGGGGAGGACGCCCAATGGGGATCTTCGATCCAAGGGGAGGACGCCCGATGGGGGCCCCCCAATCCAAGGGGAGGACGCCCGACGGGGAACCCGATCCAAGGGGAGGACTCCCGATGGGGATCTTCGATCCCAGGGGAGGACGTCCGACTGGGATGCCCAATCTAAGGGGAGGACGCCCGACTGGGATCCCCGATCCAAGGGGAGGACGCCCGACTGGGATCCCCGATCCAAGGGGAGGACGCCCGACTGGGATCCCCGATCCAAGGGGAGGATGCCCGACTGGGATCCCCGATCCAAGGGGAGGACGCCCGACTGGGATCCCCGATCCAAGGGGAGGACGCCCGACTGGGATCCCCGATCCAAGGGGAGGACGCCCGACTGGGATCCCCGATCCAAGGGGAGGACGCCCGACTGGGATCCCCGATCCAAGGGGAGGACGCCCGACTGGGATCCCCGATCCAAGGGGAGGACGCCCGACTGGGATCCCCGATCCAAGGGGAGGACGCCCGACTGGGATCCCCGATCCAAGGGGAGGACGCCCGACTGGGATCCCCGATCCAAGGGGAGGACGCCCGACTGGGATCCCCCATCCAAGGGGAGGACGCCCGACTGGGATCCCCCATCCAAGGGGAGGACGCCCGACTGGGATCCCCCATCCAAGGGGAGGACGCCCGACTGGGATCCCCCATCCAAGGGGAGGATGCCCGACTGGGATCCCCGATCCAAGGGGAGGACGCCCGACTGGGACCCCCGATCCAAGGGGAGGACGCCCGACTGGGACCCCCGATCCAAGGGGAGGACGCCCGACTGGGACCCCCGATCCAAGGGGAGGACGCCCGACTGGGACCCCCGATCCAAGGGGAAGACGCCCGACTGGGACCCCCGATCCAAGGGGAAGACGCCCGACGGGGAACCCTGCTCCAAGCACGCCAATAGGGACCCCAATGCAAGCTGAAGACGCCAGACGCAGACAGGGACCCCGCTGCAGAGGGAGAACACTGATAGGGACAATTCCTGTTAGCTGAACTGAAATCTGTTCTGGGGTTTAGATACTTTCAACAAACGCTGTATTGAGGAACAGTCTTAGGGCTGAAATTGATTAACTCCTCCTGAAAATGCTAGATGCCTGGCTAGTATGCTGGGATTTCCTGGCTGATTCACAAGCATGCAGTCAGTGAAGTCAGACACACTTATTCTGGATCAGTGACAATCAGGAGGATTGGAAAGGTTTGGACATATAATCCCCAAATTACTGAAGAGTTAGATGGGGAATTATTGTCACCAATGACTATCCGGATGATGTAACAATGGTGGCTCTCGGGGCGGACTGACCGCACAATGGGATTTCCCTCTAGGGGAGCAGACTGCGATCAGCGAAGGATCTGGGTGCGGCTCATTTCCAATGCAGGGATTATAGACTCTATACCAGCAGGTATTTCCATAATGCATAATTCAGAAATGGCCGGGGGGGGGGTGCACAGGATGGGAGGACAGCTGCACCACACAATCAGCCTGACAGGACAAGGACATGCATCTGTCACAGCCACCCCCGTCCGCTACTACACCGAGGAGGATGAGGGAGAGCCGCAATAGGCGAAGAATAAACATGCACGATTCGCATCGTATACAGGACACGGTATGGAGGCCGCAGCTTTGGTGAACAGCAAACCCAATACAAGTTAGGACACGACATAACACGCGTTAACACATAGCAAAAATTTAAATGAGCCCTTAATCTTCGACCCTAGAACCTATAAACAGTGTCAGTTAAATTGACAAGGACTCTATGAATGGGTCAGATTGACAGCAGGACTAGGAATGCACATAGGTGCGCATTCCTATTTCTCAGCTGTAATGTTAATCACCACACTGGTGATACGGGGTATTGTATTGTAGTTGTGAAATGGTAAACTCCAACCCAGCTTCAGATAGTGCACAGTCATTTTAATGTGGGATTAGGGGGGGGGGGGGGTAAGAGCATGGGGATGAGGCAGTGCCCATAATGGACGCACAGGCCTGGGTCTATGAAGTTCCATCCGAGGTGTCTGCCCTCCCACCCCTGGACCTGCACCCAGAAGAGGGGTGCACGGGGCCCGACACTGGCCCGACAGAGGGGTGCACAGGGCCCGACAGAGGGGTGCACGGGGCCGAACACCGGCCCGACAGAGGGGTGCACGGGGCCCGACACCGGCCCGACAGAGGGGTGCACGGGGCCCGACACCGGCCCGACAGAGGGGTGCACGGGGCCCGACACCGGCCCGACAGAGGGGTGCACGGGGCCCGACACCGGCCCGACAGAGGGGTGCACGGGCCCCGACACCGGCCCGACAGAGGGGTGCACGGGGCCCGACACCGGCCGGACAGAGGGGTGCACGGGGCACCGACAGAGGGGTGCACGGGGGCCCCGACACCGGCCCGACAGAGGGGTGCACGGGGCCCGACACCGGCCCGACAGAGGGGTGCATGGGGCCCGACAGAGGGGTGCACGGGGCCCGACAGAGGGGTGCACGGGGCCCCGACAGAGGGGTGCACTGGGGCTGACACTGGCCCGACAGAGGGGTGCACGGGGGCCCCGACACTGGCCCGACAGAGGGGTGCACAGGGCCCGACAGAGGGGTGCACGGGGCCGAACACCGGCCCGACAGAGGGGTGCACGGGGCCCGACACCGGCCCGACAGAGGGGTGCACGGGGCCCGACACCGGCCCGACAGAG
The DNA here is from genome assembly GCF_965119305.1 of Pelophylax lessonae. Taxonomy (NCBI): domain Eukaryota; kingdom Metazoa; phylum Chordata; class Amphibia; order Anura; family Ranidae; genus Pelophylax; species Pelophylax lessonae. Next base: position 544,439,116 of record NC_138772.1, read on the forward strand.
GGGTGCACGGGGCCCGACACCGGCCCGACAGAGGGGTGCACGGGGCCCCGACACCGGCCCGACAGAGGGGTGCACGGGCCCCGACACCGGCCCGACAGAGGGGTGCACGGGGCCCGACACCGGCCCGACAGAGGGGTGCACGGGGCCCGACAGAGGGGTGCACGGGGCCCGACACCGGCCCGACAGAGGGGTGCACGGGGCCCGACACCGGCTCGACAGAGGGGTGCATGGGGCCCGACAGAGGGGTGCACGGGGCCCGACAGAGGGGTGCACGGGGCCCGACAGAGGGGTGCACGGGGCCCCGACAGAGGGGTGCACTGGGGCTGACACTGGCCCGACAGAGGGGTGCACGGGGGCCCCGACACTGGCCTGACAGAGGGGTGCACGGGGCCCCACAGAAGCGTGCACGGGGCCCGACACCGGCCCGACAGAGGGGTGCACGGGGCCCCACAGAGTGGTGCACGGGGCCCCGAGAGAGGGGAGCACGGGTCTCACGGAGGGGTGCATGGGGCCCGACACCGGGGTGCATGGGGGCCCGACACCGGGGTGCACGGGGGCCCTCTTTTTAGAGTGACACGCCATCAGAACATCCAACATCTGCTGGATCTAGTGACCCCCCCTTAAATCAACAGCCAATTTCCTGGATTCCGGCTCCTCTATAAATACCTATATACACAGATCACTAGAAGGAAGTACACAGCATTCCAAGCAAGCCTCATGGCACCTTCTATTATTCATAGCGGAAAATGATTCTGTGCAAAAAGCTTAAAATAAGAACTCTGAGCGTTTGATGTCTGCTGAGCACACATGACGTCTTCACAGATGGAGGAGATTACCTGTCATGCAATGTATTGTCAGTCACACACCATAATCACAAGCCATGCACCAACCAGGTTATTATACACACACAGATCCAAAGTGATGCCCACCACAGCCTGGCAGTGATATTAGAAGGCAGAAGATGGAACAGCCAGGAGAAAAGAGAGAAGACCTACCTCTGCTCTCCAGTGCTGCAGAGCCGACAGGAGAGACCAGAAGACACGGAGGATAAAGCACAGCAAAACAGGAGGGATAGAAGGAAATGCAGGGGTGGGGGAAAGGCGGAAAGGCAGGGGTAGGGGGAAATGGCAGAAAGGCAGGGGTAGGGGGAAATGGCAGAAAGGCAGGGGTAGGGGGGAAATGGCAGAAAGGCAGGCGTAGGGGGAATGGCGGAAAGGCAGGCGTAGGGGGAATGGCGGAAAGGCAGGCGTAGGGCGAATGGCGGAAAGGCAGGGGTAGGGCGAATGGCAGAAAGGCAGGGGTAGGGCGAATGGCAGAAAGGCAGGGGTAGGGCGAATGGCAGAAAGGCAGGGGTAGGGCGAATGGCAGAAAGGCAGGGGTAGTGGGGAATGGCAGAAAGGCAGGGGTAGTGGGGAATGGCAGAAAGGCAGGGGTAGTGGGGAATGGCAGAAAGGCAGGGGTAGGGCGAATGGCAGAAAGGCAGGGGTGGGGAATGGCAGAAAGGCAGGGGTATGGCGAATGGGGGAAAGGCAGGGGTGGGGAATGGCGGAAAGGCAGGGGTAGGGCGAATGGCAGAAAGGCAGATGTGGGGAATGGCGGAGGGAAAAGAGAAAAAAAAAGGGGGATAGAGTGCAGAGGGTGGAAGGGAGAAAAGGGCAGAAGCGGGAAGGTGAAAGGGCAGGAGAGATCAGATGGGGAGAGTAATCGGAAGACAGCATTGGGAAATTGGAAGAAGGGGAAAGGAAAAAAAAGGAAGGTGGAGACAGAGGATGGAAAGTGGGAGAGGAGAAGGACAAAGACGGAGAAGATAACACATAATAAAAGAAAAAAGAAATTAAGCATTAAAAGATAAAAGGATTACATTTTTCTCAAATAAAAAGTGCACAACTCTCATCTGCTCACACCATGAACTTCTATTTAGATCTCTAATATAATAAGACAGCAAAGAGCCAACACAGACTAATGACATAAGGACTACAGGGCCTACCATATTATCTAGTATAGCCCATGTCCTGGTCATTGATGAAGTATTATATCATACAAGGGCCAGGACACGTAGAATACACAGCATGGACCTTGGTTCAGGTATGAAGTAACAGATGGGAGTAGCAGGTTTAAATTCTTCCACTGCATGTTCGTGATAAAGTGGTCGGTGAGTAACCAGAGAACTCTGGAGCCAGGAGGACAATGAACCAATAAATCACTTTTACCAGCAGCCATAAAAATTCCAGCAATTGCAGTGAAGTCCTGGCCTTTGCCACCCACACCTGCACCCATGTCACCTAGAAGAGGTCAGGGTGGAGGCTGCACACTACATGGGGGATCTCTACGTACATATATACTGTATACAAAGGTCAGAAGAACCACAAAAACATGTACAACTATATAGCGACTTGGAGGAGCCCCTAAAAGAGGGGACACCTCTGTCTACGTCTACAATGACCATTGAAAGGATTTCATTATGCAGGGGAACTATTCTTTGCTTCTGAGGGTGGAGGCAGAAGATTAAAAGCATTTTCGAGGAGGCAATCCATACAAAGATGGAATTACTCCCAACTGTCACACTGATATGAATGGGCTCCTTATAACTGGCACAGCAGTCTGTAGAATGGTGCTGTTAATCCCGCAGGCCTCGCCGACCCACCCAGCAATTATTAACTGGCAGAGGGCATGTTTTTGTGTCTTCCAACACCAACAAGAGAACCGTTGTCTCCTCAGCTAGTCCAGGCAGGGTAATGGCAAGCCAATGCAGATCAAATAAGTGATCATTCTACAGGATAGCAATAAACATTTTCTACAGCAAACTCCCCCTAGTAACCAAACCTTGCCTTTGGTTCACCGGTACACCATAACTAGGTCCTGGTTCACCGGTACACCATAACTAGGTCCTGGTTCACCGGTACACCATAACTAGGTCCTGGTTCAACAGTACACCATAACTAGGTCCTGGTTCACCGGTACACCATAACTAGGTCCTGGTTCATCGGTACACCATAACTAGGTCCTGGTTAATCGGTACACCACAACTAGGTCCTGGTTCACTAGTATACCCTACCTAGACTTGGGTTCACCAATGTTGTTCATCATACCTACCACTATTCACAACAGGGATCTGCACTGAACTTGCTTGTTTTGCCAATTTAAACTCTGCATTGGTTGTCAATTTGGATAACATTACCTAGCTCTTGAAATATAGTGGTCACTACACTTTTTCCCTTGAGGTTACATTGACACCACACATAGCTCTTGGAAATATGAGGGATACCACGCCTAACCCTTGGTGACAGGGACACTATATTGAGACCTTGGGGTTTAGGGCGGCACCATACCCAGCCTTTGGTTCACCGGTACACCATAACCAGATCCAGGTTCACCAATCCACCATACCTAGACTTGGGTTCACCAATGCTGTACAACATTAACTACCACTATTCACATCAGAGATCCCCACTACACTTGTATGTTACCAATTTAAAGTCTGCCAGTGGTTTTCACTTTGGGTAAACTTGGGGTAACAGTGTTAACCATATGGCTCCTGGAGTTAAAGTGTTCACCATACCTTTTCCTTGAGGTGACAGGGACCCCATACATAGCCTTTGGGTGACAAGGACAACATACCGAGACGTTGCCCTTGAGTTAACGAAGACTCCATTTCAAGTCCTTGGAGTTATGGGGAACACTATACCTAGCACTTGGGGATACAGGGACACAATAAGGAGCCTTTGGGGGTTATATGGGGGGGGGGGACACCACAAGTAGCCCTTTGGGGGTATGAGGGGGGCCCCATAAGTGTCCCTTGGGGGTGGGGGACACCATAAGTAGCCCCTGGGGGTTATATGGAGGGGGGGGGTCACAATAAGTAGCCCTTGGGGGTTATATGGGGTTATGGGGGAGAGAACCATAAAGTAGCCCTTTGGGGTTATGGGGGAAGACGACACCACAAGTAGCCCTTTGGGGTTATGAGGGGGGCACCATAAGTGTCCCTTGGGGGTGGGGGACACCGTAAGTAGCCCTTGGGGGTTATATGGAGGGGAGGGGGTCACAATAAGTAGCCCTCGGGGTTATAATGGGGAGAGCACCATAAGTAGCCCTTTGGGGTTATGTGGGAGAGCACCATAAGTAGCCCTTTGGGGTTATGGGGGAAGACGACACCACAAGTAGCCCTTTGGGGTTATGAGGGGGCACCATAAGTAGCCCTTGGGGGTTATATGGAGGGGGGGGTCACAATAAGTAGCCCTCGGGGGTTATATGGGGTTATGGGGGAGAGCACCATAAGTAGCCCTTTGGGGTTATGGGGGAGAGCACCATAAGTAGCCCTTTGGGGTTATGGGGGAAGACAACACCACAAGTAGCCCTTGGGGGTTATGGGACACCATAAGAAGCCCTTGGAAGTTATGGGGGGGGGCACTATACCCAAGCTTTGGGGTTACAGGGATATATTTAGCTTCTGGGGTGAAGGGGGACACAATACCTAGCCCTTGGAGATGCAGGGGCAAAACCTATCCCTTGGGGGGGGCACCACATACAGGGCACCATATGTAGCCCTTAGGAGTTATGGGGGGGGGGGGGGACACCATACCAAGCCCCTGGGGATTACAGGGGGGGGGGGGGCACCAGCACCATTCCAGGCACTTGAGGTTAAGTGGACTGCATGCCTAACCCTTGAGGTTACAGGAACACTTTACCAAGCGCTAGTGGTTACAGGGATACTATACCTGGCTTTTGGGGTGAAGGGGGCATCATACCTAGCCCTTGGGTTACAGGGACACCATAACTTGCATTTAGCAGGACTAAGGGATAACAGGTTTTAAGAGAAAAAACTGACGCTATCCTGGTTTAATCCCAAAGCGTTCCCCAACCATCTTCTCCCAGAGTCCGATAGCTATTTATAGAAGGTACATTACATATCGCTATGCGCTTTATTGGGGGAATAAGGAGTTCTGGGAATTCTGGGTCAGCTCTGGGAATGACGAGGTTTGGGAACTCCTCGGGCCACATTCCAGACAGAAGTCCCGGGAGCAGTTGGGAGATTCTCACATGTGTTTCCAGGCCGGCTGCCGAGACAATGAGAGGCGTAGAGGCCGTACAACACTGGAAGGATTCTGATGGGAAAGGGCACTGAGTGGGTGTCAGCCTTCTACTAACCCTTTCACTGCAGAAGACAGGACTGCCGCCATTCATCTATCCCTGTCCTGCAGAGCTGACTATCTAGTCATTCTTGCAGTGTAGAGGTAATAGGAATGAGCTGCAATGGTGTCCGAGGCTCTCTGGTAGCACATTAATATGCAGGAGCAGAGCCAAAAAAGACATTGCAGCTCTGTGATTCAGCGGCTGGGAAGACCCGCTATGGGAGACCCCCGGCTGTCAGACAGGAAGATGGCGACCACAAGACTTCCTTCTGGTGATAGTCATTGAATGTCAAAGGAACTGGAGCCAGAGCTGAGGACGTGCTCAGGAATCTGCAGAGAGGGAAGAAATCATGCTGAGACACTGAGGCACACCCAAATAATGTGTGTCAGAGCTCACAGATCTCTGCATGGTGGTCTGATTCATGCTGGGGTGTCCTACGCTGAAACCGGAACCCCCAAATCACATTTACAACCCTCTACCTGCCCACCACCTTCTACTGACTCAACAGCCACCTGTGCCAATGTCTACAGACCTGCTCCAACCAAAGGATATTTCACCTATGGGGGGGGGGGGGGGGGCAACCACCACTGACATATTGCAGGTCTTGGGTATAACAGCTATGGCAACATCCCCTTCATCTCCATCTCAGTCACTGCAAAGCCAGACTTGCTTCTTCTGCTCATTCAATGAGGACCAGTCACAAGATAAACTCTTTAGGTTTAATGCAAAAAGCTCAATAAATGTATCATTATAGCATTTCCAGGTATTTGTTGAATCTCAAAGAGATCCTGCTACTGCCAGACAATGCCTCTGCTTTTCTCTCCATAAGGATGGCGCCATCTGTATTCATCGTTGGGGGGCTGATTCATATGCAGCAATTGATATTGATTTTAAATTTTAGCCATCGTGTTTTCCACATGAGCCAGCTACAGTTCTGGCTGTCCCCACCTGCTGGATTTTTAGGCATTTTTTGTCTACAACTGAAGTGGTGTTAATTCATATCTTGGATCCTGAGGAAGCCCCTAGTTCTGGGTGAAACGCGTAGATACGGAATTATCCACATGTGCTCCAACTACTACTTTTTGCCCAGTGAGGCACACCATGTATTGTTATTGCACTAATGAATGTTTATGGCTTTTAATGATGACATATTAATTGTATCATTTTTATAATTATTGTCTACATGTGTATCTATGCCGGGCACCTCCTAAATCCCTCTTAGTGTTTCCATCCCAAAGGGAGAGAAAGGGGTTGGAATCTCCTCCCCTTTTTCCTACTTTACTATTTAAGGGATAGGGCCTTGGCATGTAATCATGATTTTTGTCTGATAAGGTGTCAAAACAAAATCTCCCCTCACCTTCTCCCCTTTCACATAGCTTTATATTGACACACGAAGCGGTTCATAGAGAGCAGTGTGAACTGCCTGCGAGTCGGATGCGATGGGGGAACCCGTGGTGGTTCCCGCATCACACCAGTGTGAACCCAGCTATAGTCATTTAATCCAATTACTTCTTGGCTGACACAGATCAGCCCCCTGCTGCAGCCTCTCACCTTGTGACTCGCAACAAAGTTACTGGGGAAGAGAAGACGGAGGAAATGCTTCTTCCTGCCTGCAGCAGACTGATGACATCTCAGCAGGGGCGTAACTACAGGGGTTGCAATTGCAACCGGGCCCCATGCTCCAGGGGGCCTGTGTGTCTCCCCTGTACACCTGGATAGGAGGGGCGGCGGGGGCAGCATGTAGAGAAATTACTGTCCTCCTTTTTCCTTCTGTAGCTGCAGGAGGAAAATGGAGGAGATTGGTTCCTCTGTATGCTGCCCCCGCCACTCCTCCTATCCAGTTCACTTGTGTTCTGCGGTCTCTGGGCCCCTGTGTGCTGCCCCCCCCCCCCCACTGTGCTCCCTCCCCTCTCCTGCCGGCTGCTGCAGGGGATGTGTCACAATAGAGAACCAGGAAGGGGTCGGTAAATATGTAATTTACCAGCTCCTTCCTTTTCTGAATGGACAGAGTCATAGTCAGTGACATTGTAAAAAATAAAGTAAATAAAATGATAAAAAATAATACAATTAAAATACCAAAAAATAAAAACTACTGACACCAGTGGGTGAACTTCCAGGATCGCAGAGGTCACACTTACGACCGGGCCCTGGCATTCCACCACCGTGGGGAGGCCCCAAGATGGCAGGAAGGGGGCCCACTGCAGAACTTGTGAAAAGGGTCCCACTGCAGGACCGTAATAAAGGTCTCTGCAATGAGAGGAAGGGCCCCAGGATCAGTGGGAAGAGCCCCAGGCTTGAAGGGAAGGGCCCCAGCCAGGGGTCTGGGGGGGGGTCCTTCGTGGTTTGAAGGTTCTAGTTACGCCTCTGCATCTCAGCCTTGGCAAAGGACTAGTTGCAGGTAAAAAATGGCTTTTTTGGGATAATGATACTGTATATTGTAAAATGTTAGGAATGCATTTAAGACTTGAAAAGTTACTGACCGGTCCACTTTAATAAATGTTGAAATTATAGATGGAGGAGGGAGAGTCCTCTTTAAACGGCTATGGCAGGTAGGAATAGCTTGGGGGGATATGGAGGTGCCCATTGACAGAGATCTGCTGGGATTTTCACCTTGCCCCAATCCATCCAAAACTGAAATATCAGTACTAGGCGGATGGACTAAACTTTTATTACCAGTCCATCTGCTTGTCCTATTCGATGTCAGTGCAGGTGCATCAACTCTGCATGAAACACAAGCCAGCATAGGAAACCAGTCACTGCGAACAATGCAAATACCCAGACGTAAACATATCATGTCCTTATCGGAAGCCGGTTTATCCAAGGATACCACCGCTGCTGATAATGCAGGACAATAGCTGGCTGTGTACAAAGTCTGGGACCTTGTATACACGTGTCATCCTCTGCAAATGAGACTCAAACTTACAAACAAAAGTCCAAAAAATCCAAAGCTGAGATACAAGTAGTTTCAGGGTAAACCCCCACACCGGATGCTCTGAATGAACAGTCTGCACTCTTCTCAGAAGCGGCTCAAATGATAAAAATCACCCAGAGCTCCCCCAGCCCTGCCTTGTGGTTTGTGGGCAATGCCACATGGGTACTGACACGTCTGTGTTGCCTGGATACACTGCCAACGTGAGTAATCACTGGCACACTGACAGTACAGCGTTTCCTGTGTGGTAGAGAACGGTAAGAGATTCCTATGGCAACTGTGGATAACACAGCTCATGTCTAGTCAGCAAAAGCCTGCAGAATTCCCACCCCGAATCCCCCATTTTCCTGATAGACAGGTCCTCATTTGGCCACAATGTATAGTTCTATATATAACAATCTTCCATGTATGAAAAAAAAAAAAAAAAAACCCTTGTATGGAGCCAGCATCTCTTCATCATAAAGTACTAGTGAATTGTGGAGGAGATTGTGGAGGGTGCATGGTGAGATTTTAGCAGTGTAAGGAGTGCCGTGGGTTGTAGCAGGGTGAGGAGTGCCGTGGGTTGTAGCAGGGTGAGGAGTGCCGTGGGTTGTAGCAGGGTGAGGAGTGCCGTGGGTTGTAGCAGGGTGAGGAGTGCCGTGGGTTGTAGCAGGGTGAGGAGTGCCGTGGGTTGTAGCAGGGTGAGGAGTGCCGTGGGTTGTAGCAGGGTGAGGAGTGCCGTGGGTTGTGGCAGGGTGAGGAGTGCTGTGGGTTGTAGCAGGGTGAGGAGTGCCGTGGGTTGTAGCAGGGTGAGGAGTGCCTTGGGTTGTAGCAGGGTGAGGAGTGCCGTGGGTTGTAGCAGGGTGAGGAGTGCCGTGGGTTGTAGCCGGGTGAGGAGTGTGGTGGGTTGTAGCCGGGTGAGGAGTGTGGTGGGTTGTAGCAGGGTGAGAAGTGCTGTGGGTTGTAGCCGGGTGAGGAGTGTGGTGGGTTGTAGCAGGGTGAGGAGTGCGGTGGGTTGTCGCAGGGTGAGGAGTGCGGTGTAGTGGGTTGTAGCAGGGTGAGGAGTGCGATTGGTTGTAGCAGGGTGAGGAGTGTGGTGGGTTGTCGCAGGGTGAGGAGTGCGGTGGGTTGTCGCAGGGTGAGGAGTGCGGTGGGTTGTAGCAGGGTGAGGAGTGCGGTGGGGTGGGTTGTAGCAGGGTGAGGAGTGTGGTGTGGTGGGTTGAAGCAGGGTGAGGAGTGTGGTGGGTGGTAGCAGGGTGAGGCGTGCCGTGGGTTGTAGCAGGGTGAGGAGTGCGGTGGGTTGTAGCAGGGTGGGGAGTGCGGTGGGGTGGGTGGTAGCAGGGTGAGGAGTGTGGTGGGGTGGGTTGTAGCAGGGTGAGGAGTGCGTTGCGGTGGGTTGTAGCAGGCTGGGGAGTGCGGTGTGGTGGGTTGTAGCAGGGTGAGGAGTGCGTTGCGGTGGGTTGTAGCAGGGTGAGGAGTGCGCTGGGTTGTAGCAGGGTGAGGAGTGCGGTGGGGTGGGTGGTAGCAGGGTGAGGAGTGCGCTGGGTTGTAGTAGTGCGGTGTGGTGGGTTGTAGCAGGGTGAGGAGTGGGGTGGGTTGTAGCAGGGTGAGGAGCGCGGTGGGTTGTAGCAGGGTGAGGAGCGCGGTGGGCTGTAGCCGGGTGAGGAGCGCGGTGGGCTGTAGCAGGGTGAGGAGTGCGGTGGGCTATAGCAGGGTGAGGATTGTGGTGGGTTGTAGCAGGGTGAGGATTGTGGTGGGTTGTAGCAGGGTGAGGAGTGTGGTGGGTTGTAGCAGGGTGAGGAGTGCGGTGTGGTGGGTTGTAGCAGGGTGAGGAGCGCGGTGGGCTGTAGCAGGGTGAGGAGTGTGGTGGGTTGTAGCAGGGTGAGGAGAGCGGTGTGGTGGGTTGTAGCAGGGTGAGGAGTGCGGTGTGGTGGGTTGTAGCAGGGTGAGGAGTGGGGTGGGTTGTAGCAGGGTGAGGAGCGCGGTGGGCTGTAGCAGGGTGAGGAGCGCGGTGGGCTGTAGCAGGGTGAGGAGTGTGGTGGGTTGTAGCAGGGTGAGGAGTGCGGTGTGGTGGGTTGTAGCAGGGTGAGGAGCGCGGTGGGTTGTAGCAGGGTGAGGAGTGTGGTGGGGTGGGTTGTAGCAGGGTGAGGAGTGCGGTGTGGTGGGTTGTAGCAGGGTGAGGAGTGCGGTGGGGTGGGTTGTAGCAGGGTGAGGAGTGCGGTGTGGTGGGTTGTAGCAGGGTGAGGAGTGCGGTTGGTTGTAGCAGGGTGAGGAGTGCGGTGTGGTGGGTTGTAGCAGGGTGAGGAGTGAGGTGGGTTGTAGCAGGGTGAGAAGTGGGGTGGGTTGTAGCAGGGTGAGGAGTGCGGTGTGGTGGGTTGTAGCAGGGTGAGGAGTGCGCTGGGTTGTAGTAGTGCGAGGAGTGCGGTGTGGTGGGTGGTAGCAGGGTGAGGAGCGCGGTGGGCTGTAGCAGGGTGAGGAGTGTGGTGGGTTGTAGCAGGGTGAGGAGCGCGGTGGGCTGTAGCAGGGTGAGGAGTGCGGTGTGGTGTGTTGTAGCAGGGTGAGGAGTGCGGTGGGCTGTAGCAGGGTGAGGAGCGCGGTGGGCTGTAGCAGGGTGAGGAGCGCGGTGTGGTGGGCTGTAGCAGGGTGAGGAGTGTGGTGGGCTGTAGCAGGGTGAGGAGTGTGGTGGGTTGTAGCAGGGTGAGGAGTGCGGTGTGGTGGGTTGTAGCAGGGTGAGGAGTGCGGTGGGTTGTAGCAGGGTGAGGAGTGCGGTGTGGTGGGTTGTAGCAGGGTGAGGAGTGCGGTGTGGTGGGTTGTAGCAGGGTGAGGAGTGCGGTGTGGTGGGCTGTAGCAGGGTGAGGAGTGCGGTGGGTTGTAGCAGGGTGAGGAGTGCGGTGCGGTGGGTTGAAGCAGGGTGAGGAGTGCACTGGGTTGAAGCAGGGTGAGGAGTGCGGTGTGGTGGGTTGTAGCAGGGTGAGGAGTGTGGTGGGGTGGGTTGTAGCAGGGTGAGGAGTGTGGTGGGTTGTAGCAGGGTGAGGAGTGTGGTGGGTTGTAGCAGGGTGAGGAGTGTGGTGGGTTGTAGCAGGGTGAGGAGTGTGGTGGGTTGTAGCAGGGTGAGGAGTGCGGTGTGGTGGGTTGTAGCAGGGTGAGGAGCGCGGTGGGTTGTAGCAGGGTGAGGAGTGTGGTGGGGTGGGTTGTAGCAGGGTGAGGAGTGCGGTGTGGTGGGTTGTAGCAGGGTGAGGAGTGCGGTGGGGTGGGTTGTAGCAGGGTGAGGAGTGCGGTGTGGTGGGTTGTAGCAGGGTGAGGAGTGCGGTTGGTTGTAGCAGGGTGAGGAGTGCGGTGTGGTGGGTTGTAGCAGGGTGAGGAGTGAGGTGGGTTGTAGCAGGGTGAGAAGTGGGGTGGGTTGTAGCAGGGTGAGGAGTGCGGTGTGGTGGGTTGTAGCAGGGTGAGGAGTGCGCTGGGTTGTAGTAGTGCGAGGAGTGCGGTGTGGTGGGTGGTAGCAGGGTGAGGAGCGCGGTGGGCTGTAGCAGGGTGAGGAGTGTGGTGGGTTGTAGCAGGGTGAGGAGCGCGGTGGGCTGTAGCAGGGTGAGGAGTGCGGTGTGGTGTGTTGTAGCAGGGTGAGGAGTGCGGTGGGCTGTAGCAGGGTGAGGAGCGCGGTGGGCTGTAGCAGGGTGAGGAGCGCGGTGTGGTGGGCTGTAGCAGGGTGAGGAGTGTGGTGGGCTGTAGCAGGGTGAGGAGTGTGGTGGGTTGTAGCAGGGTGAGGAGTGCGGTGTGGTGGGTTGTAGCAGGGTGAGGAGTGCGGTGGGTTGTAGCAGGGTGAGGAGTGCGGTGTGGTGGGTTGTAGCAGGGTGAGGAGTGCGGTGTGGTGGGTTGTAGCAGGGTGAGGAGTGCGGTGTGGTGGGCTGTAGCAGGGTGAGGAGTGCGGTGGGTTGTAGCAGGGTGAGGAGTGCGGTGCGGTGGGTTGAAGCAGGGTGAGGAGTGCACTGGGTTGAAGCAGGGTGAGGAGTGCGGTGTGGTGGGTTGTAGCAGGGTGAGGAGTGTGGTGGGGTGGGTTGTAGCAGGGTGAGGAGTGTGGTGGGTTGTAGCAGGGTGAGGAGTGTGGTGGGTTGTAGCAGGGTGAGGAGTGTGGTGGGTTGTAGCAGGGTGAGGAGTGTGGTGGGTTGTAGCAGGGTGAGGAGTGTGGTGGGTTGTAGCAGGGTGAGGAGTGCGGTGTGGTGGGTTGTAGCAGGGTGAGGAGTGTGGTGCGATTTGATATTTCCAGTTGGGGTTGTCAGGCCGCACACAGGTCAGGTAAGTAGCACTGACTCACCTTGATGAGATGCTTGTTCACCCATTTGGTGAAGGTTTTCTTCTGTACTCGGTCCCGTTCATCTAGAAAAGAAGAGAAGAGAACACAGGTGAGTATTATACTGTATATACACACAGAGAAGAGCCAGATACAAACTAAAAAGGGGACTCCAGCCCATATGGACCCTTTTATAGCCCAGCAGACTCCAGCACATTTATAGGTGGATTCTGCTGGGCTGTTGAAGTCCCAAAGAGATCTCATAAATCGTGTGACTGCCCCCTCACCATCTGAGAGACCTCCAACTATAGCTATTGGCTTGTTCCTGCCCACCTTAATGTGCTTCTGCTCTCCTGGTACAGTTTCCAAAATAATAAATACAACAGGGATGGTGGGAACCCCTCATAATGGGCACAGCAGGTATACAGACCCAGGAACCCAGCACAGGGATGGTGGGAACCCCTCATAATGGGCACAGCAGGTGTACAGACCTGGGAACTCAGCACAGGGATGGTGGGAACCCCTCATAAAGGGCACAGCAGGTGTACAGACCCGGGAACTCAGCACAGGGATGGTGTGAATCCCTCATAATGGGCACAGCAGGTGTACAGACCCGGGAACTCAGCACAGGGATGTTGGGAACCCCTCATAATGAGCACAGCAGGTGTACAGACCTGGAAACGCAGCACAGGGATGGTGGGAACCCCTCATAATGGGCACAGGCGGTGGTATAGACCCGGGAACTCAGCACAGGGATGGTGGGAACTCAAAGGGTTTGGGGTGGAGTCACCCTTTATATAAAATGTTCTATTACTGCCATTAATAGAAACAGAATATTTTGCTTTATACGGCACGATAATCTTTTCCAGCATTTACTCGGTCATTAAATACAGCGGCTCCGGGTAATTTCCCGGGCTCAGGTGCCAAGATATTAGGCAAGCCCCTCAACGTCCCGCTGTGCTGTGTGTGGAATACGGTGACCCCGGCCTAATTCTGTGTCCATGTGTCACCCGGATTATGACACCGGCATGTAATATTCATGACTACACAGAGACATTAGTCAGCGGTGACACATGAGGTAGTGAGGGCAGAGCGCCTCCACCCTGCTGGGTTGGTTCACATCTTTCGTAATGTAACTTCTGATCTCCGATATCGTCATATAATGACCAACCGGAAACGGCAAAGTGTGCGGATCGGGGGCCCTTCTGGATAATAACAGGGTATTGCTGCACCCCACAAAACACTGAATATCGCCTCTATATACCGCGGTGCTGTACATAATGTATATTTGCTCTATAAGGGTCGAAGGTCATTTTTTTGGCACTTCACAGAGTCCCCATTTTTTCATCACACAGGTCTCAGCTGGATCCTCGTACATCCTTAAAGAGGACCTGTCCCCCCCATGCTGGAGGACCTGTCACCCCAAGCTAGAGGGCCTGTCCCTGTCCCCCCAAGCTGGAGGACCTGTCACCCCCATGCTAGAGGACCTGTCCCCCCCATGCTGGAGGACCTGTCCCCCCCATGCTGGAGGACCTGTCCCCCCCATGCTAGAGGACCTGTCCCCCCCAAGCTGGAGGACCTGTCACCCCAAGCTAGAGGACCTGTCCCTGTCCCCCCAAGCTGGAGGACCTGTCACCCCGAGCTGGAGGACCTGTCACCCCGAGCTGGAGGACCTGTCACCCCGAGCTGGAGGACCTGTCACCCCGAGCTGGAGGACCTGTCCCCACCAAGCTGGAGGACCCGTCACCCCATGCTGGAGGACCCGTCACCCCATGCTGGAGGACCCGTCACCCCATGCTGGAGGACCCGTCACCCCATGCTGGAGGACCAGTCACCCCAAGCTGGAGGACCCGTCACCCCAAGCTGGAGGACCTGTCCCCCCCAAGCTGGAGGACCTGTCCCCCCCAAGCTGGAGGACCTGTCCCCCCCAAGCTGGAGGACCTGTCACTCCATGCTGGAGGACCTGTCCCCCCCAAGCTGGAGGACCTGTCCCCCCCAAGCTGGAGGACCTGTCCCCCCCAAGCTGGAGGACCTGTCACTCCATGCTGGAGGACCTGTCCCCCCCAAGCTGGAGGACCTGTCCCCCCCAAGCTGGAGGACCTGTCCCCCCCCAAGCTGGAGGACCTGTCACTCCATGCTGGAGGACCTGTCCCCCCCAAGCTGGAGGACCCGTCACCCCATGCTGCAGGGGGGTCTCCAGAATTTGTATAGACCAGGGATTCCCAAACTACAGCCCTGCAGCTGTTGCTGGACTACACATCCCATGAGCCATGGTATAACTCTGACATTCACATACATGACTAGGGCATGATGGGAATTGTAGTTCCTGAACAACTGGAGGGCCATAGTATGGAAATCCCTGATATAGACACTCGGGGACCCCCACTGTCCCCTACAACAGGGGACTATCTGTTCTTGGATGCGCCCCTGCAACATCACCTTTAATTTCCCAGGTAGGTCAGGGATGTGGGCATAGGGTCCAGCATGCAGAGGGTTAATGAGGTGTGCAAGAGGTAATGCTGCATCAGTCCACTGCGGCACGGCAAGCGAGGGGTTACACTGGGAGCTGCCTCTATAAACTGACAGTAAACAGGGAGAGATGTGTGCAGACACCTGGAGTCAGCACCCCCCCCCCCCATGTAAGTTAAAGGGGAAACTTTCCAATATTAACCCCTTGAATATTGAATACCAAAGCCCACTCCACCTGTGCAGAATGCTGACCCCCCCCCCCCCCCCCCAATTAACACCTTTGTCACCAGATCCCACCACGCTGCATCTCCAATATAGATCAATGAGTTCCTTTATCATGCAAGGATTTAACATTAACCCCTAAGGTACCAGATCACTCACACCATCATATGGATTCCTCTTATATTAACCCCATCATTACCAGGTCACAGACTTTCAAGAGCACCCCTCCATACAAGACACTGACACATTGCCACACCTTCCCCCACACATTCCATTACACCTGTGGTGCATGCTGACCACGGGCAATTAACCCTTTAATTACCAGGTTCCTCTGAATCAATGAATGACCCTCTATCATCATTAACCCATCAACCCCTAGAACTGCATTGCTTCCCACTCAAAAACATTTACCATTAAAAACTCTGTTACCAGACCTGAACCCCAGCATTGTGAACCTCTCACCTGCGTAGCCCCCCCCCCCCCTCCCCAGAAAAAGCATTTGTAACCCCAAGATCATCGTTAACCCCTTAAAGTGCCAGGAAGCAAGAATAATTATACCATCTTCTACTTTCTTCCCATAATGCCACATCAATCAATTTCTAATTAGCAGGTAGCACCGACACTCCGGATTCATCCCCCACATCAATCACTGCGACTCCTTGGCAACATGGCAGCCTGCAAACAATGTAACAATTTCCCCCTCTAAGTATATACAATTATCCCTTCCATCACCTGGCTAATAGATACACAGAGATACAATCAAGGGAACCCCAGGGATACAATCAAGGCACAACCCCCTCAAGGCACACCCCCCCCCCGGGATACAATCAAGGGAACCCCAGGAATACGATCAAGGTACCACCCCTTTAAGGGTCCCCCGCTAGGGATACGATCAAGGCCCCCCCCCCCCAGGAATACAATCAACGGAACCCCAGGAATACTATCAAGGCACCACCCCCTTAAGGCTCCCCCCCCCCAGGGGAACGATCAAGGCCCCCCCCAGAGAAATGATCAAGGGCCCCCCCCCCCAGGGAAACGATAAAGGCCCACCCCCCCGCAGGAAAGCGATCAATGCACCCCCCCCCCCAGTAATGCGATCAAGGGACCCCCTCCCCAGGGAAGCGATCAAGGCACCCCCCCAGGGAAGCGATCAAGGCACCCCCCCCCAGGGATGCGATCAAAATCCCCCCCGGGAGGCGATCAAGGGACCCTTCCCAAGGAGGCGATCAAGGGACCCCCCCTGGGACACACTCAGGAACCCCCCCCCCCCCCAAGGGAAATTGTCCTAATCTAGAACAATTCCTCTGTCATAGGGATACAATCCAGAACCCCAAGCCCCCCCCCCCCCCATCTGTATACACTAACAACCCCCCCTCCAAATCTATCCCATTCATCACTGGTCCCTGCACATTGTCCTAATAAATAAATAACAATTCGCCAGTCACAGGGAAACAATCAGGACCCCCAGGACAGATTCCAGCACCCCGGGCCCCCCATCTGTACCTTTCTTGCCCTCTGTGGCCCTCAGCACAGCCAGGTATAAGTTGTCCTCTGAGCTCGTTCTCTGGCGAAAAGAACCGTTCTGATTGGAGGGCAGAGCGGCATTCGCTCGATACATCTGCGGGTCCATGGAGCTGACAATCCAATCCCTCTCTCTATAATCGCGACTTCTCCTGGTATTCCTGGGGGGTTCTCTCCTGGTATTCCTGGGGGGTTCTCTCCTGCACCCTCTTTCCTGCAGTCACTCTCCTTTCTGCTGTCTCTCCTCACTTCTAAGACACTTTCAAAGTCTTCAGCTCCCTCCTTCCCCTTCACTCTCTCCCCCCAGATTGGCCGCAGGCTAAGCAATTCCAAGCCTGCCCTGTCTGGTTTCTGCCCTGCCTTTCCCTGGCTGCCCTCCCCTTTCCGAGGTGTGTCACAGGACTGCACTTCAAGGTGTGCCTGGGCGACACTCCCCATCAGCCATGCTTGGCTCTCCCACCCCTCTACCCTCCTCCCCTCCCGCCATCTGCACAGGAAACCTCAAATGTTCTGCAGCAATCCTCACTGTGTAATGAGATCAACACAGTCCTGAGAGCCAAGACTGCTCTACACAGTCCTGAGAGCCAAGACTACTGTACACAGTCCGCCATACAGTCCTGAGAGCCAAGACTACTGTACACAGTCCGCCATACAGTCCTGAGAGCCAAGACTACTGTACACAGTCCGCCGTACAGTCCTGAGAGCCAAGACTACTGTACACAGTCCGCCATACAGTCCTGAGAGCCAAGACTACTGTACACAGTCCGCCATACAGTCCTGAGACCGCCGTACAGTCCTGAGAGCCAAGACTGGTGTACACAGTCCGCCATACAGTCCTGAGAGCCAAGACTACTGTACGCAGTCCGCCGTACAGTCCTGAGAGCCAAGACTGCTCTACGCAGTCCGCCATACAGTCCTGAGAGCCAAGACTACTGTACACAGTCCGCCGTACAGTCCTGAGAGCCAAGACTGCTCTACGCAGTCTGCCATACAGTCCTGAGAGCCAAGACTACTGTACACAGTCCGCCATACAGTCCTGAGAGCCAAGACTACTGTACACAGTCCGCCATACAGTCCTGAGACCGCCGTACAGTCCTGAGAGCCAAGACTGGTGTACACAGTCCGCCACACAGTCCTGAGAGCCAAGACTACTGTACACAGTCCTGAGAGCCAAGACTACTGTACACAGTCCGCCATACAGTCCTGAGAGCCAAGACTACTGTACACAGTCCGCCATACAGTCCTGAGAGCCAAGACTACTGCACGCAGTCCGCCATACAGTCCTGAGTTCACCATACACAGTCCTGAGAGCCAAGACTGCTGTACACAGTCCGCCATACAGTCCTGAGATCCAAGACTACTGTACACAGTCCTGAGAGCCAAGACTGCTGTACACGGTCCGCCATACAGTCCTGAGATCTAAGACTACTGTACACAGTCCGCCATACAGTCCTGAGATCGCCATACAGTCCTGAGAGCCAAGACTACTGTACACAGTCCGCCATACAGTCCTGAGAGCCAAGACTACCGTACACAGTCCTGAGATCAGAGACTGCCGTAAACAGTCCTGAGATCAGAGACTGCCGTACACAGTCCTGAGATCAGAGACTGCCGTACACAGTCCTGAGATCAGAGACTGCCGTACACAGTCCTGAGATCAGAGACTGCCGTACACAGTCCTGAGATCAGAGACCACCGTACACAGTCCTGAGATCAGAGACTGCCGTACACAGTCCTGAGATCAGAGACTGCCGTACACAGTCCTGAGATCAGAGACCACCGTACACAGTCCTGAGATCAGAGACTGCCGTACACAGTCCTGAGATCAGAGACTGCCGTACACAGTCCTGAGATCAGAGACCGCCATACACAGTCCTGAGATCAGAGACTGCCGTACACAGTCCTGAGACCAGAGACTGCCGTACACAGTCCTGAGATCAGAGACCGCCATACACAGTCCTGAGATCAGAGACCGCCGTACACAGTCCTGAGATCAGAGACCGCCATACACAGTCCTGAGATCAGAGACCGCCATACACAGTCCTGAGATCAGAGACCGACATACACAGTCCTGAGATCAGAGACCGCCATACACAGTCCTGAGACCAGAGACTGCCATACACAGTCCTGAGACCAGAGACTGCCGTACACAGTCCTGAGATCAGAGACTGCTATGTACAGAGACCGCCATACAGAGTCCTGAGATTAGAGACTGCCATGTACAGAGCTTAGACTCCTATATACAAAGTCCGGGGTCTTCACAATGCTATATACAGAGTCCGGGGTCTTTGCACTGCTATATACAGAGCCTGGGGTCTTTACACTGCTATATACAGAGTCCGGGGTATTTACAATGCTATATACAGAGTCCGGGGTCGTTACATTGCTTTATACAGAGTCCGGGGTCTTTGCACTGCTATATACAGAGTCCGGGGTCTTTGCACTGCTATATACAGAGTCCGGGGTCTTTGCACTGCTATATACAGAGTCCGGGGTCTTTGCACTGCTATATACAGAGTCCGGGGTCTTTGCACTGCTATATACAGAGTCCGGGGTCTTTGCACTGCTATATACAGAGTCCGGGGTCTTTGCACTGCTATATACAGAGTCCAGGGTCTTTAAACTGCTATATACAGAGTCCTGGGAGCTCAGACTCCTATATACAGAGTCCAGGGTCTTTACAATGCTATATACAGAGTATGGGATACTCAGACCGCTATATGCAGAGTCCTGGGAGCTTAGACTCCTGTATACAGAGTCCGGGGTATTTACAATGCTATATACAGACTTCGGGATACTCAGACCGCTATATGCAGAGTCCAAGCAGCATAAATCACAATATTGGAAGAAGGGAGGTTGCAGAATATGTCATTTAGAGCAGTGGTCCTCAACTCCGGTCCTCAGGGCCCACTAACAGGCCAGATTTTAAGTATTACCTTGGGGAGATGCAGACTAGAGTACTGCAATCACTGAGCAGCAAATGATATCACCTGGGATGTATTTCAGTTATCTTGCAAACCTGGCCTGTTAGTGGGCCCTGTAGGCCAGGGTTGAGGACCACTGATCTAGAGAACACAAACAATTGTACAGACAGTCCTGCAATATATACATGATGACTCCTGATTCTGTGTACTCAGCACAGTGCAGAACCGAGCTCAGAGTGCAGCACAGAACCAACACCAGAGAAATGCTGAGGAGGTCCTGCAATATGCAGATCACTGCTGAGACCACGGAAAAAACTTCTGAGAATGCAATACACCAACTGTCACTCATACTCCTCGGAGATCAATACAAAGGAGGAGCACAATATACACACACTATCTTCAAAACTCTTTAGGATACAATACTCTGCGAATCCAACCAAAGACAGCCATTCTAAATACCAGAGACCACTGCCAAGAGGACTGACTGTCCTACAATAGAGAAGTCATGGCCAACAGTACAAGAGAAGAAAGGCTGGGGATATGACACAGTCACTACATAGGAGATCCAAGGCAAAGCCTCTAGTCTAGCCTTTTTACCCCTTTGAATCCATTATCAAGTCTCATAGAGCTCCTGCTAAAACCAATTTAATGGAGGCCAGTGGGAAGAATGCCCTTTACGTTGGTGACCAGTGAGAAGAATGCCCCTTACGTTGGTGGCCAGTGGGAAGAATGCAATTTACGTTGGTGGCCAGTGGGAAGAATGCCCCTTATGTTGGTGGCCAGTGGGAAGAATGCCCCTTACATTGGTGGTCAGTGGGAAGAATGCCCTTTATGTTGGTGGCCAGTGGGAAGAATGCCCCTTACGCTGGTGGCCAGTGGGAAGAATGCCCCTTACGTTGGTGGCCAGTGGGAAGAATGCCCCTTACGTTGGTGGTCAGTGGGAAGGATGCCCCTTACATTGGTGGCCAGTGGGAAGAATGCCCCTTACATTGGTGGCCAGTGGGAAGAATGCCCCTTACATTGGTGGCCAGTGGGAAGAATGCCCCTTACATTGGTGGCCAGTGGGAAGAATGCCCCTTACATTGGTGGCCAGTGGGAAGAATGCTCCTTACATTGGTGATGAGTGGGAAGAATGCCACTTACATTGGTGGCCAGTGGGAAGAATGTCACTTACATTGGTGATCAGTGGGAAGAATGCTGCTTACATTGGTGGTCAGTGGGAAGAATGTTCCTTATATTGGGGGTCAGTGGGAAGAATGCTCCTTACATTGGTGGTCAGTGGGAAGAATGCTCCTTACATTGGTGATCAGTGAGAAGAATGCCCCTTACATTGGTGATCAGTGGGAACAATGCTCCTTACATTGGTGGCCAGTGGGAAGAATGCCTCCTTTACAGACAGCTATAAAGACCATTGGGGTCATGCTTCTAGCCCTCCATCACAGGAAAGCTCAGCCACAACGCAAGAAACCCCAAGAAAAACCTGGAGGAACCCTGGTTGAGAACAGCTTGTCAGTTGCTACCACTTATCCCCATACCGCCAACAGTCGGGCAGAAAACCTGCAGATGTTTTCATTTATAAAAAGGAAAAACCACGAGAATTACTGAATTCAACAAAACTTTCAGATCAAGGTTCTGCGAAATACTCCACCACTCAGGTGTAGACTAATCTGTGAGCCCAGATATCCCAAAACGGGTTAACTGAGTCCTGTTCTCTCCAGTCTCTAAGCCTTTTCATGTTGATGGTCTGCAGATAACAGAGGGAAACATATGTGCGACAACATTTCCAAAACAATCCATAAAGATAGGATCAGTCAGTTTAGCGGGCAAAGAGACGGCCAGCATGCAACAGAAGGGCCCACTGTAGGAGGCCAGAGCTACCATAGGGCCCCTGTGTAGGACCAGGTTTATCGCTTGATAGCTGGATAAAAGGAACCTGCAGTCTAAGTGACAGTGGGTCCTAGCACCCATGTGATCCAAGTCTAGTATAAAATGGCCCCATAAGTCCCAGGGGGGCCCTTGTGTAGCTGTACAGTCTACACCAGAGGTCTCCAAACTATCTAAATAAAGGGCCAGTTTACTGTCCTTCAAACTCTCGGGGGGCTGGACTGTGGCCAGTGGGAGTAAACAATTAACCCCTGGCG
This sequence comes from Pelophylax lessonae, assembly GCF_965119305.1. NCBI lineage: Eukaryota > Metazoa > Chordata > Amphibia > Anura > Ranidae > Pelophylax > Pelophylax lessonae. The sequence continues at coordinate 544,460,713 of NC_138772.1, forward strand.
TCCTGTGCAAAACCCTGAGCGCTGGAGGCCAATGCCAGCGCTCCGCACACATGGCTTATGTTGTAAGAGAAGGAGCCATCAGCCAAATGCAAGCCTCCATGAGGCCTTCGTGAGACTCCACTGTATTCGTTACACTTTTCCAGTGAAGACTCTCAGATCTTTATCTCCTCTAAGATTCACACAATACAAGTTTTTTTTTCAATGCAGATTTGATAATGAGGGTATACAACAGAACAAATATAAATAAGCAGTGGTTCTGTATACTTGGAAGTTCCAGTCTTCACTGTTTCAGAATAAGGCATTCAGAATTAGCAGCCTTGAAGGTCGTCATTAGAAAAACACTTTAAAAGGTTATCATTAAAGGTTTATCGATTGATAGCTGGATAAAAGGAACCTGCAGTCTAAGTGACAGTGGGTCCTAGCACCCATGTGATCCAAGTCTAGTATAAATGGCCACATAAGTCCCAGGGGGGCTCTTGTGTAGCTGTACAGTCTACACCAGAGGTCTCCAAACTATCTAAACAAAGGGCCAGTTTACTGTCCTTCAAACTCTGGGGGGGGGGCGACCGTGGCCAGTGGGAGTAAATCCCACCATGTCCATCATTGGTGTCTGTGGGAGGAATAGTGCCCCATCATTTGCTTCAGTGGGAGGAATAGTGCCCCATCATTGGCGTCATTGGGAGGAATAGTGCCCCATCATTGGCGTCAGTAGGAGGAATAATGCCCCATCATTGGTGTCAGTGGGAGGAATAGTGCCCCATCATTGGCGTCAGTGGGAGGAATAGTGCCCCATCATTGGCGTCAGTGGGAGGAATAGTGCACCATCATTGGAATCAGTGGGAGGAATAGTGCGCCATCATTGGGATCAGTGGGAGGAATAGTGCCCCATCATTGGCGTACGTGGGAGGAATAGTGTCCCATCATTGGCGTACGTGGGAGGAATAGTGCGCCATCATTGGCGTCAGTGGGAGGAATAGTGCCCCATCATTGGCGTCAGTGGAAGGAATAGTGCCCCATCATTGGCGTCAGTGGGAGGAATAGTGCCCCATCATTGGCGTCAGTGGGAGGAATAGTGCCCCATCATTGGCATCAGTGGGAGGAATAGTGCCCCATCATTGGCATCAGTGGGAGGAATAGTGCCCCATCATTGGTGTCAGTGGGAGGAATAGTGCCCCATCATTGGTGTCAGTGGGAGGAATAGTGCCTCATCATTGGCGTCAGTGGGAGGAATAGTGCCTCATCATTGGCGTCAGTGGGAGGAATAGTGCCCCATCATTGGTATCAGTGGAAGGAATAGTGCCCCATCATTGGCATCAGTGGGAGGAATATGCCAGTATTGTAATATTGTATATTTTTATTTTACTGCTCTGTCCTCAACGTTGTATTACTAATCTATGCAATGTCCCATAGACAACAATGCATCTCATTCCAGTTTAGAAAAAAAATGCTTTTTTTTTTTTCTCCCGTGTGCAACTGGCCTTACAGCCACGGTATGTTGGAGGACCAATATATCAGCTTTAATATACACATTATTAAGGAGAAGGAAAGCAAGGGGGTCCGGCCTGTACTCCGAACAACCAGCTCATTTATTATCAGCCCAGACAGGAAGTATGAAGTGTTACTGTTTCATTATTGTCATTACAGACATTAACTGGAATAGGCCAACATCGAAATCAGTTCATTACATAGACAATGGGAGTATTTGTGGCCTGCGACGAGCGTCAGCCTGCCGCTTCCATGTAATGAACACGTATACATCTCAGGTTAGTCTGTCTTCCCAGCCACATTTCACACCTATGATCAGCCATATTTTGGCGATGCCCAGCACGCCGCTTGTCTCGCCTCTTAAATTCCTCTAACTTGCTTTGACAGAGCTGGCTAAATAACTGGAAGCTACACATTCCTTTAGCTTCCACGCAAAGGCGCCAATTAACCCCTGCCGTCCTGTACCACACCCTGAGCGCTGGAGGCCCGTGCCAGCGCTCCGGTACACAGGGCTTATGTTGGATGACAAGGGGCCATCAGCCAAATGCAAGCCTCTGTGAAGCCTTCATGAGACTCAACTTTATTTGTTACACCTTCCAGTGAAGACTCTCAGATCTTTATCTCCTCCCAAGGATCACAAACAAGATTTTTTTTTTTTCTCAATCAATGCAGATTTGATAAGGAGGGTATACAACAGAACATACAACAAATCAGTGGTTCTGCATACTTGGAAGTTCCAGTCTTCACTGTTTCAGAACAAAGCATTCAGAATTTGCAGCCTTGAAGGTCGTCATTAGAAAAACACTAAGGTTATCAATAAAGGTTTATCGATTGATAGCTGGATAAAAGGAACCTACAGTCTAAGTGACAGTGGGTCCTAGCACCCATGTGATCCAAGTCTAGTACAAATGGCCCCATAAGTCCCAGGGGACCCTTGTGTAGCTGTACAGTCTACACCAGAGTTCTCCAATCAATCTAAACAAAGGGCCAGTTTACTGTCCTTCAAATTCTGGGGGGGGGGGGGGGGGACCGTGGCCAGTGGGAGTAAACAATGCCCATCACTAATGTCAGTGGGAGGAATAGTGCCCCATCTTTGGGATCAGTGGGAGGAATAGTGCCCCATCATTGGGATCAGTGGGAGGAATAGTGCCCCATCATTGGGATCAGTGGGAGGAATAGTGCCCCATCATTGGTGTCAGTGGGAGGAATAGAGCCCCATCATTGGTGTCAGTGGGAGGAATAGAGCCCCATCATTGGGATCAGTGGGAGGAATAGTGCCCCGTCATTGGCATCAGTGGGAGGAATAGTGCCCCATCATTGGCGTCAGTGGGAGCAATAGTGCCCCATCATTGGCATCAGTGGGAGGAATAGTGCCCCATCATTGGCGTCAGTGGGAGGAATAGTGCCCCATCATTGGCGTCAGTGGGAGGAATAGTGCCCCATCATTGGCGTCAGTGGGAGGAATAGTGCCCCATCATTGGCGTCAGTGGGAGGAATAGTGCCCCATCATTGGCGTCAGTGGGAGGAATAGTGTCCCATCATTGGCGTCAGTGGGAGGAATAGTGCCACATCATTGGCGTCAGTGGAAGGAATAGTGCCCCATTAATGGCATCAGTGGGAGGAATAGTGCCCCTTAATTGGTGTCAGTGGGAGGAATAGAGCCCCATCCAGGGGCCCTTTTGTAGCTGTACAGTCTATGCCAGAGGTCTCCAAACTATCTAAACAAAGGGCCAGTGGTTCTGCATACTTGGAAGTTCCAGACTTCACTTTACCAGAACAAAGCATTCAGAATTTGCAACCTTGAAGGTCGTCATGAGAAAAACACTTTAAGGTCATCATTAACAAGAGGTGACCTTTCCAGACAGGTGATCAGATAATCAGCAAGGAGGACCTGTACACAGATTATTAAGAAGGAAGAACAATAGGAAGGACACTCTCAATGGAATGTGTTATTTGATCACCCCCCCCCCCCCGCCTGGACACCGGTCTGTCCTGTTCTCCAAGAAGGTGGATTCTCCAGCCTAATCTGAGCCTAATTCTTGTTCCCCGCTCTAATTAAAGCCTGGCCTTCATCTGAACAACAAATATTGAACAATCCTCATAATTAGATACAGGAGGTAGGAGTGTTCCCATGACCCCAATGACCTAAACTTGTACCTACAAACATCTACATGAAATCTTGAGTAATACAATGGTTTGTCTGGCAGCCACCAATCTTACAACATGTGTACGTATGAAAAAAAAAAAGAGAGAGAGAAAAGGGTCTTATGTCATTGGTTGCTCTTAGAACACCAACTGACATAATATGGCGATCTAAAGGAACAGGCAACATTTGATTGAACATTCAGTCTAAGGAAGCTTTGCTTTTAATCTCAGACCTGGACATATTGCTTTAGCTGAAAAATAAGAGACATCTCCTCCTCTGGCCCCAGAAATGGACACCTTACAGCAGGTTAAGGATAGTGGAGATATTTCCCCTCCGAAGATCTGATCTCAGCACTGGAGGACATTACTTTATGAGGGGCACAAAGTAGCATTTCCTCCATGAAGATCTGAACTCCAAACAGGACACTTTACTCCAGGTGGAGGATAGGAAGAGGCATCTCCTCCATGGAGATCTGACCTTAGAACAGGACACATTACTCCAGCTGGAGGATAGGAAGAGGCATCTCCTCCATGGAGATCTGACCTTAGAACAGGGTATATTACTCAAGGTAAGGGATAGGGAAGAGGCATCTCCTCCATTGAGATCTGACCCCACAACAGAACACATTACCCCAGGTGGAGGATAGGAAGAGGCATCTCCTCCATTGAGATCTGACGCCAGAACAGAACACATTACCCCAGGTGGAGGATAGGAAGAGGCATCTCCTCCATGGAGATCTGACCCCAGAACAGAACACATTACTCCAGGTGGAGGATAGGAATAGGCATCTCCTCCATGGAGATCTGACCCCAGAACAGGACACATTACTCCAGGTGGAGGATAGGAAGAGGCATCTCCTCCATGGAGATCTGACCCCAGAACAGGACACATTACTCCAGGTGGAGGATAGGAAGAGGCATCTCCTCCATGGAGATCTGACCTTAGAACAGGACACATTACTCCAGGTGGAGGATAGGAAGAGGCATCTCCTCCATGGAGATCTGACCCCAGAACAGGACATATTACTCCAGGTGGAGGATAGGAAGAGGCATCTCCTCCATGGAGATCTGACCCCAGAACAGAACACATTACCCCAGGTGGAGGATAGGAAGAGGCATCTCCTCCATGGAGATCTGACCCCAGAACAGGACACATTACTCCAGGTGGAGGATAGGAAGAGGCATCTCCTACATGGAGATCTGACCTTAGAACAGGGTATATTACTCAAGGTAAGGGATAGGGAGAGATACCCCCTCCCCAAAGATCTGACCTCAGAACTGGATGCAATGATTCAGCTGAAGAAAAGGAAGTGGTATCTCTTCTGATCTCAGAACGGGACACATTGCTCCAAGTGAGGGATAGGAGGTGGTATCTGGGCCCTGGAGATCTGACCCTTAGAATGGGAAATATGACTCTAGGTGAGGGACAGGAGGTTGTATCTACTCCCTGGAAATCCGACCCCAGAAAAAGACACATTACTCCAGAAAAAGGGGCTAAAAGGCATCTACTCTCTGGAGATTGGACCTCAGAATGACACACAAGACTCCAGGTTAAGGATAGGAGGTGAAATATTCTCCAAGGAGAGCTGACCTTAGATTGGGACATATGACTCCAGGTGAGGGATGGGAAGTTGGAATCTACTGCCTGGAGATCTGACCTTAACCACTTTACCACCGGAGGATTTTCCTGCTAAAAGACCAGGGGTTATTTTGCGATTTTTTACTGCGTGACTTTAACGGACAATCGCGCGGTCGTGCGACGCTGTACCTAAACGAATTTCAAGTCCTTTTTTTCCCACAAACAGAGCTTTCTTTTGGTGGTATTTGATCACCTGTGCGATTTTTTGATCACGCGCTATAAACAAAAAAAGAGCGTAATTTTTGCAAAAACAACAATATTTTTCACTTTTTTTTATATGAAATTCCCCCCAAAAAAAATGTAAAAATCAAAATTTTTTAAAATTTTCGGCCAATTTGTTTTACGCTACCTATGTTTGGTAAAAAAAATCGCAAAAAGCGTATTTTGATTGGTTTGCGCAAAAGTTATCGCGTTTACTAACAAAGGGAAATATTTTTGTCATTTTTGGTGTTTTTTTTTTTAACGAGTAATGGCGGCGATCTGCGATTTTTTTTGCGGTACTGCGACATTGCGGCGGACAGATCGGACCCTTGACTGACATTTTTGACACTTTTGGGGGTACCAGTGACATTACTGCAGTAATCAGTGCTATATATATGCACTGTTACTGCAAAAATGACACTGGCAGGGAAGGGGTTAACAGTATTGGACAGGGAGGGGTTAAGTGTGTCCTAGGGGCGTGATTCTAACTGTGCAGGGACAGGTCTACTAGTGTAAAAACAAAGATCAACAGTTCTACATAGTAGAACTGTTTGATCTTCACTTTTACACAGGGAGAACGGACAGGTGGCTTGTTTACATAAGCCGCTCTGTCTTTCTCCCGCTGTACCGGCGATCGTAGTGTGACCGGCGGACATCGGGTCCGCCAGTCACACTCCCGCACTCCTCCGTGAACGAGCCGAGGCGGGCGCGCGCCTCAGCGGGCGCGCGCCCGCCCGCTATTGGCTCTGGAAGGAGTGACAGGCGAGCGACGTAGACCTACGTCACTCTGCCTGGCCGGGGCCGACTGCCGCAGTAAATATACTGTGCGCAGTCGGCAAGCGGTTAATGCTAGACCTTTGACTCCAGGTTAGCTCTAGGATCTGCTACAATACCTCCAACTTCACTCTACCTTTATGACAGTGGTCCTCAACCCTGGTCCTCAGGGCCCACTAACAGGCCAGGTTTGCAAGATAACTTAAATACATCCCAGGTGATATAATTTACTGCTCAGTGATTGCAGTACTCTAGTCTGCATCTCCCCAAGGTAATACTTAAAATCTGGCCTGTTAGTGGGCCCTGAGGACCGGAGTTGAGGACCACTGCTCTAGGAGATCTGTTCATAGTAAAGTTCTTCATATGTCTACAGGGTGTGCCTTTGCTTTCGCTCTCCCAAGGGTGCAACTTCCTCTCTTACATCAACGGATCCCTCAGGACAGTCAGATCTAGGGTTGAGTGACTCACTTCTCTAGGGAAACACCCAAATTCTATGTATAATAAAAAGATGATCCTAGAAGCTCAACACTATGCTGGTTGCACATTAGCTATTTAATCCTTAAACCGATCTGCTGGGCGTTAAACTCTAGGACTACCGCAGAACTGCGACAGTGATATATTGCAGTGCCACACCTAAGTAGAGTGTTGCAATACCATAAAGACCGCCAGGTGTACAGGTAAAGCAGACGGCAATAGGAACATCCTACTATGCAGCAGAAAGAGATAGTAGCACAGTACAATAGAGAAGACAGAAGTATCAACACAACACATGCAAGAAGTGAAGATAGACACATTCGTCAGTATTTTAGAGTTCCTCATTTATGTCCATTTGGACCCCAAGAACTTACAATCTAAAGTTCCCACAATACACCCTCTAGCACTAATCTAGTCCAAAGGCAAGTCAATGTTTTTGATTGTAGGTGAAAACCCACCCCCCAAGTATAGGTAGCTAGAAGTTGTAATGTACACTAAAGTGGGCAAAGAATACAAGACTCGAGAACTTCTCGGCAGGTGTGCTATCCACCAAATACTGGGATCCCATGCAGTCCTAGTCAATGGAGTCTATGGGACTATAATGGGACCAAACAGACATAACTGATATATAGACAGATAGGGACTATGCATGTTTAGCTCAGGAACAAAGGTCAACAAGTATCTCTAAGACGCAGAAATGTAGATGTATGGCTGTGGAGTGCTGCATAGACTGTGGAATGTATACACATGACTATATTTTGCATTGGTAATGAATGCTATAGATGGGGAATCATTAACTACTCTAGCAATAACCAGCAGCAGGTAGTAAATGTTACATAATCATTATAATTGAAAAATTTGCGGAATGCGTAAGCTACGGTGTATATTCCGGAATCTGGGTGTCCTTTTAACGGAATCTATATGGGAAAGGCAATATGTCCCTTGCTGTCACTATGTAATCTACAGGTAATCAATACCATGGGTCTCCAAACTTTCCAAAGGGCCAGTTTATGGTCTTTAGGACTTTAGGGGAGCCAGACTGTAGCCAGTGGGATTAGAAAGTTCCCCAATGTTACTGGGTGTAAACAATGCCCATCGATGGCATCAGTGGGAGAAATGATTCCCCCTTGCTGGTCATCAGTGGGAGAAATGGTTCCCCCATTGCTGGTCATCAGTGGGAGAAATGGTTCCCCCCCCCCCCCATTGCTGGCATCAGAGGGAGAAATGGTTCCCCCCCCATTGTTGGCATCAGAGGGAGAAATGGTTCCCCCTTGCTGGTCATCAGTGGGAGAAATGGTTCCCCCATTGCTGGTCATCAGTGGGAGAAATGGTTCCCCCCCCCCCATTGCTGGCATCAGAGGGAGAAATGGTTCCCCCCCCATTGTTGGCATCAGAGGGAGAAATGGTTCCCCCATTGTTGGCATCAGTGGGAGAAATGGTTCCCCCATTGTTGGCATCAGTGAGAGAAATGGTTCCCCCATTGTTGGCATCAGTGGGAGAAATGGTTCCCCCATTGTTGGCATCAGTGGGAGTAATGGTTCCCCAATTGTTGGCATCAGTGGGAGAAATGGTCCCCCCATTGTTGGCATCAGTGGGAGAAACGGTTCCCCCATTGTTGGCATCAGTGGGAGAAATGGTTCCACTCCCATTGTTGACATCAGTGGGAGAAATGGTTCCACTCCCATTGTTGGCATCAGTGGGAGAAATGGTTTGGGGACTAATGTATACCATAAAATAAAAAAAATAAATAATTAAAAAAAAAAAAGTACCAGGACCTTTTATATAGGAAAAGTGTTCTGATTGGTTATTACTGGTAAGCAGCTCAATAAATGCACCAATGTGGCCCTCATATGATGGAATTTACTATCACAGTCATTCTATATCAAAGCAGATATTGTCAGTCTCAATTATGTCAGGATGGGCAGGAAAGTTTTAGCCCCTCAATAAATAAGGGAGTGTCTAGGGCCCCGTGGGGAAGGCGCACCGGATTGGTTGCACCGACATAAAAAGATCCTTTGTATTTAGTAGGATACCCTGCCTCCGCTGTGCTACGTTCAGGTGAGCTTATACAAAAAAGACCGGCGTGCCATGTTTTTCCCATTCTCTTTGGGTCCAACAGGTAAGAGGAATGTGAGATAATGGGATTCCGTACGTGTGATTGATATGAGAAGTTATTGGGAGGGCGGTGAACACTGCACACCTCTGTACACAATGCCCTCCATGACAATGGTACAATAAGTGTCACCCGGATGAATGAGGGTCAGTTTGCCTTGTGGGAGTCCTCTGGAATGTGAAACAATAAGACACCCGCTCCCTCCTCCTCCTTGTAACAATGAGACCTTTAACCCCAATCAATAACTGCAGATACAACAATGGGAGGAAAGGGTTAATGAGTACATTCCTCAGAATAACAGATTTGTTCTATAACCTCCATATTAGGGAGTCTGACAACACCCAGCTGGTGCTCAGGGTGTCACCTGCATTCCTCATACAGATATCACCAACATGAGGGGGAGGGAATACCTGACCTGTGCATCATATCCTCCCTACTGGGATCAACGCAACACTGCCGGGCTATGTGCCAGCTGAAAGCTCAATCTCTGCAATAACAGGAGGTAGACATTATCCCTGCACCGCCAATGGAGGGCGCCATGGTTGCTGCAACCCCACCCCAGGAGGGATCCATTATCCCTGCACCACCAGAGGGCGCCATGATCACTGCAACTCCACCACCAGAAGATCTATTATCCCTGCACCACTAGAGGGCGCCATGATCACTGCTTCTCCACCACTAGAGGATCAATTATCCCTGCACCACTAGAGGGCGCCATGATCACTGCTTCTCCACTACTAGAGGATCAATTATCCCTGCACCACTAGAGGGCGCCATGATCACTGCAACTCCACCACCAGAGGATCAATTATCTCTGCACCACTAGAGGGCGCCATGATCACTGCAACTCCACCACCAGAGGGTCTTTTATACCTGCACCACCAGCAGAGGGCGTCATAGTCACTGCAAACCCACCACAGGGATCCATTACCCTTGCACCATCAACAGAGGGTGCCGTAGTCACCACAAACCCACCACCAGACGGATTTATTATTCCTGCGCCATCAACAGAGGGCATCGTAGTCCCCATAAACCCACCAGAGGGATCTCTTACCCCTGCACCACCACAGGGCACCATGATCACTGCAACTTCAAAGGATCTATTATCCCTGCACCACCAACAGAGGGTGCCATGATCACTGCAATTCCACCACTAGGGGGAATCTATTATCCCTGCACCACCAACAGATGGCGTCAGTCACTGCAAACCCACCAGAGGGATCAATTACCCCTGCATCAACAGAGGGTGTCATAGTCACTGCAACCCCACCACCAGACGGATTTTTTTATCCCTACACCACCAATAGAAAGAGTGCTATTTCTTCACTGCCACCATCAGAGGTCGCAATTTTAACAGTGCTTCTACCACCAGAGGGCACTATCTTCCCTACAGCACTACCAACAGAGGGTGTTTTCCTACATTGTCACCACCAGAGGGAGTTCTCATGCCTGCAGTGCTAATAAACCGGCAGCACTACCAGCAGAGGGCGCAACTCTCCCAGCACAGCCACCAGCAGAGGGTGTTAATTCTATGGCACTATTTTCCCTGCACCCCACCAATGCCGGGTACAATTTTTCAAGCAATGGCAAGCATTAGGCGGTCGATATTACAACTGTAGTGCCACAACCTGCAAACTTTATTATTTCTGCAACACTCAATGTGCAGTGTTAGTCCTGTACCACCGCATGGTGCCATTATTTCTGAACCAGCAGAGGGCCCTATTTCTGAACAACAAAGGGGCACCTTATTTATTTGTACAGGGAGAGGGCACCATTATTCCTGCGCCGCCCCCCAGCAGGAGGAAGGCTATAATCCCTGCACCACTACCAGCAGAGGGCGCTATAATCCCTGCACCACCACCAGCAGAGGGCGCTATAATCCCTGCACCGCCACCAGCAGAGGGCGCTATAATTCCTGCACCACGGCCAGCAGAGGGCGTTATAATCCCTGCACCACCAGCAGCAGAGGGTGCTATAATCCCTGCACTGCCACCAGCAGAAGATGCTTTTATCCCCGCACCACCACCAGCAGGAGGAAGCTATAATTCCTGCACCACCACCAGCGGAGAGCGCTACAATCCCTGCACCACCACCAGTGGAGAGCGCTATAATCCCTGCACCACCACCAGCAGAGGGCGCTATAATCCCTGCACCACCAACAGCAGAGGGTGCTATAATCCCTGCACCACCACCAGCAGAGGGCGCTATAATCCCTGCACCACCACCAGCAGAGGGCGCTATAATCCCTGCACCGCCACCAGCAGAGGGCGCTATAATCCCTGCACCGCCACCAGCAGAGGGCGCTATAATCCCTGCACCGCCACCAGCAGAGGGCGCTATAATCCCTGCACCACCACCAGCAGAGGGTGCTATAATGCCTGAATCTTCACAACAAGCAGAGGGCATAATTATTCCAGCAATGCCACCACCAGAGGGTGCTATTGTACCTGCAGCGCCAACAGCTGAAGGCCTTAATATTTATACAGCACCCAGAGGGTGATATTAGTTCTACACCACCACAGGGTGTGGTTATGCCCGCATAGCCACCTGCAGAGGGCATTTGTATTTGTGCACCACCAGCAGATGGAGCTATAACTGTCTCCACCAGCAGAGGGAGCTAAGAGAAATACTCTACCATACCTTTCCCACCATGCTGCACTCTGACATGGCATGCTGGCCCAGTGAAGAACATGAGCATACTAAGGATGGCAGGGAGGGGGAATAAAAAAAAATGTATAAATTAAAAAAGGGTAAAAAATGTTCTGACCGCGGAAAAATGAGCAGGCACTCAGATCACAGGACAAGATGGTACACGGTGATCTTTATGAAGAGAAAGCGCCCGCTGTGCCAAGTCACACAGGAAACCGCTAGTTACAGAATTACAGATTGCTCAATGAGAGTCATTCAGAAAAATTAGACCTCACATAAGAAAAAAAAGAAGAAAAGAAAAAAAAAAGAAAAAAAAAAGAAGGACAACCGCCTGGACTGCAATAGTGAGTTTTTTTGGGGGGCCCTGCCATTCTTGGGGGCCAGAGCAGTATCTGAACAGGTAAAACCCCATCTGTGGTAGGAGAGCTCCCTCTGGTGGAGGAATCAGGCTATCAGTGGGCCCATTAGAATGGGGTGGAGGAGGCTGCCGGGGTTTTGGGTTTCTCTTTTTTTTTTTTTTTTTTGTATTGCAACACCCTCTGTCCATTCTTCTCAGAGAATTTTCTCGGCTCATTTGTACCTCATCATGAAAATAATCCAGCTATTCTGTGGGGGAGGATGCCAACAATTTCCGCCCGTTTTGTGCCCATTTCTCACCAGCAGCACATTAATCTGGAATCAATGGAAGGAACTTTTTTCAGAACAGCCATGTCTTTGGGATTTTCCAACATTTGTCACATTTCTTCCTATATATATATATATACACACACACACACACACACACACATATACATACATACACACAGTATATATACACACACATATATATTCAGTATATATATATATATATATATATATATATATATATATATATATATATATATACACATACACACACACACAGTATATATACACACACACGCACACATACATATTACACTCACACACACACTAATATATATATATATATATATATATATATATATACACACACACACACACACATATACACAGTATCTCACAAAAGTGAGTACACCCCTCACATTTTTGTAAATATTTTATTCTATCTTTTCATGTGACAACACTGAAGAAATGACACTTTGCTACAATGTAAAGTAGTGAGTGTACAGCTTGTATAACAGTGTAAATTTGCTGTCCCCTCAAAATAACTCAACACACAGCCATTAATGTCTAAACTGCTGGCAACAAAAGTGAGTACACCCCTAAGTGAAAATGTCCAAATTGGGCCCAATTAGCCATTTTCCCTCCCCAGTGTCATGTGACTCGTTAGTGTTACAAGGTCTCAGGTGTGAATGGGGAGCAGGTGTGTTAAATTTGGTGTTATCGCTCTCACTCTCTCATATTGGTCACTGGAAGCTCAACATGGCACCTCATGGCAAAGAACTCTCTGAGGATCTGAAAATTAATTGTTGCTCTACATAAAGATGGCCTAGGCTATAAGAAGATTGTCAAGACCCTGAAACTGAGCTGCAGCATGGTGGCCAAGACCATACAGCAGTTTAACCACTTAAGCCCCGGAAGATTTTACCCCCATTCCGACCAGGGGGTATTTTGCGATTCGGCACTGCGTGACTTTAACGGAGAATTGCGCGGTCGTGCGACGCTGTACCTAAACGAATTTGGCGTCCTTTTTTTCCCACAAACAGAGCTTTCTTTTGGCGGTATTTGATCACCTGTGCGATTTTTTGATCACGCGCTATAAACAAAAAAAAGAGCGTCCATTTTGCAAAAATAGCAATATTTTTCCCTTTTTTTTATATGAAATTCCCCCCAAAAAAAATGTAAAAATCAAAATTTTTTAAAATTTTCAGCCAATTTGTTTTATGCTACCTATGTTTGGTAAAAAAAATCGCAAAAAGCGTATTTTGATTGGTTTGCGCAAAAGTTATTGCGTTTACTAAGGGAAAGATTTTTGTCATTTTTGTTGTTTTTTTTTTTTTAACGCGTAATGGCGGCGATCTGCGATTTTTTTTGCGGTACTGCGACATTGCGGCGGACAGATCGGACCCTTGACTGACATTTTTGACACTTTTGGGGTTACCAGTGACATTTCTACAGTAATCAGTGCTATACATATGCACTGTTACTGTAAAAATACACTGGTAGTGAAGGGGTTAACTTTATTTGAGAGGGAGGGGCTGTGTGTGTCCCTAGGGGCGTGATTCTAACTGTGATTGGCTGGGGCTTCAGCTGTATGCAGAGTGATCAACGGATCTACATAGTAGATCCAGATGATCAGCTCTCATACAGCGAGGAGAATGACAGGCAGCTTGTTTACACAAGCTGCCTGACTTTCTCCCTCTCCCCCGCCGATCGCAGAGTGGCCGGCGGACATCGGGTCCGCCGGTCACACGCGCGGGGGGGTCCGTGACCACTCGGGAGCGGGAGCGCGCCTCCGGGGGCGCGCGCTCGCTCCCTAGACCCTCACAAGCTAGTGACGTAGCCCTACGTCACTTTGCCTGTGAGGGGCTGACCGCCGACGTAGATAGTCGTGCGGCGGTCGGCAAGTGGTTAACAGGACAGGTTCCACTCAGAACAGGCCTTGCCGTTGTCGACCAAAGAAGTTGAGTGCACGTGCTCAACTTCATATCCAGAGGTTGCCTTTGGGAAATAGACGTATGAGTGCTGCCACCATTGCTGCAGAGGTTGAAGGGGTGGGGGGGTCAGCCTGTCAGTGCTCAGACCATACGCTGCACACTGCATCAAATTGGTCTGCATGGCTGTAATCCCAGAAGGGAGTCTCTTCTAAAGATGATGCACAAGAAAGCCTGCAAACAGTTTGCTGAAGACAAGCAGACTAAGGACATGGATTACTGGAACCATGTCCTGTGGTCTGATGATACCAAGATAAACTTATTTGGTTCAGATGGTGTCAGGCGTGTGTGGTGGGAGCCACTGAGGAGTACAAAGACAAGTGTGTCTTCCTACAGTCAAGCATGGTGGTGGGAGTGTCATGGTCTGGGGCTGCATGAGTGCTGCCAGCACTGGGGAGCTACAGTTCATTGAGGGAACCATGAATGCCAACATGTACTGTGACATACTGAAGCAGAGCATGATCCCCTCCCTTCAGAGACTGGGCCGCAGGGCAGAATTCCAACATGATAACGACTCCAAACACCTCCAAGACGACCACTGCCTTGGTAAAGAAGCTGAGGGTAAAGGTGATGGACTGGCCAAGCATTTCTCCAGACCTAAACCCTATTGAGCATCTGTGGGACATCCTCAAAGGGAAAGCGGAGGAGCGCAAGGTCTCTAACATCCACCAGCTCCGTGATGTCATCATGGAGGAGTGGAAGAGAACTCCAGTGCCAACCTGTGAGGCTCTGGTGAACTCCATGCCCAAGAGGGTTAAGGCAGGGCTGGAAAATAATGGTGGCCACACAAAATATTGACACTTTGGGCCCAATTTGGACATTGTCACTTAGGGGTGTACTCACTTTTGCTGCCAGCGGTTTAGACATTAATGGCTGTGTGTTGAGTTATTTTGAGGGGACAGCAAATTTACACTGTTATACAAGCTGTACACTCACTACTTTACATTGTAGCAAAGTGTCATTTCTTCAGTGTTGTCACATGAAAAGATAGAATAAAATATTTGCAAAAATGTGAGGGATGTACTAACTTTTGTGAGATACTGTATATATATATATATATATATACACACACATATACACACACACACACAGCTCTATCTCTCTATTATATATATATATACACACACACACACACAGAGAAATCAGTATCAGTATAGTGAAGGACAGCGGTGTCCTAGCTGTGTCCTCCCAGCAGGGGGCAGTAGACTGATTGTCATCCATGGTCCTTGTCATGGCCCCAGGGGGTGAATTGAGCTGCATTCCTCACATTGATCCTGTCTATGTGATTGAGAGAAGTCCCTTGGGCTCCTTGTGCTTTCCCTGTCGGATGGGCCCCGGGCCCCATGCCATACCTGACCCCGGAACACCTGCATGGCAAAGTCAATGTCAGACATACGGCTGAGCACAGGCCGCGGCGCCTACCTGACTTGTCCCATCCAGAAGGAATGTGAGGGTTCCGCCATTTATCAAATGAATATTATAGCACTGGGATTAGAGCCAATCAGAAATCTGCAGCTTCTATCCTGCCATGAAGGACCCTGTTCAGGCACTTCCTGTTATCGGGTGACAACGCTCGGTCCCCATCTCTTATTTGTGCTCCTGCGTTGTCACCTGGTCACGCAGTCTTCCGATGGTGACTACATGTAGCCTGTCAGCACTCATTACACAGGCATGGCCCACTGTTGTCACCCCCAGGAAACCCGTCCTGAGGAATGCAGACCGGAAACGGCTGCAAAGAGGCGGCAGGAGATCAGCAGCACTGAGATGTAACAAAGGATGAAAACATAGGAGCGAAGGAGAGGGAGAGAGTGTGACCACCCCATGACAGGAAGTACTGGGACAAGGACTGTCATGGCGGGATCACTATGAGGGGTCTTCAGAAAGTTTCTGCACTTTTTCTTTGGTTTTAAATGAAGATCTATAACTATATAAATAATAGAAGTGCGGAACCCTCTTATAAGAAAAGCTGCAGATTTGACGATTGAAAATGTCTTTTGGAATAAAGTGATTGTCTGATCAATGTCCAGAGCAAGCTGTGCTGCAGTGCAGAGCTGTGTCTGCGGTCAGTGAGGGCGCTGCAGTGCAGAGCTGTGTGTGCAGTCAGTGAGGGCGCTGCAGTGCAGAGCTGTGTGTGCGGTCAGTGAGGGCGCAGTGTGTGCAGAGCTGTGTGTGCTGTCAGTGAGGGCGCAGTGTGTGCAGAGCTGTGTGTGCGGTCAGTGAGGGCGCTGCAGTGCAGAGCTGTGTGTGCAATCAGTGAGGGCGCAGTGTGTGCAGAGCTGTGTGTGCTGTCAGTGAGGGCGCTGCAGGGCAGAGCTGTGTGTGCAATCAGTGAGGGCGCTGCAGTGCAGAGCTATGTGTGCTGTCAGTGAGGGCGCTGCAGTGCAGAGCTGTGTGTGCCGTCAGTGAGGGCGCTGCAGGGCAGAGCTGTGTGTGCCGTCAGTGAGGGCACTGCAGTGCAGAGCTGTGTGTGCGGTCAGTGAGGGCGCTGCTGTGCAGAGCTGTGTGTGCTGTCAGTGAGGGCGCTGCAGTGCAGAGCAGTGTGTGCGGTTAGTAGAGAGCTGGGTGTGTGGCCAGTGAGGGCGCTGTAGTGCAGAGCTGTGTGTGTGGTCAATGCTGAGTTGCAGAACTCTATGTGGTCTATACCAGTGAAGCATTGCAGTGATCGGCGTGGTCAGTGCGGTCGGCGTGGTCAGTGAGGGCGCTGCAGTGTAGAGCTGTGCGCGGTCAGTGTAGATCTAGGAGGACTCGGATGATGGGAAGGGTCAGCACACAGAGTGGGGGGAGGGGCCTACAAGAAAGGAGCACTCGGGGCCCATTGTATACACCTGAGAGTGCGACACGCATGGAGGGCGAAAACCAAACCGCACAGAGAACGCCCAACCACCAATCACAGGACTCCTTGCCTGTATGATCCCGCATGCTGGAAAATCTCAGCCAATCACATGACCTGTCTGGCCACACCCCTCTACATGGAAGTCAGTAATCCATTGTGTGATCCGCAGGCTGGAAAATCTCTGCAACCAATGAAGGAAAAAACTGCCACCGACATCGCATCAGAGCGCCGCTGGAAAATAAACGCATGCCGGCTCCAGACTGATTGGCCCTTTGTTTATCTTGGGACTGCAAAGTCGCATAACAAGTCGTACTCCATGATTTCCATTCATATCTGTGCAACTTCAAGTTGCAGCGACTTCAGAGTGGTCCCTGCAATACTTTGGTCTGACTTTGACGCAACTTGAGATCGGCAGACCTCAAGATTACACAGGGATTGCTTCAAGTTGCATCAAAGTCGCATGACTTTCAGGTCGCACAAGTATAAAAGAGGCCTTAGACATTTCCCAGCCTGCAGGCTCTGGTCTGATTTCGGCCCCTTTCACACTTGTGCGACCTGAAAGTCGTGCGACTTTGATGCAACTTGAAGCAATGCCTGTGTAATCTTGAGGTCTGCGGATCTCAAGTCGCATCAAGGTAGTGCAGGGACTACTTTGAAGTCGCACAGATATGAACGGTACTCATTGGAAATCATGGGGTACGACTTGTCATGCGACTTTGCAGTCCCAAGTCGCAGGACGAGTCGCACAAGTGTGAAAGGGGTCGCAGACATTTCCCAGCCTGCAGGCTTCAGTCGTATTGTCACATGACTGCAGACCATACCACCCTCAGTCCAGAGGTCGGTCGCAGGAATGTGTCGCATTGCCCGCCCCTTCATCCTGGAATACCTGCAGACAGGTTACAGGCGGGGTGGGGTGGTGGGGGGGGGGGTAAAGTCTGCCTTTACAACCCTTCCATCACCGCCACGCTGGTATCCATGGGAACAGAACCGCCCAGGAGTCGTACAATACAGGGAGGGGCCCCAACGGCTGCTGGGTGACACCAGGGCGGGGACACGCCGCTGGCACAGCGCCTGAATGGTGGAACGTCTCGTTATCGCAGAGCAGAAAACTTCCCAGGAAACCATTCTACGCCATCCGTACAAATCCGACCAATCAGGGCCCATCTCTGCCAATAAAAACGCTCCCTTAGGATTGTAAATTCATCACACAGTCTTCTGACCTGCAACAATGTTACTAAGATGTATCCAAACTTCCAGAGAGTGGGAGGGGATTGGAGGAGTGGGAGGAGATTGGAGCCCCTGGCAGGTTTTTATTGCTGTGTGAGGAGTCACCCTCTGTCTGTCTTGTTAACCACGGAAACGGGATGGGAAATCCAACATGTTACAGTTGTCACCAGACCAGGAAGTGAAGGGGAATCTTCCAATTGGGGACACCTCCAGATTTCCTCTCACTTCCTGTTGTGTCCACCCCCCCCCCCCCCCCCATGAATGAGTCAGGGAGTCCCTGTGGGATTAAAGCCGCACTCCGGGACACAACAATCCTTCACTGAGATCTATTCCTCATCGGCCACAAAAGATATACAAACCCAGATATTACCTTCTAAAACTGTGCTGTGCAGAGAGCGGAGCTGTGGGTGGAGCTTAGTGGGCAGATACCAAATACAGGAGGGGGTGGAGACCAGTTTTCATTGGTGTTCAGCGCACACATGATTTCGGAATCCAACCAATAGTGGCGTTTGACCCCTTACTGCTCAGCCCCGACAGCCCTTTAAAGGGGTCTTTACACTGAGGGGGCGGGGTGGGATATGCTTTCCGATCGTCATTCTGTATTACATCCGACATTACATCTGTCTGATCGTCATTCCATATTACATCCGACGTAATATCTGTCTGATCGTCATTCCTTATTACATCCGACGTCACATCTGTCTGATCGTCATTCTGTATTACATCCGACGTAACATCTGTCTGATCGTCATTCCGTATTACATCCGACGTAACATCTGTCTGATCATCATTCTGTATTATATCCGACGTCACAGCTGTCTGATCGTCATTCCGTATTACATCCGACGTAACATCTGTCTGATCGTCATCCTGTATTACATCCGACATTACATCTGTCTGATCGTCATTCTGTATTACATCCGACGTAACATCTGTCTGATCGTCATTCCGTATTACATCCGACATTACATCTGTCTGATCATCATTCTCTATTACATCCGACGTTACATCTGTCTGATCATCATTCCATATTATATCCAACGCAATGGTCATTCTGTATTATATCTGATGTTACATCTGTCTGATCGTCATTCCGTATTACATCCGATGTCACATCTGTATTATGTCCGACGTCACATCTGTCTGATCGTCATTCTGTATTACATCCGATGTCACATTTGTCTGATCGTCATTCAGATAGATGTAATGTCAGATATAATACAGAATGCTGATCAATCTGTCTGATCATCATTCTGTATTACATCCAACATTACATCTGTCTGCTGTAAATTAAATTCTCTAATGTGTAAAGTCAGCCAATCCGGCGGATATGGAGTCACGTGATCACCATGAGCCCATAACCAACAGAAAACAGATGCTTCATAGAGAACCACATCCATCCCAACCAATCAGAGTGCAGGCTGTCAGTATAACGGCTCTTATCCCGGGGCCCTCAACAACAAAAATATACAGAAGAGTCCGGCCAAGTGTGGAGAATCTGGGCCCAGCAATGTGCCGCACAGGAGGCGGGCACCAGGGAATCGCCCACAATGGGATGAACTGTCCCACCAGTTGGAGAATAGTCCGGGATCAGGGGGATAGCAGGGCGGTAGTCCAGGATCAGGGCGATAGTCCAGGATCAGGGGGATAGCAGGGCGGTAGTCCAGGATCAGGGGGATAGCAGGGCGGTAGTCCAGGATCAGGGCGGTAGTCCGGGATCAGGGCGACAGTCCGGGATCAGGGCGACAGTCCGGGATCAGGGCGACAGTCCGGGATCAGGGCGACAGTCCGGGATCAGGGCGGTAGTCCAGGATCAGGGCGGTAGTCCGGGATCAGGGGGATAGCAGGGCGGTAGTCCGGGGATCAGGGCGGTAGTCGGGGGATCAGGGCGGTAGTCCGGGGATCAGGGCGGTAGTCGGGGGATCAGGGCGGTAGTCGGGGGATCAGGGCGGTAGTCCGGGATCAGGGGAATAGCAGGGCGGTAGTCCGGGATCAGGGGGAATAGTTTGGGATCAGGGCGGTAGTCCGGGGATCAGGGGAATAGCAGGGCAGTAGTCCGGGATCAGGGGAATAGCAGGGCAGTAGTCCGGGATCAGGGCGGTAGTCCGGGATCAGGGGAATAGCAGGGCGGTAGTCCGGGATCAGGGGGAATAGTTTGGGATCAGGGCGGTAGTCGGGGGATCAGGGCAGTAGTCTGGGATCAGGGGGATAGCAGGGCGGTAGTCCGGGGATCAGGGGAATAGTTTGGGATCAGGGCGGTAGTCCGGGGATCAGGGCGGTAGTCGGGGGATCAGGGCGGTAGTCGGGGGATCAGGGCGGTAGTCCGGGATCAGGGGAATAGCAGGGCGGTAGTCCGGGATCAGGGGGAATAGTTTGGGATCAGGGCGGTAGTCCGGGGATCAGGGGAATAGCAGGGCAGTAGTCCGGGATCAGGGGAATAGCAGGGCAGTAGTCCGGGATCAGGGCGGTAGTCCGGGATCAGGGGAATAGCAGGGCGGTAGTCCGGGATCAGGGGGAATAGTTTGGGATCAGGGCGGTAGTCGGGGGATCAGGGCAGTAGTCTGGGATCAGGGGGATAGCAGGGCGGTAGTCCGGGGATCAGGGGAATAGTTTGGGATCAGGGCGGTAGTCCGGGGATCAGGGGAATAGTTTGGGATCAGGGCGGTAGTCCGGGGATCAGGGGAATAGCAGGGCAGTAGTCTGGGATCAGGGGAATAGCAGGGCAGTAGTCTGGGATCAGGGGAATAGCAGGGCAGTAGTCTGGGATCAGGGGAATAGCAGGGCAGTAGTCTGGGATCAGGGGAATAGCAGGGCAGTAGTCTGGGATCAGGGGAATAGCAGGGCAGTAGTCTGGGATCAGGGGAATAGCAGGGCAGTAGTCTGGGATCAGGGGAATAGCAGGGCAGTAGTCTGGGATCAGGGGAATAGCAGGGCAGTAGTCTGGGATCAGGGGAATAGCAGGGCAGTAGTCTGGGATCAGGGGGATAGCAGGGCGGTAGTCCGGGGATCAGGGGGATAGCAGGGCGGTAGTCCGGGGATCAGGGGAATAGTTTGGGATCAGGGCGGTAGTCCGGGATCAGGGGAATAGCAGGGCGGTAGTCCGGGATCAGGGGGAATAGTTTGGGATCAGGGCGGTAGTCGGGGGATCAGGGCAGTAGTCTGGGATCAGGGGGATAGCAGGGCGGTAGTCCGGGGATCAGGGGAATAGTTTGGGATCAGGGCGGTAGTCCGGGGATCAGGGGAACAGCAGGGCAGTAGTCCGGGATCAGGGGAATAGCAGGGCGGTAGTCCGCGACCAGGGCGGAGTTCCATTTATGCTCATATTTAAAGCAGTATTAAACCCAAAAGCAAACATTATATTACAGCTTTCCAATTCTGAGATGTGATGGCTGCATTTGTTTGTTTTTCATGTGGTGATCCTGCCAGTAAGTCTTGCTTTTCAAAAGAACAAATTCTCCAGCAGAATGTATCAGGTTACATGGATGAGACAAACCATTTACCACTGACAGGGGTGCTTACAATGATCGGCTTTTATTTATGGAAAAACCTTTATCCCAAAAGTAACAAAAAACTGTTTGCTGTAACTGATTATAAAGTATTAGGGGGTTCTGTGTGTTTGCGGGGGGAGGGGTTTAGGATAAGTTGGAGGTACCTGTTCTGGGTGTCGAGGGGGGGGGGGTCAGGTGAGTTTGGGTTTGCCTGTTCTGGGTGTTGGGGGGTCAGGTAAGGTTAGAGGTACCTGTTCTAGCTGTTGAGGGGGGGGTCAGGTAAGGTTAGAGGTACCTGTTCTAGGTGTTGGGGGGGGGGGGTCTGGTGAGGTTGGAGGTACCTGTTCTAGGTGTTGGGGGGGGGGGGGTCTGGTGAGGTTAGAGGTACCTGTTCTAGCTGTTGGGGGGGGGGGTCAGGTAAGGTTAGAGGTACCTGTTCTAGCTGTTGGGGGAGGGGGTCAGGTAAGGTTAGAGGTACCTGTTCTAGGTGTTGGGGGGGGGGGGGTCTGGTGAGGTTAGAGGTACCTGTTCTAGGTGTTGGGGGGGGGGGGCTGGTGAGGTTGGAGGTACCTGTTCTAGCTGTTGGGGGGGGGGTCAGGTAAGGTTAGAGGTACCTGTTCTAGCTGTTGGGGGGGGGGGGGGTCAGGTAAGGTTAGAGGTACCTGTTCTAGGTGTTGGGGGGGGGGGGGTCAGGTAAGGTTAGAGGTACCTGTTCTAGGTGTTGGGGGGGGGGGGGGTCAGGTAAGGTTAGAGGTACCTGTTCTAGGTGTTGGGGGGGGGGGGGTCTGGTGAGGTTGGAGGTACCTGTTCTAGCTGTTGGGGGGGGGGGTCAGTGTGATTGGTAATAATTCTAATCCAGGTGAATACTGAGCCCCCCAGATCTCTGGCACAGTAGGGGGGGGGGGGTCACTTCTCCTGCTGGACCCTCCATCTATCATACACAGTGAAGAATGCAGCAGCAGGAGTGAGACTCCTGAGTGTGTGATGAGTTCCAGGATCTCCCCCCACGTGACAGCAGCGGAGGAAATGAGGAGTTGGGTTGCCATGACAACGGCTGTGTACAAAGTAACCGAATCCAGGTGTGCGGAGATCGGAAGAGGAAAGTAACAAAATGTAACAAATAAGAGATCGCAGCGATCCGAGCTTACAAACATCCCGGGGAGGTGTATGGAGCCGCATAGACCGGATCGGTGTACAGACACCAGGATAGAGAAGAGGGGACCCCTTAAATGTCATATGTGCCCCCCCATATATCACCCCGACCCCCCATCAGTGATGATAGAAAGTTACCCCGATGTGTCTTCCCATATAATACATAGAGAGGAGAGGGGAGGAGATCGGTCGGTAGGAGGAGAGGGGGGAGGAGATCGGTACCCACCTACACAGCAGAGTTTGGAGTAGAGGTGCCCCCGGTGCCCGTCCAGCAGAATCTCCCTCTTATACGAATAATACCAACCGGAGGAGAGCGGCCGATCTGCCATCCTGACCGCCCGGAGTCTCCCTTCTCCCGCTGCTCTCCCTCCCCTCCTCCACTACACACAGATCCGCCCAGAACTTTGCACTCCCCGGGTCTGCCCACTGCACCTCCCCCGACCGATCACTACCGATCTACAACTACCTACCTACACCTCCGATCTACTACTGCACCTCCCCCGACCGATCTATACTACCGATCATCTACTACACCGATCATCTACTGCACCTCCCCCGACCGATCTATACTACCGATCATCTACTGCACCTCCCCCCGACCGATCTATACTACCGATCATCTACTGCACCTCCCCCGACCGATCTATACCGATCATCTACTGCACCTCCCCCGACCGATCTATACTACCGATCATCTACTGCACCTCCCCTGACCGATCTACTACTACACCGATCATCTACTGCACCTCCCCCGACCGATCATTACCGATCTACTACTGCCCCCCCCCCCCACCGATCTACTACTGCACCTCCCCTGACCGATCTATACTACCGATCTACTACTGCACCCCCCCCCCACCGATCTACTACTGCACCCCCCCCCACCGATCTACTACCGATCATCCACTGCACCCCCACACCGATCTACTACTGCACCTCCCCCGACCGATCTACTGCACCGAACATCCACACCGATTATCCCTTCCTATATAATACACCACAGATCCCCCCCCCCCCCCCGTGTACTACCGGACCTGAAATGGCACATCGCTACCAAACACCGACCAACCGATCTTCACCCGACCAGACTGTGTGTGATCTCTGCACGGCGGTATAGGTCGGAGATATAAATGTATATTAACAGCAGAAATAGCGTGATTGTACCAAAGGAGCTTACACTCTAATGCCAAGCCCCCCCAGGTAACTCACTATTATATACCGCAGGGACCTTCCTGGGCACATTGACAGAGAAGAAATAAAATACACCGACAATAAGGAGAGGGGGGTGGGCAGAAATAGTCGGGCAGTTCCCAACTTAGCACCGATATAGATATTGTACCGATCTGAGGAATAAAACCTCATTTTTTTTTTTTTTGTAATATTTTTTAGGATTATAAAAGAGGGAAACACACCGAATGTGCGACATCCGACAACGTGCGATATCGGACATCGTTTTATGATAAACTAACAAAATGGTCTCCAAACTGTGGCCCTTTGCTTGCCTTTATCTGGCCCTTGAGGATAATTCCCTCCATTGTCAGCGACAGTGGGGGCACCGTTCCTGCCACCGACACCAACGATGGGGCACCATTCCCACCCAAACACACCAACGATGGGGCACCATTCCCACCCAAACACACCAACGATGGGGCACCATTCCCACCCAACACCACCAATGATGGGCCACCGTCCCTCCCAACCATGGGGGCACCATTCCTCCCAACCATGGGAGCACCATTCCTCCTAACCAATGGGGGGGCACCATTCCTACCAACCATGGAGGGGGCACCATTCCAGGGCACCATTCCTCCCAACGATGGGGGGGGCACCATTCCAGGGCACCATTCCTCCCAGCCATGGGGGGGGCACCATTCCAGGGAACCATTTCTCCTAACCATGGGGGGCACCATTCCAGGGCACCATTCCTCCCAACCATGGGGGCACCATTCCTCCCAACCTAGGGGCCACCATCCCTCCCAACCATGGGGGCACCATTCCAGGGCACCATTCCTCCCAACCTAGGGGCCACCATCCCTCCCAACCATGGGGGGCACCATTCCAGGGCACCATTCCTCCCAACCATGGGAGCACCATTCCTCCCAACCATGGGGGGCACCATTCCAGGGCACCATTCCTCCCAACCATGGGAGCACCATTCCTCCCAACCATGGGGGCACCATTCCAGGGCACCATTCCTCCCAACCATGGGAGCACCATTCCTCCCAACCATGGGGGCACCATTCCTCCCAACCATGGGGGCACCATTCCTCCTAACCATGGGGGGGGCACCATTCCTACCAACCATGGGGGGGGGCACCATTCCTCTCAACCATGGGGAGGGGGCACCATTTCAGGGCACCATTCCTCCAAACCATGGGGGCACCATTCCTCCCAACCATGGGGCCACCATTCCAGGGAACCATTCCTCCCAACCATGGGGGGCACCATTCCTCCTAACCATGGGGGCACCATTCCTCGCAACCATGGGGACGCTGTTCTAGGGCACCATTCCTCCCAACCATGGGGGGCACCATTCCTCCCAACCATGGGGAGCACCATTCCTCCCAACCATGGGGAGCACCATTCTTCCCAACCATGGGGGCACCGTTCCTCCCAACACCAATGACTGGGCACAATCCCTTCCACTGATACCAAGGATGCAACATGGTTTTCGCCCTCTGATGCCAGGACATTTTCTAATCTTACTGGTCACAGTCCAGCCCCCCTGAAGATTGAAGGACAGTAAACTGGCTCTTTATGTAGAAAGTTTTGAGACCCCGCCCTAATGTATCAATATCTGGTTGGATGGATGGATGGATGGAGTAGCAATTCTCAATTCCCAGGGCCGGTTCACACTTCATGTGGTGCAAATTTGCACTGCATTAAAATTGCAACCTGTTCATGCAAACTGATTGCGAAATGTAGGTTAAGTTTCCGACGTCCCGCTATCAGTTTGCAAAACGCAGCGCGTTGGGGGTGAGCAAAAAAAAAAGGGTCCTGCACGAGTTTGCGATACAAATTCAGCCGTACAGTTTTTATGGCTGAATTTGCATCGCACAGACGTCGCATGTGATCTGAGCAGCAAAGCTGTGCAAATTATATGCAATGTCTGGCGTCACACCAGTGTGAACCGGTCCTTAAAAGGTGCTCCTTGGATATTTTGGTTCTAATGGCTAAATGGGATGTAGAGAGCAAAGGCTGGCCTGTGTAGTCCGATCCAATAGAAGAGCTACTGGAGCAAAAATCGCTGGCGAAGGTAATGCTGGTTATGACAGAAAGGTGTCAGAACATACAGAGCATCGCAGCTTGTATGTTGTTTGAGGCTGCGTAGCTGCAGAGCGGTTAGGGTGCCCATGCTGACCCATGTCCACAGCCAAAAGTGCCCACAATGGAGATGTGAGCATCAGAGCCATGGAAGAAGGTGGCCTGGTCTGATGGATTCAAGAATGGGTTGAAGAACGCAAGCTCAAGGTGTTGACTTGGCCTCCAATATCTTCAGATTTCAATCCATCAAGCATCTGTGGGGCGAGCTGGAAAAACAAGTCAAAACTATGGAGGCTCCACCTAAAAGAGGTCTAGTGGAGTCCATGCCTTGACAGGTCAGGGCTATTTTGAGGAAAGAGGGGACCTACTCAGTATTAGGTGGGTGGTCAGAAAGTTACAGCTGTTCGGTGTTAACGTATAATAAAAAAAAAAACAACAAAAGTGTGTGAATGGGGGAGGGGACATTAGAGCGTAAGCTCCTCTGATACAGAGACTGATGTGACTGGCTCAGTATTCTCTGTACAGCACTGCGGTATATGTCAGAGCTATATAAATATATAATAATAGTGTGTGACTGGGGGGGGGGGGGCATTAGAGTGTAAGCTCCTCTGGTACAGAGACTGATGTGACTGGCTCAGTGTTCTCTGTACAGCACTGCGGTATATGTCAGTGCTATATAAATGTATAATAAAAATATTAAATAGTGTGCAAATATGGGGGGGGGGGGGCGACAGAGTGTAAGCTCCTCTGGTACAGAGACTGATGTGTTCAGTCTCTGTGCATCACTATGGTATATCTCAGAGCTATATAAAATGTATAATATTATTATTATTATTATTGTGTGTGAGACTGGCTGTGGGGGGAGACATTAGAGTGTACGCTCCTCTGGTACAGTGTTCTCTGTACAGCACTGCCGTATATGTCAGAGCTATATAAATGTATAATAATGTGTGAGACTGGGGGGGGGGGGGGGTACATTAGAGTGTAAGCTCCTCTGGTACAAAACTGATGTGACTGGCTCAGTGATCTCTGTACAGCACTGCGGTATATGTCAGTGCTATATAAATGTATAATAAAAATATTAAATAGTGTGCAAATATGGGGGGGGGGGGCGACAGAGTGTAAGCTCCTCTGGTACAGAGACTGATGTGACTGGCCCTCTGCTCTCTGTACAGCACTACAGTATATGTTAGAGCTCTGTAAATGTATAATTTTTTTTTTTACTAACGACTCCTGGTAGAACTTGCCATGTGCCTGCTGTGGCATCTACAATCACATCTCAGAGTTTATTGGATGATGGGGGACGTACCTGTGTGGCTCCCTCTCCCACTTCCCTCAGTCATGGAATGACCTTCAGGGCTTGGTGCCCCAGTGCATTTCTTTTTCACACGTTAACATGAATGCATGTGAATAGGCTGGCAAAGCACCAAAACATACAAAAAAAAAAAAAAAAAAAGATGGGCACGCACCATTTTTGGCAAAGCAGCGCACCACAACGCACAGTAGCGTATTACAGCGTGTTATGGTGCTGTAATGCATGTTGAAGCTGGGTTGCCTTGCATTGGGGTACCATTTAAAATGAATGGCACCATACCATGCGGGACTGTGCATGCTGGTAACGGACTGTGCGTGCTGGTAATGTGCTGTACGTGCTGGTAATGTAGTGTGCATGCTGGTAATGGACTGTGCATGCTGGTAATGTAGTGTGCATGCTGGTAATGTGCTGTGCGTGCTGGTAATGTAGTGTGCATGCTGGTAGTGTGCATGCTGGTAATGTGCTGTGCGTGCTGGTAATGGGCTGTGCGTGCTGGTAATGGGCTGTGCGTGCTGGTAATGGGCTGTGCGTGCTGGTAATGGGCTGTGCGTGCTGGTAATGTGCTGTGCGTGCTGGTAATGTACTGTGCGTGCTGGTAATGTAGTGTGCGTGCTGGTAATGTGCTGTGCGTGCTGGTAATGTGCTGTGCGTGCTGGTAATGTGCTGTGCGTGCTGGTAATGTAGTTTGCGTGCTGGTAATGTACTGTGCATGCCGGTAATGGACTGTGCATGCCGGTAATGGACTGTGCATGCCGGTTATGGACTGTGCATGCCGGTAATGGGCTGTGCATGCCGGTAATGGGCTGTGCATGCCGGTAATGGGCTGTGCATGCCGGTAATGGGCTGTGCATGCTGGTAATGGGCTGTGTATGCTGTTAATGGACTTTGCATGCTGGTAATGGGCTGTGCATGCTGGTAATGGGCTGTGTATGCTGGTAATGGACTTTGCATGCTGGTAATGTGCACCAACCATGCACTGCCCTGGAAAGGTGAGAAAGGGCCCTCAGGGTGGAGCACAATTTCAATGAAAAACACGAACAATAAAACTTTTTTTCCTTTTAAATAGATTGCAGAATTCTTTTATTAGACTTTTCAGGATTCCTGTCCCCTTTGTTGCAATCCGGGAAATGATCAGAGGAATGCCCCGGGGCAGTTTTATAAACTAATCTATCTGAGCATTTCCGAAAATCAGCGATCGCTCCATTGGCAGAATAAGTTGTCATCTCACGCTCTGGGATCATCCAGGTGAATGGAACCGGTATGTCAGGTCCCGGGAGGAGGAAAGTGACAAACAAGGAGTGAAAAGATCTAAATAGAGGAGAGAAAAGGGACGGGGTGTGAGGACCGGGGAACACCCAGATTATGTGGCGGGAAGATGTCCTAAGACTAAGACTATGGAAATTGTTCATCAACAGAGGACACAGAAGTAATGACAAGCTGATTTTTATTATACATTTATATAGCTCTGACATATACCGCAGTGCTGTACAGAGAACACTGAGATAGTCACATCAGTCTCTGTACCAGAGGAGCTTACACTCCAATGTCCCTCCACAGTCACACACTCTTATTATTATACATTTATATAGCTCTGACTTATACCACAGTGCTGTACAAAGAACACTGAGCCAGTCACATCAGTCTTTGTACCAGAGGAGCTTACATTGTAATGGCTTAGCAGACTTGGTGGCTCTTTAACAGTGGCAGTACAGTCAGAGATCACATGACCTGCTGCAGATTGGCAGTTGATGGTGTCGGTGTACAAGGGTCTGACCATACTGGATCACATCAGTCTCTGTACCAGAGGAGCTTACACTCTAATTTCCCCCCACAGTCAGTCACACACTATTATTATAATACATTTATATAGGTCTGGCATTGATCACTGAGCCAGTCACATCAGTCTGTACCAGAGGAGCTTACACTCTAATGCCCCCCCCCCCCCCACAGTCACACACTATTATTATTATTATACATTTATATAGCTCTGACATATACCGCAGTGCTGTACAGAGAACACGGGACCAGTCCCATCAGTCTCTGTACCAGAGGAGCTTACGCTCTAATGTCCCCCACAATCCCACACTATTATTATTATACATTCATATAGCTCTGACATATACCATAGTGATGCACAGAGACTGAACACATCAGTCTCTGTACCAGAGGAGCTTACACTCTAATGTCCCCCCACAGTGACACACTAATATACATTTTACATAGCTGGCATATACCGCAGCGCTGTACAAAGAACACTGAGCCAGTCTCATCAGTCTCTGTACCAGAGGAGCTTACACTCTAATGGCTTAGCACACATGGTGGCTCTTTAAAAACAGTGGCAGTACAGTCAGAGGTCACATGACCTGCTGCAGATTGGCAGTTGATGGTGTCGGTGTGCAAGGGTCTGACCATACTGGAGGCAGTATTGCTCTATTCAGTGTAACTCCCCTATAAACAAGTCTAGCATTGGGATAAGGGGTGAGGGGGGGGGGTTCTGGTACAGGAATTGGGTTCATTTCTACGGCCGGTGCCCCAGCAGCTGGCAGCTCTTGGCCTGGCCGCGTCCACGGTTACAACAGGAAACCACAATGGAGTGCCGCGCCTCGGCGGCGTTTATGGCCAGCTCAGTTTTTCCAGTTTCGAAAGAGAGTTAAAAGCAGCAAAGATGGAAAATTCCAAAATATAATGGTGGGGAGTGCAGGAAAGGGGGGAAAGGGGGGTCTACCGGTGTTGGTTGGTGGGAAAGGGGTTGTATTACAGAGACGGAGCCAGACGCTGTTCCCAGTTCTGCAACAAAGTCTGAAAACTGTCTTCAATAATCAGCTTATAGCAAGGAGGGGAGGGGGCTGATCGCTGTCCAAAATTCAAACCAGTAAATCCAAATTCCCAGAAAAACTAGAGCTGGCCCTGAGACCTCTGCCGCCATCCCGGCTAGAGGGAAATATGAGACATTCACGAGGGGGAATTTAATAAAACAACGGAGCGAACTGGAAGAAACCATGGCAATGGGCGGCCCAGGCTACGGGAGGCCGTGGCAATGGGCGGCCCGTGCTACGGGAGGCCGTGGCAATGGGCGGCCCGGGCTACGGGAGGCCGTGGCAATGGGCGGCCCGGGCTACGGGAGGCCGTGGCAATGGGCGGCCCGGGCTACGGGAGGCCGTGGCAATGGGCGGCCCGGGCTACGGGAGGCCGTGGCAATGGGCGGCCCGGGCTACGGGAGGCCGTGGCAATGGGCGGCCTGAGCTACGGGAGGCCATAGCAATGGGTGGCCTGGGCTACGGGAGGCCATAGCAATGGACAGACTGGGCTACAGGAAGCCATAGCAATGGACAGACTGGGCTGCAGGAACCCATAGCAATGGATGGATCGGCCACTATGATGGAGGGCTAAACCATTTGGGGAATATATCAACCCTCAGAAGTCTGAACAATAAAGTTTATTTCGGTGTGGTTGCTATGGGTTTATGGCACACCACAAACTCCCATGTGTTCCTCAGTGCACATATTTTAGGGAGCGGAGTGACCACCGTCACGTTAGTCTGTGGACAACATATGGAACAATATGTAAAAATAACCGTACAGCCTGTGAGTCAGACTTCTCTGTTTTTCCAGATATTCTGCCAAACTGGCCACGTGTACAGGCTGCACCGGGGCTACTGCCAGTGTGGGCACCATGGTGGCCAGGAGCGCTCCGCAGAGCTTGGGAGGGGAACTTCCTTCTCTGTGGCTGCAGACAAGATGAGTAAGAGCTCAGAAATCCAAACCGGCATTAAATGACTCATAACAGGCAGCAATATACACCCTAAATCCAGCATGGGGGGGTATTGGGGTGCTCAGAGGAGAACACCATAAAGTGAAAGCTCCTAGGACTACCGATCTCTAATCTGCAGCACAAAGCAGCGGTCACATTTCCCGTGCAATGGGAGGGGGAATAGAGATAAAATAAAAAAAAATATTATATTATATATATATATATATATATATATATATATATATATATATATATATATATATATATATATATATATATATTTTTTTTTTTTTTATTTTTTTTTTTTTTATTATTTATTTATTCGCTCAAAAATGTGTCAGTTAACCCTTCCAGATATTTATTACCTCTCAGAAATCACAGTACTTCCCCTAACAATGCCTTCATCTGCTTTCCTCTACAGCAGGACAGCACCATGTTTATTCAGGCATCATTCAAGGTCACCATTTACTTCCTGGACTGAGATCCCAGAGACGACACTCAGGACAAAATTCTGCTCCCAGTGCAGTTGTTGGCTGTGTTCACAAATGTCTGAGACAGTCCAGCCTCTGTTGCAGAGCCTCTCATCCTTTGATTCGCTACAATCTCATCAATCTCATCACTGGGGTGGGGAGACTGAAAAAATGCTTCCTCCTGCCTGCAGCACACTGATGACATTATCTCAGTCTAGGCTAGGCAAAGTCACAGGGGGAGACTAAGGAAAAGGTTTCCTCTGGCCTGCAGCAGACTGATGACAACTCAGCCTAGGCAAAATCACTGGGGGAGGGGAGACTAAGGAAATGCTTCCTCCTGCCTGCAGCAGACTGATGACCTCTCAGCCTAGGCGAAGTCACAGAGGGAGGGGAGACTGAGGAAATGCTTCCCGCTGCCTGCAGCACATTAATGACATCTCAGCCTAGGCAAAGTCACTGGGGGAGGGGAGACTGAGGAAATGCTTCCTCCTGCCCGCAGCAGACTGATGACATCTCAGCCTAGGCAAAGTCACAGAGGGAGGGGAGACTAAGGAAAAGGTTTCCTCTGGCCTGCAGCAGACTGATGACATCTCAGCCTAGGCAAAGTCACTGGGGGAGGGGAGACTAAGGAAATGCTTCCTCTTGCCTGCAGCAGACTGATGACATCTCAGCCTAGGCAAAGTCACTGGGGGAGGGGAGACTAAGGAAATGCTTCCTCTAGCCTGCAGCAGAATGATGACATCTCAGCCTGGGCAAAGTCACAGAGGGAGGGGAGACAAAGGAAATGCCTCCTCCTGCCCGCAGCAGACTGATGACATCTCAGCCTGGGCAAAGTCACAGAGGGAGGGGAGACAAAGGAAATGCCTCCTCCTGCCCGCAGCAGACTGATGACATCTCAGCCTAGGCAAAGTCACAGGGGGAGGGGAGACTAAGGAAAAGGCCTCCTCCTGCCCGCAGCAGACTGATGACATCTCAGCCTAGGCAAAGTCGCCGGGGGGAGGGGAGACTAAGAAAATGCTTCCTCTGGCCTGCAGCAGACTGATGACATCTCAGCCTAGGCAAAGTCACCGATTGAAGCTCACGGTGGCTTTTTAACATCTGTGTCACCATCATGCAGACCACAGATCCCCCCCACCCTCCTCTATCGCCCCGGAGTCAACAACGCTCCAGAATAGCCGCAGTCAAATGCTGGGCCGTGGATGGCAGCACATGGAGACAATTCTCCGATGGAAACATTTGCAATGCAAAGCCCTCGCTGACAATGACTTCTGCCGCCATGAAAGAAATTCCTCGCAAGCTATCAAAGTGCACCGCGACGGCGAATAAAAACAAAAGCAGACGCACGGCCTATCATCATGCGTACACAATTACAAAGAATTAACATACAGAAAACACAGAGCGGCGTGTGCGCCAGCTCCCATCCCGGGAACACGTGGGATCCAGACGGCGGGATCCCTGCCGCCCTCCCACGCACCATTATACAACCCAATGCCAACAATGCCATGGAGGGAGAAGCCACAACAAGGGGACGTTTGTGTGGCGGGCGAGGAACGCGCAGACAGACTAAACACCGCCGCCGTCCAATGGAAAGATGGATCTATAAATCAAATCGGGGGAGACAGGAGGTCATGGGGGGGGGGGATTTAGGGTCCATTGCGGGGTCTCAAGACATCACACCCCAAAATTCAGGGTCTCTCCCATGCAGATCTCATCCATATCCTTTAATGTATTTACTTTCCGCCTCCATTAGAGCCAGCAGCCAAAAAATGAATTTTAACACAATCCCCCCCCCCCCCCCCCAAAACATTTGAAACATTTTTTGGAACGGTTGCCACGCGGCCCGAGGGAATTGTATGAACTTGTTTCTGGCAGCAGAACTTTAATTATAAAGCTGGAAATTAATTATATTTTGCCTTCCCTGCCCCCTCCCCTCATCAGCATGCTAATAATACTTTAAATTAAATCTGTTTTCATTACACACCTAATTATAGACTCAGTGATGTCATCACCGGGTCTCTGAGCTTCTCTATGCACTGCAAACAGATCATAGCTTGGTGGGAGGGGCCAGCAGGGTAGTGTACATAGCTTGGTGGGAGGGACCAGCAGAATAGTGTACATAGCTTGGTGGGAGGGGCCAGCAGAGTGGTGTACATAGCATGGTGGGAGGGGCCAGCAGGATAGTGTACATAGCTTGGTGGGAGGGGCCAGCAGGGTAGTGTACATAGCTTGGTGGGAGGGGCCAGCAGGGTAGTGTACATAGCTTGGTGGGAGGGGCCAGCAGGATAGTGTACATAGCTTGGTGGGAGGGGCCAGCAGGGTAGTGTACATAGCTTGGTGGGAGGGGCCAGCAGAGTGGTGTACATAGCATGGTGGGAGGGGCCAGCAGGATAGTGTACATAACTTGGTGGGAGGGGCCAGCAGGATAGTGTACATAGCTTGGTGGGAGGGGCCAGCAGGGTAGTGTACATAGCTTGGTGGGAGGGGCCAGCAGGATAGTGTACATAGCTTGGTGGGAGGGGCCAGCAGGATAGTGTACATAGCTTGGTGGGAGGGGCCAGCAGGATAGTGTACATAGCTTGGTAGGAGGGGCCAGCAGGGCGGTGTACATAGCTTGGTGGGAGGGTGGTGTAAATAGCTTGGTGGGAGGGGCCAGCAGGGCAGTGTACATAGCTTGGTGGGAGGGTGGTGTAAATAGCTTGGTGGGAGGGGCCAGCAGGGCTGTGTACATAGCTTGGTGGGAGGGGCCAGCAGGGCGGTGTACATAGCTTGGTGGGAGGGGCCAGCAGGGCGGTGTACATAGCTTGGTGGGAGGGGCCAGCAGGGCGGTGTACATAGCTTGGTGGGAGGGGCCAGCAGGGCGGTGTACATAGCTTGGTGGGAGGGGCCAGCAGTACTTCGCTTGGTTGGAAGGGGCCAGCAGGGTGGTGTACATAGCTTGGTGGGAGGGGCCAGAAGGGTGGTGTACATAGCTTGGTGGGAGGGGCCAGAAGGGTGGTGTACATAGCTTGGTGGGAGGGGCCAGCAGGGTGGGGTACATAGCTTGGTGGGAGGGGCCAGCAGGGCAGAGTGCATAGATTACTGAAATCATCACAGCACCCGGCCTCAGTACTCCTCTGAGGAACCCTCAGTCCCAAAGGAGCAATGGGAGGAGTTATGCAAATTTCAAAATGCTTTGATGGGCGGGTGTCAGTCTGAAGAAGTGGGCGTTCCTGAGCCGGCTGTATTTGCATAGGTAACACCCACATGTGATGCTGAACCTCCATGATTGAAAGAACTGAAATCCAATGAAGGAATGGGGGCGGGCTTTTGTGCTGCATAGATGTTGGTAGATCTTTAAAGGAGATTGTACAATCAGATTGTAAGATGTGCGGCGAGCCTACATCAGCAATTACTATGAACTGGCCAGAAGAGTTCTGGAATGTTGGAGATTTTCCCGGTAGATCCGTTTTATTCCATCTCATCCATAATATTTTCCTCTCTGCATCCTGCAAAGTGTGACAATGATGATAAAAATTGTCTAATTCCACCGAGGATTAGCACAGGATCTCCAGGAGGAAAGCGAGGAAAAAAACGCTACAAAAACTTCCTGCAATATTTATTATATATAAAATTCTAAATGCCAAATTTAAATAAACAATTTTATATAACCTTTATAATTTTTTTATACACTATATTACAGGAAGTTTATAAACAACTTCATTAAAATTATATACTTTTATTATTTTATATTATTCTAGGTTTATATAACATTTATAATAAATATCACAGGAACATTATATAGAATCATTTTATAGCAATAATAAAAGGTTTTATAATGTTTATATAAAATGTATTCACATTACTATAAAATTATTTTATATAAAAGCTCCTGTAATATTTGTTTGTTAAATATAGTTCTTATAAAAGGCTATATAATGTTTATATAAAATGTATTCACATATAAGAAGTATGTATGTATGTATGTATGTATGTATGTATGTATGTATGTATGTATGTATATATATATATACACATATATACACACACACACACACACATTTATATATACACATTACACACACACACACACACACACACACACACATATATATATATATATATATATATATATATATTTCTTATTATATTATATATAGCTCTTATTATAGAACTATATATATATATATATATATAAAAAATTCTTATTATATAATATAATAAGAAATTATATATATTTTTTTCTTATTATATAATATATATTTATTAGTATAATACAGGAACTTTATAATAACTTTATAAAAAATGTTTATAATTACAATAAACAATATTCTGTTTTATATAACCTTTATTATACATAACGTAATATTTAACAACTTTTTTTATAATAAAATTTTTATGTATAATAACATTATTAAATATAAAGTTATGTATAATAAAGTTATAAATATTATATAAAATAGAATATAGTTTATTTAAAATACATTTATAGCATTAAAGTTCTATACAGTTCTATAAAAGCTATAATAAAGTTATTATAAAGTTCCTGTAATATATTTGTAGGTCATACATTTTTTTTTTTAATATTGTTTATATAAAATAAATGTAATTAGAATATAATTACTATAAAGTTATACATAAAGTTCCTGTAACAAGATTGCAGCAGAATAATACCTGTTGCAGGTAATGGGAGGAGCCCTGCATCCACAATCCCCCCCCCCCCCCCCCATCTGACAGAGCTTGAGATATTTTGTAAAAAAGAATGGACAAAAATGTCTCTAGATGTGCAAAGCTGGTAGAGACATCCCCAAAAAGACTTGCAGCTGTAATTGCAGGGAAAGGCGGTTCTACACAGTATTGACTCAGGGGGGTGAATACAAATGCAGCCAAACATTTCACATATTTATTTGATAAATGTTTTTTCTACAATTTTTATACATTTTCCTTCCACTTCACAATTATGTGCCACTTTGTGTCGGTCTATCACATAAAATCCCAATAAAATACATTTACGTTTTTGGTTGTAACATGACAAAATGTGGAAAATTTCAAGGGGTGTGAATACTTTTTCAAGGCTCTGTATATTTGGAATAAACTTAAAAACTTTAATAAAAAAGTGCAGTAGCTGAGGTTTACTGAAATCCAATGCCACGACAGCTGGCTTCCGATTGGTTGCTAGGAGTGACTACGCACAGTAAATAAAACCGATACATTTGTATAAACTTTCCACGCCAGATCTCGTGATTGTTGGAAGACGTTCGGCGATACCACATCCTCCCACCACACACTGACACACGCTGCTGTGTACAACCGTTAGTTTTTTGTGATGTTTCCATGGTAACGGGAGAAAACTGCGGTGGAGACGATGATCAAGATTGCGAGAAAGCCAAAAACCAGCAGACGGAACTTCCCAACAGAGAAAAACGTCTCTGCCACCGTCACTCCAAGATCTGCCACCTTCCCCCTAGATACCCACCAGACCACAGAGGGGATTTCCACCCCCCCCCCCTGCCCCCCACACACACTTTACCAGCCACCGCTCATCAAACCAGCGTCAGAAGATGAGAAAGGATGTCATATATGACATAAAATGTACCAATGTATACTAATAACCCGAGAAGTTCGATGACAGGTACACTTCAAAGAGGAATTCAACCAAAAGCAAAAAATATATTGCAGTTTACAAATTCTTAGCTGTGATGGCGGCATTATTTTTCTTTTTTTAGGCTCTCTTGGTTTTCATCTGGTGATCCAGCCAGTAAGTCTGTTTCTCAAAAGCACATGCTCTCCAGCAGAATGTATAAGGTTACATGGATGAGACAAACCATTAACTACTGACAGGGGTCAAGGATAAGAATAGAAGGGGTCGAGAAATGGAATGGAAGGGGGAATGGAAGCGGTCGAGAAATAGAATGGAAGGGGTCGAGAAATGGAATGGAAGGGAGAAGAGAAGGGGGTCGAGGATTGAAACAGAAGGAGGAATGGAAGGGGAATAGAAGGGGTCGAGGAATGAAATGGAAGAGGGAATGGAAGGGGTCAAGGATTGGAATGGAAGGTGGGGATGGAATGGGGTAGAGGTTTGGAATGGAAGAGGGGATGGAAGGGGTCGAGGACTGGAATGGAAGGGGGAATAGAAAGGGTCAAGTATCAGAATGGAAGGGGGAATAGAAGGGGTCGAGGAGTGGAATGGAAGGGGGGAATAGAAGAGGTCAAGGATTGGAATGGAAGGGGGAATAGAAGGGGTCGTGGAATGAAATGAAAGAGGGAATGGAAGGGGGTCAAGGATTGGAATGGAAGAAGGGGGGAAGAGAAGGGGGTCGAATATTGGAATGGAAGGGGAAATGGAAGGGGGAAGAGAAGGGGGGTCGAGAAATGGAATGGAAGGGGGAATAGAAGGGGTTGAGAAATGGAATGGAAGGGGGAATAGAAGGGGTAGAGGATTGGAATGGAAGGGGTAGAGGAATGGAATGGATGGGGGAATGGAAGGGGGTCGAGAAATGGAAGGGGGAATAGAAGGGGGGGCGGTCGAGGAATGGAAAGGAAGGGGGAATGGAATAGATAGAGAATCGGGAATAGAAGGGAAAGGGGGAACTGGAGGGAAAGAGGGAACGAAATGGGTTGAGGAATGGAATGGAAGGGGAAATAGAAGGGGGAATGGAATTTATAGGGGAACAGAAGGGAAGGGGAAATTAATGGAAGGGAATGGAGGGCAAGAGAATAGAAGGGGGTTAGAGGAAGGGTCAGGGATGGAAAATTTCTCTCTATTATTGTATTCAACAAAAATTCTAAAGCTGGGTACACACTGGTAGAACTTCATTTGAACATTTTTAGAAGAATGTTTATTTTTCTATTAGTGGGGTCAAATCAATGGTCGTTTTGACGAGAAAATTGGAAGTAACAGGATTGAGAGTTTTTCACAAATGTACTTTATGCATTTCCATAAGTCTTTGTGGTTTTTGTTCGGTAAAGTCCATTCATTCCAAAATAAAATGTCAAAAGCAAAGTCTTGAAATTCGAACGTGCAGAGAATTTCCCTCGTGTAGAACTGCTATAGTATGTTCCTTTGGTGAGCAAAAATCCTATGTACCATATTTGTGACCACTGGAACAAAAATCGATAACGTTCTATACATCGGCGTGGCGATCAAAAAACATTTTTAAGGGCTTAAGCTGGCGTCATCGAATGCCCAGCCAGAATTTAATTTTGAACAAAAATCAATGGCCAGTTGTCACCAGAACAGGTGTCCCCACTAGAAACTTTCCCCTCACTTTCTGTTTTGGTGACAACTTAACTTTTTGGATTTTCCATCCCTTTTCTGTTTTGGTGACACAGAAAGTAATAAAACCTGGGCAGAGGGTCTATTCCATCCACTCCATCTGAAAACTGAGCAAAAAAAAGTTTGGCTTTACACTTTCAGTCCCTTTTCCCCCCACTCTCATTGGATGCAGTGTAATGAGCGGTAGACGGGTCCTCTTGGCCAGGTTCTGCTCCTTCACGCACTGAACCAGCGCCGCCCGCCGGGGATTCTGGGAGGGCGATGGAGGGGCGGGGTCCTGATTTCTGCTGATACATTGTGGCTATAAAATTCTTATCAGAGGCAGCTGGATGTTGGCGCTGCCAAAACTCCCAGAAGCTTCCTGTAAATGGCGTCAATGTTTAACCCTTTAGTGTCCCCGGACAGGAAATTCTGCCAGAAAAAACTCCAAACGTATTAAATGAAATCTGAAACCGTCTCCATCGCAGACAAAGAACAAAGGGGGGGGGGGAGGCTATAAACCATTACCAGGCCTGCGCTATACACGCATATTTATCTGCTTCCAGATACTATTAATGGGGGGGGGGGGGGGGGGGACTACATACATGTCAGCCCAGCCCAGAATAATCATTGCAGAGCCGGATAGTGAACTAGAAACACCTTCATTGCGGTTCGTTTCAAGTAGTGCGACTTTTCATGGGACTTTGGACACAGCCCTTCGATTTCAATGGTACCCGTTCATATCAGTTCGATAAGGTGCCGGCACTACTTTGATGGAACTTTTTTTTTAATCAGATTTTATTTAACAAATTTTAAGACCGGAAGGATTTACCCCCTTAATGACCAGGCCTTTTTGCGATTCAGCACTGCGTTACTTTAACAGACAATTGCGCGGTCGTGCGACGCTGTACCCAAATAAAATTGATGTCCTTTTTTTTCCCACAAACAGAGCTTTCTTTGGGTGGTATTTGATCACCGATGCAATTTTTATTTTTTGCACTATATATATATATATATATATATATATATATAAATAAATATATAAATATATATATATTTATTTATTATATTCGGCCTAAAATGTTAAAAAAAAAATTAAGATTTTTACTTTTTGTTTTTTGAGAATGTCATATAGCAGAATGTGTGAAGAAATTTTTTTTTTAAATATATATATATATATATAAAATTAAAAAAAAAATTTTCTTCACACATTCTGCTATATGACATTCTCAAAAAAACAAAATGTAAAAATCTCAATAAGCGTATTTTGATTGGTTTGCGCAAAAGATATCGCGTCTACTAACTATGGGAAAGATTTATGTCATTTTTATTGTTTTTTTACTAGTAATGGCGGTGATCTGCAATTGGTTGCGGGACTGCGACATTGCGGCAGACAGATCGGACCCCTAACTGACATTTTTGACACTTTTGGGGGGACAAGTGACATTACTCCAGTAATCAGTGCTAAAAAATATGCACTGTTACTGTAATAATGACACTGGCAGGGAAGGGGTTAACAGTATAGGTGATCAAGGGGTTAAATGTGAGCCTAGGGGAGTGTTTCTAACTGTATGGGGGTGTGGCTTGTGAAATGACCATAGAGACCTGTGATCCTATATAGAAGGATTACAGGAGCTCTGTGATCATTCCAGAGAGAACGGTCAGATGTGTTTTTTCAGCGGGGAGCGATCGCGGGTGCCTTCAGTTTGTTAGTGTATATAAATGTGCTAGTACATCTAACATGCCAGCCTCTCAGACTGAGAATGTGGCTGGCTGCTATACCCCCTGTGTTCCTGCATACAGAGTGGGGGGCGCTCTAATACAGGAAATGTGTTACTGGCCAGATCACCAGAAGAAAACAGAGGGGAAAAAAAGCCCCCCAAAGAAAAGTAAAAATGAATGCAGCCACCACATCGAATGATTGGTATGCTGCAATAATGGACATGTTTGGTCTTGGGGTTAATACCGCTTTAATAGCTTTATGACCGCCCGCCGTAATACTGCGGCAGGCAGCCGCTCCTGCGCGAACCGCCGTAACTATACGTCGGTCGCACGTAGGAGGCGGCGCGCTCCCACCCCCCCGCTTGTCAGCGGGGATTCCGATGCACGGGGGGGCGGCTCCGATTGCCGCCTAACACCCGCGATCGCTCCCCGCTGAGAGAGAAGGATGGTTAAACACAGCAGACCGTTCTTCTCTCTGGAATGATCTCAGAGCTCATGTGATTCTTCTATATAGGAACACAGGTCTCTATGGTCATTTCATAAGCCCCTCCCCATACAGTTAGAATCACTCCCCTAGGCTCACATTTATCCCCTTGATCACCCACAGTGTTAACCCCTTCCCTGCCAGTGTCATTATTACAGTAAAAGCACATATGTATAGCACTGATTACTGTAGTAATGTCACTGGTCCCCCCAAAAGTGTCAAAAATGTCAGCTAGTGGTCCGATCTGTCCGCCGCAATGACGCAGTCCTGTATTGGGGAAAAAAAAAAAAAAAAAAAAAAAAAAAAAAAAAAAAAAAAAAAAATCGCAGCTGGCCGCCATTACTAGTAAAAAAAAAAAAAACAAACAAACAAACAATAAAAATGACAAATCTTTCCCGTAGTTAGTAGACGCGATAACTTTTGCTATTAACTATCAAAATACGCTTATTGCAATTTTTTTTAACCAAAAATATGTAGCAGAAAAATATTACTGTTACAAAAATTTGACTTTTTTATTTTTTTTGGGGAATGTCAAAGCAGAAAGTGAAAAATATATTTTTTTTTTCTGAATTGTCGCTCTTTTGTTTATAGCGCAAAAAAAAAAAAAAAAAATCGCACAGGTGATCAAATACCACCAAAAGAAAGCTCTATTTGTGGGGCGGGGGGGGGGGGGGGGGGAGGACGTAAATTTCATTTTGGGTACAGCGTCGCACGACCGCACAATTGTCCGTTAAAGTCACGCAGTGCCAAGTTGAAAAAAGTGGCCTGGTCATTGAGGGGGCAAATCCTTCCGGTGTTAAAGTGGTTAAGTGCTGCCAATTCCCATTTCAGAAAAGCTCCACCTTCTTTTTTTCTAATAATAAATCAACCAGTCTTCGAGCTCCAAGCAGTGATTGGCCAGGCAGACGGAGAGGTCATCAGTCTGCTGCAGGCAGAAGGAAGCATTTCCTCAGTCTCCTCCCAAATGATCACTAAAGACTGTACATTGTAACTTTGTAGCAAGTCACTATGTAGAAATGTGAGTTAGGGACCTTAGATTGTAAGCTCCTTGGAGGACAGGGACTGATGTGAATGTGCAATAGTGTGGCGTAAATTGTTGGCACTACATAGGCACCTGTAATAAAAAAAAAAAATAAATAAGTCCCAGGGCGGGAGGCTGCAGCAGGGGCTGATCTGTGTCAGACATTTGTGACCCTGGGTGATGCCTGAACAAAGATGGCGCAGTCCTTCTGGAGAGAAAAGCAGTTAGCAGCATACTCGGGGGGATTGCTGTGCTCTCAGTGAGAGGGAATAAATACCTGAAGGGTTACACATGACGGAGTGTACAATTCCTGGCATGATCAGATGACAGATCCACGCTGATGTACGATTCGCCGATAGCACAGCAGATAAAGGTGGCAGAACTCTATACAATGATTGACATGCTCTCTGCTCTACAGACACGTCAGGAATGAACCCCCACCCCCCCCATCTCTGTGTACACGGCCCTCTGTGCTCCCCGGGCCCTCCAAGTGTAGTAAAGTAACAATGCTTTGCCCTCCGGTACGGAGACACAGCTATGAAAATACAGAACATTCCAGCCATAAATCCATTTAAACACGCGGACATAAAACACACAGGAGTGGCCTGTGGCCCTGGCGTCACAGGGGCCCCAAATATGCACACCTATGCAGGGAATGCAGAGATTTGTACAGGGGAGTCACCTGGTCTGGGAGCCCCGGGGTGGAGGGATATGTACACTTTACATAGGATTACAGCGAGCCGTCACATCAAAGTGATGAGATAATGTGTCAGCCCCGGGGCGAGCCGTACATTCCTCTACAACCACCTGTAGGTTACCTGAGCACAGCCAGGACTTTATATAGAGAGTCCACAGCTCTATGAGCCAACAGACCCCACTCTACTCACCAACACACTGAGCTCCATGGGCCCACAGACCCCGCTCTACTCACTGAGCTCCATGGGCTCACAGACCCCACCCTACTCACCTACACACTGAGCTCCATGGGCCTTCAGACCCGGCTCTACTCACCAACACACTGAGCTCCATGGGCCTACAGACCCTCCTCTACTCACCTACACACTGAGCTCCATGGGCCTACAGACCCTCCTCTACTCACCAACACACTGAGCTCCATGGGTCTACAGACCCTCCTC
The DNA here is from genome assembly GCF_965119305.1 of Pelophylax lessonae. Lineage (NCBI taxonomy): Eukaryota > Metazoa > Chordata > Amphibia > Anura > Ranidae > Pelophylax > Pelophylax lessonae. Next base: position 544,503,901 of record NC_138772.1, read on the forward strand.
TACTCACCTACACACTGAGCTCCATGGGCCTACAGACCCGGCTCTACTCACCAACACACTGAGCTCCATGGGCCTACAGACCCGGCTCTACTCACCTACACACTAAGCTCCATTAGCCCACAGACCCCGCTCTACTCACCTACACACTGAGCTCCATGGGCCCACAGACCCCGCTCTACTCACTGAGCTCCATGGGCTCACAGACCCCACCCTACTCACCTACACACTGAGCTCCATGGGCCTTCAGACCCGGCTCTACTCACCAACACACTGAGCTCCATGGGCCTACAGACCCTCCTCTACTCACCTACACACTGAGCTCCATGGGCCTACAGACCCTCCTCTACTCACCAACACACTGAGCTCCATGGGTCTACAGACCCTCCTCTACTCACCTACACACTGAGCTCCATGGGCCTACAGACCCGGCTCTACTCACCAACACACTGAGCTCCATGGGCCTACAGACCCGGCTCTACTCACCTACACACTAAGCTCCATTAGCCCACAGACCCCGCTCTACTCACCTACACACTGAGCTCCATGGGCCCACAGACCCCGCTCTACTCACTGAGCTCCATGGGCTCACAGACCCCACCCTACTCACCTACACACTGAGCTCCATGGGCCTTCAGACCCGGCTCTACTCACCAACACACTGAGCTCCATGGGCCTACAGACCCTCCTCTACTCACCTACACACTGAGCTCCATGGGCCTACAGACCCTCCTCTACTCACCAACACACTGAGCTCCATGGGTCTACAGACCCTCCTCTACTCACCTACACACTGAGCTCCATGGGCCTACAGACCCGGCTCTACTCACCAACACACTGAGCTCCATGGGCCTACAGACCCGGCTCTACTCACCTACACACTAAGCTCCATTAGCCCACAGACCCCGCTCTACTCACCTACACACTGAGCTCCATGGGCCTACAGACCCCGCTCTACTCATCTACACACTGAGCTCCATGGGCCCACAGACCCCGCTCTACTCACCTACACACTGAGCTCCATGGGCCTACAGACCCCACTCTACTCACCAACACACTGAGCGCCATGGGCCTACAAACCCCACTACTCACCAACTCACTGAGCTCCATGGGCCTACAAACCCCACTACTCACCAACTCACTGAGCTCCATGGGCCCACAGACCCTACCGATCTACCGGCCTACAGACCCCACTCTACTCACCAACACACTGAGCTCCATGGGCCTACAGACCCCACCCTACTCACTGAGCTCCATGGGCCCACAGACCCCACCCTACTCACCTACACACTGAGCTCCATGGGCCCACAGACCCCACCGATCTACGGGCCTACAGACCCCACTCTACTCACCAACACACTGAGCTCCATGGGCCTACAGACCCCACTCTACTCACCAACACACTGAGCTCCATGGGCCTACAGACCCCACCACTCTACTCACCAACTCACTGAGCTCCATGGATCTACAGACCCCACCACTCTACGGGCCCACAGACCCCACTTTACTTACCAACTCACTGAGCTAGATGGGCCCAGGAACACCACTCTACTCACCGAGCTCCACTTCACATTTGGGAAGTTTTATGGTAAAATTGATAATTTTTGCTGTGAAATCAATTTTGTTAAAAATCTCTCCTCCCTCATAAGAACACCTGGACTGTCACCGTCCTATACTGAGGGCGAAGAAAAAGTGAAGAATCAATTACTGGTGCATTTTAATCGATCGGCACAGGCTGCATGCGCAGACGGAGCCGTTTCCTTCCCTTGCGGTATGATGAGCAATAAACATTCGGTCACCAGAGATTTTCCAGCACGCTGGAGCTGGCGCAGAGGACGGACTGTCTGCAAAGTGCCAAATAAACTGGTCTGGGCACTTAGCTTCCGGAACGACGTGTCCTCGGGGAGAAATAATTACTGGGAGGGCGGTGGAGGAAGAAGACTACATCAGAAAATTGATTCAATCGTCCTGACCACATGGCATCCCGCTGGGTGAGATTCAGGATGACATCATGTGGTTACCCACAGCAACCAATCAGATCACAGCGTATGGCCATCAGCTCAGTAACCAGGATAAAAACAGGCTGCTGCATATTATCCCTCCACTGAAAGTGGGTTACTATGTGCCTTATTAAAGAGAAATATATAGGCTGCCACTGCTGACCTGAAAATTCCTTGTACCTGGCCTCAATGCTAACCCAGGATTGGGGGTCCAATCCATGCGCACTATGAGTGTATATATATATATATATATATATATATATATATATATATATATATATATATATATATATATATATTATACATATACACACACACACACATATTTATTTTTTTATTTCACCACCCCCCCCCCCCATCAACGGGCCAGGAAACTAGCATTTCCAAAAGGAAGAGCCTTCTATTTTCTGTACAGGTGCCCTTTAAAGGCTTAATTATAGAGATACAAATTGATACATTCTTTTCCCAGGGGTATCTGTTGCCTGCGGCAACCGCTAAGCTTCCAACTGTCATTTTCCCGAGGTGGTTTCCAGGCACCTAAATGGTTACTACGCAGCACTGTGTGCCTGGCCGCACCTGGCAAGATGGCCGCCCAATGAGAAAGGTGGAAGGGTCGGATATCATGCCAGGTACTGCAAGATGTATTTTTGATATGTAGGGGGTGGAGCGTTGTCTCCACCCTCCTAAATAACGCCCGTCTCAGATGATCCCCTGCCGCCGCTCTTTTGTCGTGTTATTATGTAAATAATTCATGGCGTCTCCGCCCTCCTTCACAAATCCGTGACCTTGAAAAACGTTCTCAGCAAGATATGCGGATGGCAGGGGACACGTGCTTCTGTGACAACCGACACCTGTTGCCCTGCGTAAGACCGCCTTGAGACTGGCTAATAATGGAAGGTGTCAGGATGGCGGACGGGAAACCATGACCTTCCCCTATAAACTGGACGGGGACATCGCTTTTTATAACTGCACACAGAACCGACGCCAAGAAGTCGGCCATTTCCAAAATGGCTACAGAATAGTATTAGATCAGCATGACAGCCAGGAAACTAGCATCTTCAGGAGAGAGCCGCAATGGCCTCCTCCAAAGCGTCTCACTTTAGGTTCCGGTGTCCAGCACCAGATCCATGCCTATGTATCATTGGGCCCCATAGCAAAACCATGAAGGGCGCCACCACCCCTGCAAATTTAATCTTATTTAATCTTAAAAAATAAAACACAATCCCTCAACATCAAGGAATAATGCAGACAGACAAGTCGGGGGGTGGGCAATTCAATACAGTTGCTGCGCCCATTTTCTGGTATTAAATGCTCTTATTAATGTATTGTGCCAAATTATAGAAAAAGAAAATCTGCAGCCGTTTTGGATCCAAATTTAGCCAGTTTTCATTTTTACCATTTCTACGTTGTGGCGCAACGCCTGCGCCAAATTCAAAATAAAATACAGACAGGGAGCAATACACACCCCTTTTCTGGCATTAATTGCTCTTGAATTTGTGCCAAATTTAATACCACGTGCGGCAGTTTTAGTTCTGGCAGTGGCTCATTTGCCAAATTCAATACCATGTGTGGCAGTTTTAGTTCTGGCTGCGGCTCATTCGACAAATTCAATACCATGTGCGGCAGTTTTAGTTCTGGCAGCGGCTCATTCACCAAATTCAAGTATTTTTAATTTGCTCCAATTCTACGTTGTGGCGCAACACCTGCCCCAAATTCAATATAAAATACCGACAGTTCGTACCTTATCAAAAAGGAGCAAATTCGAGACTTACTTTAATTGGCATACAGAGACAGATTTTGTAAAAAAGGGTCTCATTGGCTCTAAGAGTGGCGCCAAATTCACGTACCAGGAATATGGCTTTTGCTGCACCACTTTTGGAGCTCATGAGACCCTTTTCCCTAAACCTGTCTCTGTAAGAGAGTTGGCCCTTTATTAGCTCCACTTTGGTTAGATATGAACTGTCGGTATTTTCTTTTGAATTTGGCGCATGTGTTGCAATTACCACCTAATTGCTCCCTGTTGGTATTTTTTTTGTGGAATTTGGGGCAGGTGTTGCACCACAAAACGTAGAAGTGGAACAAATTAGAAATACATTAAGTTTGGTGCATGAGTCGCTGTCGGAACCAAAACCAGTTGCAGATGTTTTTTAAATTTGGGGCAACACATTACCAAAAGCAATCACCAGTAGAAAAGTGGCGTTAATTGCTCCCTGCTGGTATTTTATTGTGGAATTTGGGACAGGTGTTG